>NC_068444.1:43722100-44080100 GCF_023373465.1 Oncorhynchus keta
TAACACATCGTAGGCAACTCCAAACGCCCGCTGAGTTTGGAAATTATGAACACCAGACTCACATGCTTTTGAAAATATAGATTGCTATTATTTTCTAAAGGTATCATGATGAAGGTAGTCCAAATTAAACACCCTACTCCTGCTCCCTACTAGGCGTAGAATTTACACCCAGGTGTGCTCATAGAAGGCTTTCGCCGAGGTGGTGCAACGGGTAAAATTCTTAGGTCCAGCATCGAGCGCATTTTAGTATGGCACCCGGCCAGTAATGCTTGATGTACTATATAATATTAACCCCCTAAGGTCGATGTCTGCGCCTCCACGGAAATCTATTTAGCATAACACAAAAATCCCCATACAAATCTGTGAGATGAAGCTAGAGATATGCATCTCAATCCAGCGCATCTGCCTACGTCGCACTTCCTCATCTGTGTTGAATGGCGACAAGCTAGAGAGGTGTCTGTCAGACCATGAGATATCACAAAATTGTCTGTAGCGTCCAAAACGGTTTGGCCTACAAAACTGTTATGACCCCTCTATAGAAAGATGAGACTCTCATGAACTCTCCGACCCGTCTGAAGTCAGGATAGCCGATGTGCCAATTTCTGTCTGTAGCGTCTGAATAGTTTGGGCTGCACACTAATACCCCTCCGTGCACAGGCGAGACTCTCACTAACACGTACATGTCGGTTGTTCTGCTCTAGGATGCCCACAAGGCCTCACACGACCAGTTGAAAACATGTATGGAAGTATACAGTGCATTCGGAAAGTATTCAGACCCCTTGACTTTTTCCAAATTTTGTTACGTTACAGGCGTATTCTTAAATTGATTCAATCGTTTTTTTTCCCTCATCAATATACACACCATACCTTATAATGACAAAGCAAAAACAGTTTTTTAGAATTGTTGCAAATGTACTAAAAATAAAACACTGAAATATCACATTTACATCAGTATTCAGACCCTTTACTCAGTACTTTGTTGAAGCACCTTTGGCAGCGGTTAGACCCTCAAGTCTTCTTGGGTATGATGCTACAAGCTTGGCACATATGAATTTGGGGAGTTTCTCCCATTCTTCTCTGCAGATCCCCTCAAGCTCTGTTAGGTTGAATGGGGAGCATTTGCTGCACAGCTATTTTCAGAACTGGGATACTAGTCAGGATCGAGGCAAAGAAGAACGGAGCAAAGTACAGAGAGATCCTTGATGAAATCCTGCTCCAGAGCGCTCAGGACTTCAGACTGGGGTGAAGGTTCACCTTCCATTAGTACAACGACCCTAAGCACACACCCAAGACAATGTAGGAGTGGTTTTGGGACAAGTCTCTGAATGTCCTTGAGTGGCCCAGATAGAGCCCGGACTTGAACCCAAACAAACATTTCTGGAGAGACCTGAAAATAACTATGCAGCGACGCTCCCCATCCAACCTGACCGAGCTTCAGAAGATCTGTGGAGAAGAATGGGAGAAACTCCCCAAATACAGATGTGCCAAGCTTGTAGCGTCATGCGCGTAACGAAAGTGACAGGTGTGCATAATGATGGGCAGCCTGGCGCCCTCAAGCACCAGGGAGGAGGAGCGGGAGCAGGCGTGACAGAGAGATGTATTATTTTGACCGAACAAGTTAAAAAGATCTGAGTCGGTATAAAGAGTCGACCTTGGCATTGCTAGAGTGAATAGCAAAATAATCCAGTTGTTTTAGGCTACATAACATGCTAGAAAAATGGTCTGATCGGTGTTCATACACTCAAAAAAATGCTATGTTGTTTGGTTGACCCAACTGCTGCGTTTGATCACTTAGTTGGGTTGTTTTCTTTAAAGACTGCTGGGTTATTGATGCTGGGTGCTGGATTTATTGGTACTGGGTTATTGAGATATTACCCAGCGGGTCACACCAGAAGACTGGAGGTGTGGTTTAGTTGTGGTGTGGCATTCAGCTAGTTCTTTTAAGCCACCCATCTGTTCTGATGCATAGTTATCACGTCCAGGTAGCTTCAATGACACTTACAGAAGTGTGAGTTTCCTAAAAGCTGTATGGTGTAGATTTTCTAGGGTTGTTTCCTTTTCTCTACTCTCTCTCTCTCCTATCCTTTTCTTTGAATGGACCAGGAGGCAGCAACAGTAACAGTGACTTAATTAACAGCGGCTGGTGGTGCCTTTCTGGTCCAGTGAGAAGGCCTGAAGGACTGGGAAAGATGGAAGGGTAACAGTGTCTTGTCTTGCCCGACCTGGCTCTTCAGTCCCCCAGACAACTCGGAACTCCCCCGAATCCAGAACCAGCAACGTACCAGCTGCCTAAGGAGGAGACGACGGACTGCAGGCCTTAAAAGGGGAGAGGACCGCGCCACCAATCGCCAGAGAGCTATGAGCTTTGTGTTGTCTGACCTGAACTTCCTGGTGAAAGCCCCAGGGCCACAGGAATCATTTGAAGCCAGTTTGAAGACCCCACAGTTGCAAGAACAGTTTTGGTCAAAATTCAGAACGTGCAGAGATTCAGCCCTGTTTAACAAATCCAAGCATTCCTCCTTTCTGACATATTCTCCACTTATGTGAGAATGCTATTCATTGACTACAGCTCAGCGTTCAAGACCATAGTACCCTCAAAGCTCATCACTAAGATAAGGATCCTGGGACTAAACACCTCCCTCTGTAACTGGATCCTGGACATTCTGACGGGTCGCCTCCAGGTGGTGAAGGTGGATAGCAACACATCAACATGCTAATCCTCAACACTGGAGCTCCCCAGGGTGCGTGCTCAGTCCCCGCCTGTACTCCCTGTTCACCCACGACTGCATGGCCAGGCATGACTCCAACACCATTAAGTTTGCAGACGACACAACAGTGGTAGGCCTGATCACCGACAACGACGAGACAGCCTATAGGGAGGAGATCAGAGACCTGGCCGGGTAGTGCCAGAATAACAACCTATCCCTCAACATAACCAAGATTAAGGATATGATTGTGGACTACAGGAAAAGGAGGACCAAGCACGCCCCCATTCTAATCAACGGGGCTGTAGTGGAGCAGGTTGAGAGCTTCAAGTTCCACATCAGTGTACACATCAACAACAAACTAGAATGGTCCAAACACACCAAGACAGTCGTGAAGAGGGCACGACAAAGCCTATTCCCTCTCAGGAAACTAAAAAGATTTGGCATGGGTCCTGACATCCTCAAAAGGTCCTACAGCTGCAATGTAGGAGATTATAACACATTAGATCTGGTAAAAGATGCAAGAGAAAGAACCATGTATGTATTATTCCAGCCCAGGCGCAATTTAGATTTTGAAAGCTAGATGGCAGTAGTGTATGTGCAAAGTTTTAGACTGATGCAATGAACCGTTGCATATCTGTTCAAAATGCTGCATCAAGACTGCCTAAATGTGCCTAATTGGTTTATTAATACATTTTCAAGTTCATAATTGTGCACTCTCCTCAAACAATAGCATGTTATTCTTTCACTGTAATAGCTACTGTAAATTGGACAGTGCAGTTACATTAGCACAAATGTAAGTTTTCTGCCCATATCAGATATATCTATGTCCTGGGAAATGTTTTTGTTACTTACCACCTCATGCTAATCACATTAGCCTACATTAGCGGCGATCCCGTAGAGGTTAACATCTTTAGGGCACAGGGACTAACCAACTTGGTCACCATCATTCACAAGACCGACAAGAAAGTTTAACTGGTGCAACTGGCCCCAGTATGCCTCACACCCTACACCCTATAACTGGCACAACCCCCCTACCCGTGCACTTTGAATAGATTGACACACAGCCTCATTTCATAAATGCATTTAAGCTACACTAGATGACCAAAAGTATATGGACACCTGCTCATTGAACAACTCATTACAAAACCATGGGCATTAATATGGAGTTGCCCCCCCCCCTTGCAGCCTCCAGTCGTCTGGGAAGGCTTTCCACTAGATGTTGGAACATTGCTGCAGGGACTTGCTTCCATTCAGCCACAAGAGCATTAGTGAGGTCCGTCACTGATGTTGGGAGATTAGGCCTGGCTCACAGTCGGCGTTCCAATTCATCCCAAAGATGTTTGATGGAGTTGAGGTCAGAGCTCTGTGCAGGCTAGTCGAGTCAGGTTCTTCCACACTGATCTTGCAACCGAGGACAGATGATTTTAATGTGCTACACGCTTCATACCTCGGCTGTCCTGTTCTGTGAGCTTGTGTGGCCTACCACTTTGTGGCTGAGCCGTTGTTGCTCCTAGAGGTTTCCACTTCACAATAACAGCACTTACAGTTGACTGGGGCAGGTCTAGCAGCGTAGAAATGTGCCAAACTGACTTTGACATGGATTTTTTTTTTTACATTTCTAAAAAAAACTCATTACAGAAAATATGTCTTCAAGACAATCATATTGTCAACAAAGCAGCACGACACAAATATTATGCCAACATTTTAATATGCAGTGTACAAACTTACCATGATGAACAGGAATGACATTTACTCTCACAAGTGGCCAAAACAAACTAGCTGAAAGCTATGCCCCCAATAGGCCACACCTTCTAACAATAAACTGATTATAGAGACATGGGTTAATTTAAACGTCTGTTACGCTTAATTGGTTCAACTGGCCCCAGTATGACTCATGCCAAACACTATTACCGTACAGGGAGATAGGGACATGGAAATATAATAGGTTGACGCAGACTCATTTCATAAATGCATTTAAAATATAGATTAATTAAAACATTTTAAAAGCTTTTTTTTTTAAGCAATTATTTTCTACATAGTTTTGATGTGTTCACTATATATAAAACAATGAAATAACACATCATGTAGTAACCAAAAAAGTGTTAAACAAATCAGAAGGTATTTTATATTTTTCAAAGTAGCCACCTATTGCCTTGGTGACAGCTTTGCACGCTCTTGCACTCTCTCAACCGGTTCCACCTGGAATGCTTTTCCAACAGTATTGAAGTAGTTTCCACATATGATGAGCAGTTGTTGGCTTCGTTTCCTTCACCCTGTGGTCCAACTCATCACAAACCATCTCAATTGGGTTGAGGTTGGGTGATTGTGGAGGCCAGGTAATCTGATGCAGCACTCCATCACTCTCCTTCTTGGTCAAATAGCCCTTACACAGCCTGGAGGTGTGTTGGGTCATTGTCCTGTTATTGTCCTGTTGAAAAACACCATCACACCTCCTCCTCCATGCTTCACGGTGGGAACCACACATGCGGAGATCATCCGTTCACCTACTCAGCGTCTCACAAAGGCATGGCGGTTGGAACCAAATATCTCAAATTTGGACTCATCAGACTAAGGGTCAGATTTCCACCAATCTAATGTCCATTGCTTGTGCTTCTTAGCCCAAGCAAGTCTCTTATTATTATTGGTGTCCTTTAGTAGTGGTTTCTTTGCAGCAATTCAACCATGAAGGCCTGATTCAGTCTCCTCTGAACAGTTGATGTTGAGATGTCTATCACTTGAACTTTGTGAAGCAATTATTTGGGCTGCACTTTCTGAGGCTGGTAGCTCTAATGATCTTATCCTCTGCAGCAGAGGTAACTCTGGGTCTTCCTTTCCTGTGGCGGTCCTCATGAGAGCCAGTTTCATCATAGCACTTGATGGTTTTGCAACTGCCTGATTGACTGACCTTCATGTCTTAAACTAATGATGGACTGTCATTTCTCTTTGCTTATTTGAGCTGTTCTTGCCATAATATGGACTTGGTCTTTTACCAAGTAGGGCTATCTACTGTATACCACCCCTATCTTGTCACAACACAACTGATTGGTTCAAAAGCATTAAGAAGGAAATAAATTCCACAAATGAACTTTTAACCAGGCACACCTGTTAATTTAAATGCATTGGTGACTACCTCATGAATCTGGTTGAGAGAATTCCAAGAGTGTGTAAAGCTGTCATCAAGGCAAAGGGTGACTACTTTGAAGAATCTCAAATATAGCATATATTTTGATTTGTTTAACACTTTTGCTGGTTACAAGATGATTCCATATCTGTTATTTCATAGTTTTGATGTCTTCACTATTATTGTACAATGTAGAAAATAGTACAAATAAAGAAAAACCCTGTAATGAGTAGGTGTGCCCAAACTTTTGACTGGTACTGTATATATATATTTTTTTTAAATTGTAACTATTATTTATTTATTTTTATCACAAGTAGGTCACCGACCCTAACGCCCTGATGGGCGGGCCGCCGCTGCCACATACACACCAATGCTTGCCAACAGCTTCAAAGATCTGGTAACAATACTAAGACAAGAGAATAGGACAAAGAAGCCACGTCATGCAACTTTAGCCAGGATCACTTCTTCTACATTGAGAAAGTGCACAGGAGAAGCAGAACAACAGGTGACCAACCCAACAAGAAATGAGAAGTGTACAAAGCCGGCTGCCAAAGACCCTACATAATGTGAAGGTTGGATCAAATGCACAGTATTCGAGGAATGGTACCATTAGCCCAGGGCTGAGAGAAATGGATAATGATTGAGGAATGGTACCATTATCCCAGGGCTGAGAGAAATGGATAATGATTGAGGAATGGTACCATTATCCCAGGGCTGAGAGAAATGGATAATGATTGAGGAATGGTACCATTAGCCCAGGGCTGAGAGAAATGGATAATGATTGAGGAATGGTACCATTAGCCCAGGTCTGAGAGAAATGGATAATGATTGAGGAATGGTACCATTAGCTCAGGGCTGAGAGAAATGGATAATGATTGAGGAATGGTACCATTAGCCCAGGGCTGAGGGAAATGGATAATGATTGAGGAATGGTACCCTTAGCCCAGGGCTGAGAGAAATGGATAATGATTGAGGAATGGTACCATTAGCCCAGGGCTGAGAGAAATTGATAATGATTGAGGAATGGTACCATTAGCCCAGGGCTGAGAGAAATGGATAATGATTGAGGAATGGTACCATCAGCTCAGGGCTGAGAGAAATGGATAATGATTGTTAATAAACATTGTTGATTGTTAATTGTTGAAAAAAATTATATTTATAGTGAGGTGGCAAAGAAGCACCTTTTAATAAAAAACCTACTGTCAAACCAAGTCCCACTTCACATGAAAAAACTGACTGGATGAGAGAGGGTTTTGGTTGGTTTGTTTGAGGGAGTTTAACACAATTCGAGTGAGAAAATAGCTGTTTTATAGTCTCCTAAAGCATATACCAAAAATACTTTACCATACATATACACATATTCCGCCCCATACATATACACATATTCCGCCCCATACCTCAGGGGTTGTCATTAGGCTGAAACAAAATCCAGATTGTGGCTTTAAATCACATGCACAACACCATGGAGTCGGAGGCCAAAGCATATATCTGTGAGACGACTATTGGCTGAAATGGATGCCTGGGGTGAGGCTCAGATGTCATATATAAATGAAGGAGATGGTTGCTTTTGAACCATACATTCAAGTAGTCAGAGAGGTAAGAGTTCCCTTTCCTCTGTATAAAAACCTTTATGGACTTTTCTTGACATTTAAGAATATTGAAGGTACTTTAAAGTCTTCTCAAACTTAGTACATTTTTTTTTTAAATGTTTGATACAGCATGTGAACTTTTAGTCTTGTTTTAGTGTTAAGTATTGCTATTTTGTAAATGTTTTGAAGAATGTGGCTTTGAAATAGCTTAATACTACTTTATCTTATCATAATCCATCAAATGTACGTTGTAATTTTGATGTCTGTTAAGCATATTGTATGTATGTATGTATGTATGTATGTATGTATGTATGTATGTATGTATGTATGTATGTATGTATGTATGTATCTTCACAAAAAATTGATGTTTAGGGCTATTTGCTATTGGAAAATATGTGACAGCTCCTTATCTCCTTTAAGATGCAAGTCTTATCAAATGTTGTCTAAACAATTGTATTATTATAGACGTGACTATAGCAATGCATGTTGAAGAGAGTTTTTCGCCCTTATAATTTCTCAGTCAATATTCCATATTACGGAACGTAAATGTGGCACAGCGGTTGAGCTCAATTCCGCAAGCTGATGGTGCCGAGATCCACTCTCTCATTTTCTGTCTTGAAGGATGTGTAGAAAATATCTACAATGACATTTAAGAAAATCCACTAAATTGTCAACAGTGACACTCAAATGACAGAAAAAAGATTACATAACAGAAGTGCCTTGCTTTTGAATATCTGAGAAAGGTGTTGTTGATGTAATTAAAAACAATATTTTTTTCTGTTATCTTTTACAGCAAAGAATGAAGGTAAGCTAACTAAATTACATTGGGGCTAACAGGCTAATACTTCATTTTTGTTGAAGGAGAAACAGAAAAGACAGACAGAGTTAGGATTACAGATCATACAGTCTCATTCAAATTGAGAAATGAGGCGTACCTTCATTGGAAATCTAAAAGGTCTTATGTACCAAGCTGTGAAGCAAAACTGACACCTAGCCACTCTCCCCTAGCAACAGTAGCTAGCTACACAAGTTTTTTTATCTAGATAACCTTACTTATATCCCTACAACATTGACACTAAAAATATTTTTGTTCTCAGCCACATTCAAAATTGAATTCAAGCCAGATAGCTTACATGATTGAAATTGTATCCGTTTTGTTAGTTGATGTTGTAATGTCAGTGGTTAGGTACCGAACTAGCTTGCTAGCCAGGCTCCCGGGTTCACGTCTCGTCCGAGCAGCCCACTTACAGCATAAGTATACTTGCTGGCTAGCTAACTCAACGTATCTTGACAACATTAACCCTCTATATAATTATTTTGTTATATTATCTCAGCCATAGTCACAATTACATTCAAGACAGATTAACTAACTAACAGGCATGAGCTCAGATCAGCTACAAACATTACATTTGTTGAATCTAACCAACCTCTCCACCTTACGTAGCTAGCTAGTTAGCTACAATAGCTAATTAAAACAATTGTCTGAAATGACATAACAGTATAATGCCGTGACAGTTTTATCAAGCATAAGTAGAACGTTGTGGCTATGTCTTACCTTGATTGTCGCAGTATTTGTTACTCTTTGGCCAGGATCGAGTTTGGGAAACATGTTGTATAAGATGACGCTTGATCTTGTGTCGAGTCTGTTGATTCCATCTTCTTTTGGTCATCCTCATCATGGTACTCGGGGCCTCATCGGTGTCACACTTTTTCCCCAGCCACAGCTGACACACCTGGTTAAACTAGTGCTAATGCAAACCAGTATATCTTCCTCCACTGTCCCACTCTGGTCTCAAACCAGTATCTCTTCTTCCACTGTCCCTGTCCCACACTGGTCTCAAACCAGTATATCTTCCTCCACTGTCCCACACTGGGCACAAACCAGTATATCTTCCTCCACTGTCCCTGTCCCACACTGGTCTCAAACCAGTATCTCTTCCTCCACTGTCCCTGTCCCACACTGGTCTCAAACCAGTATATCTTCCCTCCACTGTCCCACACTGGGCACAAACCAGTATATCTTCCTCTGCTTGCAAACAAACAACTGTCCTCCTTGACAACATGTCAACAGTCTGAAACACCCAAGAGGTACCAATTGGATGGCTCCATCCACAACATTTCAAGCTAGCTGTGGGGTGAGCAAACAGCAAGTTCTTAACCGGATTAAGCGTTTGTATATGATCATGTATAAGTGTATGTATGTGATTCCTCTCGTGACCCACCTGCCCTCGACACTACTTATTCATGTTGCCTCTCTCTTAGACCATGGTGCTGTACTCTTCAGTCTTGCCTTCATCGCTCTTCAGTGGGATAAGGTGGTACTGGGGTTGCTTTCTCTCGGTCTCATTCATTCAACGCATGCTAGATGGGAAGGAGTCAAAAATTGACATGGTCTTATCATTAGGGTATACCAGTATAAATACAGGTATTCTGGTTGGAAATGGGGTAGTCTTGTCATTCTTCAGCAACATTGTATAGTAATGACTGTGCAGGTGCCTTATTTTGCACAGGAGGGACCTCCTTTTGTCTTTGCAAACAAATTGTGCGCTAATGACAGTGAAGTTAAGAAATTGTCCAAGGTGACATTTCTCCCCTTGCCGACATTGCTCACCTCCTGCCCGATGTAGATCTTTCCCAGATATTGAGAGCAGTGCAGCGTGTACAGTTATGCACACACTCACTGTGTAACCTACTCCAAGTTGGCCAGAGGAGACTGATGAGGCTGCATTGATTCAGTGGAGTGATATAGGGTACATACCATTTTAAGATTATAATTATTATTTGTTTAATTTATTTTTTATTTCACAGGGTAGGCCAGTTGAGAACAAGTTCTCATTTACAACTGCGACCTGGCCAAGATAAAGCAGTACGACACAAACAACAACACAGAGTTACGCTTGGAATAAACAAATGTACAGTCAATAACACAAAATAAAAAATCACATAGCTACAATACAAACAGATTGCCAAACCTAGCCACCATGCATTTAATGCTGTAGTATGAATCTGCAGGTAGCTAAAGCTAACCAACGAGGTTCAATGTTAGCTAGTGAACCAACATTAGGCTATAACTAGCAATTCAAATGGCTTTCTGAAATACAAATAATATTACTTCACAGATCATACATGTAATGTTAGCGAGCGAGCCAGCAAACTAATGTTTGCTAGCTAGCTTATAGTGTGCCTTAACTTGCAATGAAAACAACTTTCCGATAAAAGAACGTATAATATGTGAAAATGTAGCTAGACTCTTACCAGTATACATGGATGAGCGCTTTACGGCAGCGTGTCTTTTCCATTTTGATTATAGCTAGCTACAGCTTGTTTGACCCGTCGTGTCAAGTCACTCCAGTTTACACTGACCATGTGCAGAAAGTAGTCAATCACAACTTTTTGCCACCAATTTTTGTCGATAGCGCCTGCTAAATTCAGAGGAGCAATGTTGTTGAGAGCCGTAGCAACACTTTTGCAGTTCTCTAGGGCTTATGTTATATTTGACAAAAAAGCTGCAGTAGCAAGGATAATCTACCCATACTGAGCAGCTTATGTTATAAACAGACGCGTGCTAAATGGCAGTTCAATTCAAACTCATCTCTCGGCATGTCCAGCCCATCCATTATCTTAGCTAATCATGGCTAGCGGGAAGGTTCCTGTCTTTTTCGAGGCTAAACCAACTCGGCTCATAATTAAACAATTGTATTCGTATTTACAGATGGCATACAAGTTTGTTATTAAGGCACATGAAAAAAAAACATTTTGATAAAACATTTAAAAATGATGTTCAAATACCTCTCCTGTGAAGTAGTGATGTGCGACATGTGCCTAGATTCTTGAAACGAGTCACATATTCAGAAGCTAAACAGTGTTTGTTAAAAAATTACATTGTTTTCAAACAGTTGAGTTGAACAAATAAATAAGTGGGGTTCTGATGGTATGTATGACAATTGGACTAAGCTCATGATTTTTTTTTACAAATATAAGTTAAATTCTTCAAGAATCAATGGGTGTTTTATTTAAATAATTTAAAAGTAAAACATTTTATGAAGCAATCACAGATGGACCCTTTCAATCAGAGCCGCCCGCCAGAAACATGTTGCAAGACCGCATTTGCCCAATACTTCTCACCACTTTCAAAGAAAGCAGCAGCAGCAGCAACCGGGCCAGTTCTCGCAGTCTACTATAGAAAACCACTGAAGACTACATGCAGAAGCGCTGTGCCATTTGTATTTGAGCAATATGACTGGCTATTCATTCAAGCACCACTACACCCCCACGAGTGACTTCTCGAGCAGTACAGAAGTTGATACGTTCACCAAGCACATGCAAGCTGTCCTGAGCAAAAAGAAGTGCCCATCAATCTGCTTTACAAAAGTAAACCTTCAATAGTGAACATACTAGCAATGTGCTGGCTACTGTTGATAGTCGACAAAAAGAAAGCCACAACAGGTAGCCAGGTCAAATTCTCTTAAAGGAGCAGCGTCCTATTTTGAGATGTAAAAAAAAATATTATCTAAATGACATAATTTAGAAACAAAAATAAAAGCAATTTAAAAAATGCAATTCTAAAGAATAGAGTAACGACTTACATTGCTAAATTACATTAAACAGCTTCATAATAACCAAAGGTGGCAGCCGGTTAGAGCATTGGGCCAGTAACCGAAAGGTTACTTGTTTGAATCCACTAGCCAACAAGGTGAGAACTCTGTTGATGTACCCTTGAGCAAGGCACTTAACTCTAATTGCTCCAGGGTTGCCGTTAATAATGGAGGACACTGGCTGTGACCCCACTCTCCGATGGTGTCTCAGGGAGAGTTGTGATATGCAAAAAACACATTTCCAATTCACACATGCGTATTAATGCACACTTGTACATGTGAAGTAGGACAAATATAAGCACCCACCAAATTATTTGTATTTATTCATCATAAATATAGACTGTTAATAGCTGCATATAGAGAGAAAGCACGCCAGCCTAGAGGCCCTGCATGACCCCAATGCATTGAAAACTATACCATGTCCTTGCCAGTAGAAATTCTGTTCGGGCCATTAGATTTTTGTCCAACTGGTCCGGCCAGGACAGTAAGAAAAACAATTAGCGTTGGACCCTGTGCTAGCCTACGAATAGGACCCAAAGTTTTACCTGACCAGGTGATGAAATCAGGAAAAACTCCAGGCCCCAGAAAGACATGTACAACTTTTGCCACACCACTTTTGAACCTGTGGTGCCACCTCAGCTTTAAGTACGATAACTTGTACATGTCTCTAGCATAGCTGTCTTACCCTATCATAACTCAAAATACAAGGTTGCATTACTCCATTCTTTATTACGGAAACATGAACATTGTCAAGTTCAAACGGTGTCCACTACCTTGTCTATTTCCCATCCGAGTAAGCTTATGTTTTAAGCTAGGTCAAATATAATGTTTAAAACACGTTTACATTATTAGGATAAACCTACTCTAAGAGTAAGTATTAGACTGTTTGAGAGGTTGGAACCCTAATCCACCCATCCAATGTGCACATCTGTTAGTGAAGTACAGTAGATCAATAAAGCTGCAGTACTCTAGCAGTCGTCAAGCTGCTGATGCTGAAAAGCCTTGGTGCATAGGTCAAATGAGCTTTTACATGTCTTGTCCTTTTCAGCTTCAGACAATAGCTAATATTTTACTTAAAACACATGTTTTGGTATTATTATAATACATAAGGAAAGAATGTGTAGCAACAGTGGGCTGGAATCATTTTTGCTTTGTTTAATATTCTGAAATCTATGTCTAACAATAACTATACGTTTCTGCTTGATTTAGGTCAATACAATGGCATCCATGACACTTGCTTTAACAGTGCTTGTTGCAGTATTCTGTGGTGAGTTGAAAGTGATCCATGAAAACATTCTACATATTATTCTAGATTGGTTGTAGTAGAACAGCATTGTTATTGGGAATGGGTCAACTGATATCAGAGCAATCAGTACACTTTCGACTGCATCTTTAACATGAATGTGCAATCTAAATGTTATACTTTAAGATTGTACCTCTCTTAAAAACCTCTTAATAACTAATGACCTTTGTTAAATAATTATTTCTGTTTATTCCATGTTGGCAGTACCACACAAAACAATTCAGTTCAGGATTACCAGAGACACAAATGTCTCACCTTTTAACAATGTCTCTCTTTATGACCTGTGTTGTTCTCTACCTGAATATGTATTTCCTCAGGGACAGGGACTTGCTAAATCTAGCCCATAAAGATTTTATAGAACAAAAGCTAATAATATTTTTCACAAATACAGAAAATAACATTCACATTGTTTCTCCAACTCAGCTACTGTGGCACTGAAGTGTCACAAATGTACTACCATCAATCCAGACCATCCAACCTGCACCCAGACTGACATAACCGAGGTGGAGTGTGGTGTCAGTTTCACCCACTGTGCAAGAATTGTTTTTCACAAACCAGCCTGTAAGTGAACAAATTATTAGGACTTGCATGCAAACCAATTGATTTTGATGGAATTCTTCTTTCTTTCTTATTATTCTTCCACCTTTGTCGCAATATATCAGTGCACAACTGATCAAATAAATATCAACACCGCTACCCAGACACCAAAAGCAACACAGATTGGCCAATAGTTGGGGCTGTAATAAACATTCAAAGTCTAAGGCTCAGCCCCGCCACCGCATTTGACTGATATTGCATTCGGAAAGTACTCAGACCCCTTGACTTTTTTCATATTTTGTTACATTACAGCTTTATTCTAAAATTGATTAAATAAACACTTTTCTTCATTAATTGCTGCGGTAATTTAATTCCTCTGTTTCAACACCCAATTAAAATTAAACACTCTGTCAATTCATAAGGATTTGTATGACCCTTGTTTTACAAAAATGGACAGAGCCCAGTCTTAAAGTCAAATAGCAGCTTTTATTCACGAGAGTACTGAACACGATACAGTTTACCACAGATTATAAACTGAAAATGACGTCATTAGTTCCAGTAACAACCCGTCTCTTCTCCCACCCTGGTACAAAGGCAGTATCTCAAATCTTCCCACATCGTCTCCCTACCAATTTAATATAATTTATGAGCCAAGGTCTTCTTGTGTAGATAAGCATTCAAGCCAGTCTGAAGATAAAGTTCATTCATTTCTACCAAGGAACAGACAGTCATTGTTCTAATTCTTGATTAAATTTACACACATTATATTCAGTACTAGGATTAAGAAAGAAAATTCATACATATACAGTAACATAATAGTATTCTGATTAGTATATATACAGTAACATAATAGTATTCTGTTTAGTCAGTCCTGATTGAAATGTATACATAATTAGTCATTATTGATAAGAATTCCCTTAACATTAATCTACACACAATACCCCACAATGACTAAGCAAAAACAGGTTTAGAAAACACCTTATTTACATAAGTTTTCAGACCCTTTGCTATGAGACTCGAAACAGGTGCATCCTGTTTCCATTGATCATCCTTGAGATGTTTCTACAACTTTATTGGAGTCCACCTGTGGTAAATTCAATTGATTGGAGATGATTTGGAAAGGCACACACCTGTCTATTTAACGTCAAACAGTTGACAGTGCATGTCAGAGCAAAAACCAAGCCATGAGATCGAAGGAAATGTCAATGGGCTCCGAGACAGGATTGTGTCAAGGCACAGATCTCGGGAAGGGTACCAATACATTTCTGCAGTTTTGAAGGTCCCCAAGAACACAGTGGCCTCCATCATTCTTAAACTTCTTATGGCTTGAATCCCACTAACGGGATCGATATGACAACAGCCAGCAAAAGTGCAGGGTGCCAAATTCAAATATCTCATAATTAAAATTCCTCAAACATAGAGGTATTTTACACCGTTTTAAAGATAAACTTGTTGTTAATCCCACCACAGTGTCTGATTTCACGAAAGCACACCAAACGATTATGTTAGGTCTGCACCTAGTCACAGAAAAACACAGCCATTTTTCCAGCCAAAGGAAGGAGTCACAAAAAGCAGAAATAAAGATAAAATGAATCACTAACCTTTGATGATCTTCATCAGATGACACTCATAGGACTTCATGTTACACAATACATGTATGTTTTGTTCGATAAAGTTCATATTTAAATCCAAAAATCTCAGTTTACATTGGCGCATTATGTTTAGTAGTTCCAAAACATGGTGATTTTGCAGAGAGCCACATCAATTTACAGCAATACTCATAATAAACATTGATAAAAAGATACAACTATTATGCATGGAATTATAGATACACTTCTCCTTAATGCAACCTCTGTGTCAGATTTCAAAAAAGCTTTACCGAAAAAGCACACCATGCAATAATCTGAGTACAGCGCTCAGACAACAAAATCAAGCCATACAGATATCCGCCATGTCGTGGAGTCAACAAAAGTCAGAAATGGCATTGTAAATATTCACATACCTTTGATGATCTTCATCGGAATGCACTCCCAGGAATCCCAGTTCCACAATAAATGTTGATTTGTTCGATAAAGTCCATTTATGTCCAAATGCCTCCTTTTTGTTCGCGCTTTTAACCCAGTAATCCAAATTCATGACGCGCGGGCCAGACGAAAAGTCAAAAAGTTCAGTTACAGTCCGTAGAAACATGTCAAGCGTTGTATAGAATCAATCTTTAGGATGTTTTTAACATTAATCTTCAATGTTGTTCCAACCGGAGAATTCCTTTGTCTGTAGAATTGCAATGGAAAGCAAGCTAACTCTCCCGTGAACGCGCATGACCAGCTCATGCCTCTCTGGCAGACCTCTTACTCAATCCCCTCTCATTCGCCCCCACTTCACAGTAGAAGCATCAAACAAGGTTCTAAAGACTGTTGACATCTAGTGGAAGCCGTAGGAAGTGCAATATGACCCCATAGACACGGTGTATTCGATAGGCAATGAGTTGAAAAACTACAAACCTCAGATTCCCCACTTCCTGGTTGGAATTTTTCTCATGTTTTTGCCTGCCATATGAGTTATGTAATACTCACAGACATCATTCAAACAGTTTTAGAAACATCAGAGTGTTTTATATCCAAATATAGTAATAATATGCATATATTGGGCCTGAGTAGCAGACACTTTACTCTGGGCACCTTTTTCATCCAAGCTACTCAATACTGCCCCCAGCCATAACAAGTTAAATGGAATAACTTTGGAACCACCAAGACTCTTCCTAGAGCTGGAAGCCCCGGCCAAACTGAGCAATTGGGGGAGAAGTGCCTTGGTCAGGGAGGTGACCAAGAACCCAATGGCCACTCTGGTAGAGCTCCAAACTTCCTCTGTGGAGATGGAAGAACCTTAAAGAAGGACAACCGTCTCTGCAGCACTCCACCAATCAGGCTTTTAGGGTAGAGTGGCCAGACGGAAGCCACTCCTGAGTAAAAGACACATGACAGCCCGCTTGGAGATTGCCAAAAGGCACCTAAAGGACTCTCAGACCATGAGAAACCAAATTCTCTGGTCTGATGAAACCAAGATTCTCTTTGGCCTGAATGCAAATGTCACGTCTGGAGGAAACCTGGCACCATCCCTATAGTGAAGCATGGTGGTGGTAGCATCACGCTGTGGGGATGCTTTTCTGCGGCATGGACTGGGAGACTAGTCAGGATTGAGGCAAAGATGAACAGAGCAAAGTACAGTGAGATCCTTGATGAAAACCTGCTCCAGAGTGCTCAGGACCTCAGAGTGGGTCAGAGTTCCATCTTCTAACAGGACAACGACCCTAAGCACACAGCCAAGACAATGCAGGAGTGGCTTTGGGACAAATCTCAGAATGTCCTTGAGTGGCCCAGCCAGAGCACGGACTTGAACCAGATCGAACATCTCTGGAGATGAAAATAGCTGTGTAGCTACGCTCCCCATCCAACCTGACAGAGCTTGAGAGGATCTGCAGAGAAGAATGGGAGGAACTCCCCAAATACAGCTGGTCCAAGCTTGTAGCGTCATACCCAAGAAGACTCGATGCTGTAATCACTGCCAAAGGTGCTTCAACAAAGTACTGAGTAAAGGGTCTGAATACTGATATAATTGTGATATTTTTTTATACATTCAAATAAAATTCTAAAAACCTGTTTTTTCTTTGTTATTATGGGGAACTGTGTGTAGATTGATGAAAAACTATTTCATCAATTTTAGAATCGGGCTGTAACAACATAATGTGGAAAATGTCAAAGGGTATGAGTAATTTCTGAATGCACTGTATAACACTTTTTACATTAACAACGAGATTTTAAAACACATTTGCTGTGTAGGAAGGTGTATGCCGACTGAAGCAAGTCTTGATATCTTTAAAAAAAAACATGGAAACAGCAAGCAATTCCGTTGTGAACCTCAAAACTGTTAGCATGTATTTGAATGCTAAAAAGATATCAGCTCCGAAGCCCTGTTACACATACAACAACAAAACTTGATATATGAGTGTTTTAGCTTAAGGAACACATTTGTGTTTTAGTTTTAACACATTTGCATCATATACCTATGATTTCCTTCATATTGGATTTTCCTTCATATTAGATTTTTTGAATCAAATCTCCAAAAATTGTGTTCTCATGAACAGTACATCTGATTGACTTGAAACTCAGAAAGTATGTTCATCATGTCAGCCTCTACTAAGTCCAAATGTGGAAGAGAAAATGGTAACATTGTAAAAAAATATATATTGCATCCGAAATCAAACTGTAATAGCTTCACTTCTCTTCACTTGATCAACTTGAAACTCACATGTAGTGTTTTGAATTGTTACAAAACACAAGCGAGGAGGACGTATAGTACTTCCATGCAACTGTTTATTTCAGCCTGCTCATAAACCAGCACCCCGTTTGTAGCTATATTTCATTTTGCTTTAGTAATTCTAGCACATTACACTGCATCTATTGGTAGTCAAAATACTATATGATGCCACAAATGTAAAAATCGAAACACAACTGGAGCCAGTTTGGAATCAGGAAGTAAGAGGCGGTAGCTAACCTAAAGAGGTATGTAGCTCTGTTAACTGTGGGGCATAATAATTATCTTATTTTAAGTTTTTTTTCAATTGTTCATCAATTACTGAAAGGGGCAATCTGCAGTTGCTACATCCATTTTTGGACTAATACATTTATGATATGTACCCATTTATTCTCAAAGAATATCATTTATAAATGCCTCATGAGCTTAGTTTAACTGTTGAACCCCATCAAAACTGAAAAAAATATAAGCTTATTTTTACTCCAACGATTGCAAACAAACACCATAAAGCCTCAAAACATGGTTAATCATTTGAATATCATGGATGGTCAGTCCTTGCATCCATAACTCTGTCTATGAAGTTGAGAGTGGTTCGATTTCTCCAGCCCAATCTCTAGGCTTTTTACTGAAACAGGGGAGTAGAGAACGCTTTGTTACTGTTTCAACTGCTGATTTCTGCTGTAACTGATGCACCTACTTCACTATCAACAATTTCCTCCTATTGTTTAGTATTTTTGATTGTGTATCTATTTGTTATGACATTGTACAGGACGATTGGGCATTTGTATATTTCTCCTACTAGGGCCCCCATTAATGTGTGTGCCTTCAATTTCAGATGGTGAGGTGAGAAAATGTGCTACTGAAAATGAATGTAATGTCAAGTCGCAAAGAAGTGTGGTGACGGAATGCTGCACAGCTGATCTCTGCAACTGACCCAAGCTGGGAGAACCTGACTCACACCTGCAAATGGAGTAATATCAGCAAGGAACAATTTTGTAATTGAATCAACATACTGAAAACAATTTTGTTTTCAATTGATAGCTAAAAATGATTACGTTATCACATGTCGTACCTTCCCCTGTAGTCAAATGAAAAAAAATGTATGTCATTTCTCCAATTACTGAAATGCTGTTAAAATATTATTTTCGTATCATAAGCTTTGTGGACTGATTATTATAGGAATGTCTGGTAGGACCCGTGGTCAAAGTTGAAGATTAGTGAATAGAATTGTAGACAATTTTCATACACCTCCTGACATCATTTCCTGTCATTCACCCAAAAGGACCAATGCAAAGAAAATCCCTCCGTTCATGTGTGTTTTCACTAGCGTACATTTTATAATGGTGCGAAACTGTAATTTTCTCATTTGCTATATTTAGGAGAGGCTGAAGAAAATTCCCACACAGCTCCTGACATCATTACCCTTCAACCAAAAGGATTTAAAAAATTTAAATATAAGGGGCATTTTTTGACCAGCCCCCCCATTGCACTACCACCCACCCACTCCAGAATCAGAAAAAGGGTATATATTTTAAGCTCATAGGTGATGCCTTTACGTTGAAACCCACTATTCCAATTCATCATTGTTTTATTATCACGTACACCAGATAGGTGCAGTGAAATGTGTTGTTTTACAGGCTTAGCCATAGTAGTACAGTGCTACTGTAGTAAATTAGGGTTAAGTGCCTTGCTCAAGGGCACATCAACAGACATTTCACGTTGTCTGGTTTTCAAACCAGTAACTTTTCAGTTACTGGCCCAACACTCTAACGGCTAGGCTACCTGCCACCCTTAGTAGGGCCCTATGAAATGTATAATGCAGAAAACGGGGACGAAATCACAGAATCCAGACATCAAAATAGAATTAAACAATTTAAAACTTGTATTGAACATGTATTAAATGTATTGAAGTTAGTTAAATTCCATTAGTTTCTCATAATCATAATAATGCATCAAGGAGAAATATTTCTTGCAAGGTAATGATATGGAAATGTGCCTGTTAGTGTTGTGTAGCCAGTTAGTATGCCGAAATAGTCATTTCTTTCTCAAAAAATCTTCCCAATGTAATGGTGGGTGAGTGATGGGTGAGGAGTCAAACGCAGAGAGCAAAGTAAACGGGAAAAAACACTTAAATGTCCTTAACAAAGTAACAGGTCCAAACATGGGTGAAGCCCTAAAACACAGGTGCAAAAACAAACCCAAAACCTAGTTACACAAACCCGGACAGAGAACGCCTAAAACCTAGTTACACAAACCCAAAACCTAGTTACACAAACCCGGACAGCGAACACCCAAAACCTAGTTACACAAACCCGGACAGAGAAAACCCAAAACCTAGTTACACAAACCCGGACAGAGAAAACCCAAAACTTAGTTACACAAACCCGGACAGAGAAAACCCAAAACCTAGTTACACAAACCCGGACAGAGAAAACCCAAAACTTAGTTACACAAACCCGGACAGAGAAAACCCAAAACCTAGTTACACAAACCCGGACAGAGAAAACCCAAAACTTAGTTACACAAACCCGGACAGAGAAAACCCAAAACCTAGTTACACAAACCCGGACAGAGAAAACCCAAAACTTAGTTACACAAACCCGGACAGAGAAAACCCAAAACCTAGTTCACAAACCCGGACAGAGAAAACCCAAAACTTAGTTACACAAACCCGGACAGAGAAAACCCAAAACCTAGTTACACAAACCCGGACAGAGAAAACCCAAAACCTAGTTACACAAACCCGGACAGAAAACCCAAAACCTAGTTACACAAACCCGACAGAGAAAACACAAAACCTAGTTACACAAACCCGGACAGCGAACACCCAAAACCTAGTAACAAACCCGGACAGAGAAAACCCAAACCTAGACACAAACCCGGACAGGCAAAACCTAGTTAAAAACCCGGACAGAGAAAACCCAAAACCTAGTTACAAAACCCGGACAAACACCCAAAACCTAGTTAACAAACCCGGACAGAGAAAACCCAAAACCTAGTTACAAAACCCGGACAGAGAAAACCCAAAACGGTTAACAAACCCGGACAGAGAAAACCCAAAACTTAGTTACACAAACCCGGACAGAGAAAACCCAAAACCTAGTTACACAAACCCGGACAGAGAAAACCCAAAACGAACACAAACCCGGACAGAGAAAAGCCAAAACTTCAGTGGCAGAGAAAACCCAAACCTGGTTACACAAACCCGGACAGCGAACACCCAAAACCTAGTTACCAAACCCGGACAGGAAAACCCAAAACCTAGTTACACAAACCCGTGGCGAACACCCAAAACCTAGACACAAACCCGGACAGAGAAAACCCAAAACCTAGTTACACAAACCCGGACAGCGAACACCCAAAACCTAGTTACACAAACCCGGACAGAGAAAACCCAAAACCTAGTTACACAAACCCGTGGCAGCGAACACCCAAAACCTAGTTACACAAACCCGGACAGAGAAAACCCAAAACCTAGTTACCAAACCCGGACAGCCACCCAAAACCTAGGAACAAACCCGGACAGAGAAAACCCAAAACCTAGTTACACAAACCCGGACAGAGAAACCCAAAACGTAGTTACACAAACCCAGGCATTTGAGAAAACTCTGCCAAACTGACAGATACACTATAAACGTAATAAACACAACAGTCTCTTAATTAAATAACACCCATCCCAAAACCCCAATAAGGAACAGGTGAAAACAATTAACAAAAACAAACGGGGGGAAAAGGGATCTGGCCTTGTGTGTTTTAGGCTTTGATTTGCGCCACCCGAACAGGAAGGGAGTCACCTTTAGTTGTTTTTAATAGAAATGTGTGATTTTGAGCGTGAGGAAACTTCAGTGGCAGCCAACTGGGAAAAATCAGAAACCTGAAAAAGGGGAGCTAAATGGAGTTTTGACCAGCGGCGACGACCGCCGAGCGCCACCCGAACAGGAAGGGAGCCACCTTCAGTGGCAGCTAATAGACCGCGACAACGACCGCCGAGCAATTTGTATCAATCGAGTGGGCATTTGTTTAGAAAACTCAGCCATCACATGTGCAGCACAGAAACACAGCTAGATAAACACAACAGTCTCTTAATTGGTGCGCACTTGAATTAAAGGGGTCTCCTTGTGTGTTTTAGGCTTTGATTTGGACTTAGAACATCCCATTTAGTTGTTTTTTCATAAAAATTTGTGATTTTGAGGGTGAAAACTAATAAACTGGGAAAAATCAGAAACCTGAAAAAACTAAATGGAGTTTTTGAAGGGCCCTAAACTATCCCCGGGGGAGGGATATAGCTCATTAGCGCACCATCACAATTGTATGTCAAAGTGCACAAATCTTTAGTGGTGATTTTAACATGTACATCTTGGTAGGGCAGTCTTCTTTCTTTAGATTACATGCCATTGAAGACACAACACTACAGATGTATTAATGCACAATAACGGTGACATGAGCTGACCATGGAGTTAATCATAACCACAGCTACACCTGGTCGTCAGGGAGCCGACTCCGGCAGCCTAGCTGATATGGCTGACTTGCTTAAAGGTCCCAAATAGTAAAAAGTATGTTTTTCATGAAATGTGATGCTATTTGGATGAAACCATTATTCCTTTCACCCATCTACACACAATACCCCATAATGACAAGGTGAAAACATGTTTTTAGAAATATTTGCAAAAGTTTTGAAAATGAAATATCTATTTTGCATAAGTATTCACACCCCTTGTCAATACTTTGTAGAAGCACCTGTGGTATCCCAGGAGGTCTACCCCGGGGGTTGGTGATAGAGGGGAGGTATGTACCGCGACGTTGGCTCCCTCTGCTGGGAGTACTTGGGCTGGGCACCCCGACGCTGACTGCTCCAAGTAGAGGTAATTAGGGGAGAGTGCCAACCAGCCGTGCAGGCCACATAAAGGGATCACCGTGGCACACCGCGAGGAGGAACATAGTTTTATTTTTATTTTTTTAATTTTTATTTCACCTTTATTTAACCAGGTAGGCAAGTTGAGAACAAGTTCTCATTTACAATTGTGACCTGGCCAAGATAAAGCAAAGCAGTTTGACACATACAACAACACAGAGTTACACATGGAGTAAAACAAACATACAGTCAATAATACAGTAGAAAAATAAGTCTATATACGATGTGAGCAAATGAAGTGAGATTAGGGAGGTAAAGGCAAAAAAGAGGCCATGGTGGTGAAGTAAGTCAAATATAGCAAGTAAAACACTGGAATGGTAGATTTTCAGTGGAAGAATGTGCAAAGTAGAAATAATGGGGTGCAAAGGAGCTAAATAAATAAATACAGTACGGGAAGAGGTAGTTGTTTGGGCTAAATTATAGATGGGCTATGTATAGGTGCAGTAATCTGTGAGCTGCTCTGACCGCTGGTGCTTAAAGCTAGTGAGGGAGATAAGTGTTTCCAGTTTCAGAGATTTTTGTAGTTCGTTCCAGCCATTGGCAGCAGAGAACTGGAAGGAGAGGTTGCCAAAGGAAGAATTGGTTTTGGTGATGACCAGAGAGATATACAGTATACAGTATAACTGGGCAAGTCAGTTAAGAACAAATTCTTACTTACAATGACGGCCTAGGAACAGTGGGTTAACTGCCTTGTTCATGGGGAAAATATAATAATATATACACACACACAAATGTGGACACCCCTTCAAATGGATGGATTTGGCTATTTCAGCCACACCCATTGCTGACAGGTGTATACACTTGAGCACACAGCAATGTAATCTCCATAGACAAATGTTACTGAAGAACGTGGCACGTTCATGGGATGCCAGCTTTTCAACAAGTCAGTTGATAAAATGTCGGCCCTGCTAGAGCTGCCCCAGTCTGAGAGCAAAAATAGCTCAGCCGCGAAGTGGTAGGCCACACAAGCACACAGGATGGGACCGCTGAAGCACGAAGCACGTAAAAAATTGTCTGTCCTCGGTTGCAACACTCACTACTGAGTTCCAAGCTGCCACTGAAAGCAATGTCAGCACAAGAACTGTTCATCAGGGAGTGTCATGAAATGGGTTTCCATTGCCAAGCAGCTGCACACAAGCCTAAGATCGCAATGCCAAGCATCGGCTGGACTGGTGTAAAGCTCATCGCCATTGGACTCTGGAGCAGGGGAAATGTTTGGTGGAGGAGGAATAATGGTCTGGGGCTGTTTTCATGGTTCAGACTAGGCCCCTTAGTTCCAGTGAAGGGAAATCTTAACACTACAGCATACAATGACATTCTAGACGATTCTGTGCTTCCAACTTTGTGACAACAGTTTGGGGAACACCCGTTCCTGTTTCAGCATGACAACGCCCCCTTGCACAAAGTGAGATCCATACAGGAAAAGTTTGTCGAGATCGTGTGGAAGAACTTGACTGGCCTGCACGTAGCCCTGACCTGATTTAGAATTACTCCTACTCTGAGACGCTTGATCCACCCTGAATTTCCGGTACTTTCAATACAGATTGTGTTGGAAAAACTCACAAAGAAATAAACTATGAAATAAGAAAATAAGGCTTACAAAGCACATGGTGGTGGTGAGAGAAGAGGCTGGTGCAGTAAAACACAAACACACAGAACGACACACACTACAGCTGTGGATGCCAGAAGCATTTTGCACATACATGACAAGGGTGGGGGGGGGGCTTGGTTGTATAATGGCTATAGAACAACACGAAACAAACACAGGCTACAGTACACAATACCAACAACTATCTCTAGTAGTCCTGAACAGAACCCACAGAGGGAAAGATCGAGGTTGTGGTAATGGCTATAGAACAACACGAAACAAACACAGGCACTGTAGTACACAATACCAACAACTCACTCTAGTAGTCCTGAACAGAACCCACAGAGGGAAAGATCCCCATCATTACTGATAATGGAAGCCTGGTACCAAAGTGCCCCTCTCACACCTGTCGGCCCATAAACACATTAACCCCCCCCCAACATGGGTAATGACCTCGCTCCCCACTCCCCACCCCCTCTGTGGCAGACAGGCGAGGTGTCCTCACTTCTCACCTCCACTTCCCTTCCACCCCACTGGCTGCCTTTCATCCCTCTCTCCAACCCCCCACAAATGGACAAGAAAAACAACAACTACAACAACATTCAGCCTCTCCCTCCCTTTCCCCCCTAAATGTGTTACTCTGGCCTGCCATGGATGTCTGTTACTTAGCCCCTTTGTGACTAGATTTCATTCCTATATTTTTTTTTATCTATTTGCTTTTTATTTGACATTTGTCATCTGCATCTGCGTTTACTGTTACCTTCAGAGTTAGCGCGTTCAGGGTGAACACAGATGGTAACAACCTGATTTGATTAAAAGCCAATAAAGACGTGAAAATGAGTTCATTTTAGTCATAACGGGGATATATGCACTTAGCAGACGCTTTTATCCAGTGACTTACTTGAGTGAATATACTTTGTCATGCAGGAATAAAACACACAACGAACCAACTGAACCACATTCGTTTGGCTTTTACCTGTATTTGAGCACGTGCTTAATTTGAGCCAGATCCTGCCAGAACAGGATCCGGCTCCTTTTTGTTTTGGACAATTTTTCCGCAAGCTATTTGGCCAGATCCGGTATCTTTCGTTGCGTGACTTTTTTCCTTCACTTTTTGCAATGTAAAAATTACAATAAAAATGATCAAACGTAATGTGAAAAGTCGTTTATCAGCATGGGCCTAGTATTCTAAGAGTTGATTAGGGTTGTGCGGCCCGGGTTTCTGGTTTGAGCAACATTGCAACCTATGTTTGAGACCAACGCGTGGCAGTGGCCTTGTGAGAAGCATGCCTGTATCTCTCTCTCTCTCTCAATTAGAATGAGATTCCCTTTTTATGATCTCTCTCTGCCCTGATAGACATGAGCCCTGCAACTCTCATCTCTCCAGCGTTGCAGGTCATTTGTTTTCTAATAGAATCATAGCCGCCTGAAGGGTTCTGAAGGAACTGCGAGCATCACTGATAAATGAAAATACATTTTCCAAAGAATTACTGCTGTCTGTTCAGAAATAAATGGAATCATTCAGAATATTCCACTACCGTACAACATGAGAAAGCGAATAATTTAGCCACATATTATCAATAGCTTCTTTTTTTTTAAATAGCCCAGCTGTGGATTGTAGCCCAATAAGAAGGAATAGCCTACATTCGTGAACACACGCAAATCATCAGTGAAAAAAACAGCACGCAGACAAAACAGGCCTTTAGCAATATTTCAAATACAATCGAGGGAAAACAGCGGATGGAAAGCAAATGTCTCCTCATGAAAATAGAAGACTCTAAAATATAGGCTACCAAAATATTTGATCAACTTCCAAATATTGTTTTACAAAAGATTTTTTACAAGAGATCACCAGCCAGTGAGCTGCTCGTCATTGGGTGAGTTTGAAACTGGAAAGCCTTTTTAGAACTATTGAAGCCTACAATACTGCATGTGTCTCCACACACCTAGGCCAAGGCTATTGATGGATTCAAGACAAGGTCATTTTTGTTAATCTCCGGTTCTCAGTTTGTCAGTGTCAAAGTAGCCTGCCATTTCGATCATGTGTTGCGGCATTAAAAAATATTCCGCCAAATTCTCCAGTCATGTAAAATGAAGCAGAATTGCATGAAATGCATTTATTAAAAAATTCCGGACCCTAGGCTATAAATACTGTTCACCATGTGTGCAACTTCTGTGAGTGCCTCTACTCTACTGATGTATGCCACTACGCAAATGTGATGACACGCATGCAATACTTTATTATAAAGGTGATTCCAACCCCCCATGCGTTCCGGTACCTCAAAACTCCCCAGATCCCCCCCACTCTCACTTTTTGTTCCGGTACCTCAAAACTCCCCAGATCCCCCCCACTCTCACTTTTTGTTCCGGTACCTCCCGATTAACTGAAAAACAACACATATAAACCCAACATGTAACACGTTAGATGATGGGGGAAATCTATACTGAAAAACAACACATATAAACCCAACATGTAACACGTTAGATGATGGGGAAATCTATACTGAAAAACAACACATATAAACCCAACATGTAACACGTTAGATGATGGGGAAATCTATACTGAAAAACAACACATATAAACCCAACATGTAACATGTTAGATGATGGGGAAATCTATACTGAAAAACAACACATATAAACCCAACATGTAACATGTTAGATGATGGGGAAATCTATACTGAAAAACAACACATATAAACCCAACATGTAACATGTTAGATGATGGGGAATCTATACTGAAAAACAACACATATAAACCCAACATGTAACATGTTAGATGATGGGAAATCTCTGAAAACAACACATATAAACCCAACATGTAACATGTTAGATGATGGGAGAATCTATACTGAAAAACAACACATATAAACCCAACATGTAACATGTTAGAGGATGGGGAAATCTATACTGAAAAACAACACATATAAACCCAACATGTAACATGTTAGATGATGGGGGAATCTATACTGAAAAACAACACATATAAACCCAACATGTAACATGTTAGAGGATGGGTAAATCTATACTGAAAAACAACACATATAAACCCAACATGTAACATGTTAGATGATGGGGGAATCTATACTGAAAAACAACACATTAAACCCAACATGAACATGAGATGATGGGGAAATCTATACTGAAAAACAACACATATAAACCCAACATGTAACATGTTAGAGGATGGGTAAATCTATACTGAAAAACAACACATATAAACCCAACATGTAACATGTTAGAGGATGGGGAAATCTATACTGAAAAACAACACATATAAACCCAACATGTAACATGTTAGATGATGGGGGAATCTATACTGAAAAACAACACATATAAACCCAACATGTAACATGTTAGAGGATGGGTAAATCTATACTGAAAAACAACACATATAAACCCAACATGTAACATGTTAGATGATGGGGGAATCTATACTGAAAAACAACACATATAAACCCAACATGTAACATGTTAGAGGATGGGTAAATCTATACTGAAAAACAACACATATAAACCCAACATGTAACATGTTAGATGATGGGGGAATCTATACTGAAAAACAACACATATAAACCCAACATGTAACATGTTAGATGATGGGGAAATCTATACTGAAAAACAACACATATAAACCCAACATGTAACACGTTAGATGATGGGGAAATCTATACTGAAAAACAACACATATAAACCCAACATGTAACACGTTAGATGATGGGGGAATCTATACTGAAAAACAACACATATAAACCCAACATGTAACACGTTAGATGATGGGGAAATCTATACTGAAAAACAACACATATAAACCCAACATGTAACATGTTAGATGATGGGGAAATCTATACTGAAAAACAACACATATAAACCCAACATGTAACACGTTAGATGATGGGGAAATCTATACTGAAAAACAACACATATAAACCCAACATGTAACATGTTAGATGATGGGGAAATCTATACTGAAAAACAACACATATAAACCCAGCATGTAACACGTTTGATGATGGGGGAAATCTGTACTGAAAAACAACACATATAAACCCAACATGTAACACGTTAGATGATGGGGGAAATCTATACTGAAAAACAACACATATAAACCCAGCATGTAACACGTTAGATGATGGGGGAATCTATACTGAAAAACAACACATATAAACCCAACATGTAACATGTTAGATGATGGGGGAAATCTATACTGAAAAACAACACATATAAACCCAACATGTAACACGTTAGATGATGGGGAAATCTATACTGAAAAACAACACATATAAACCCAACATGTAACACGTTAGATGATGGGGGAATCTATACTGAAAAACAACACATATAAACCCAACATGTAACACGTTAGATGATGGGGAAATCTATACTGAAAAACAACACATATAAACCCAACACCTGAGAGGTGTGGCATATCAAGAAGCTGGGGGCAATAAAAGGCCACTCTAAAATGTGCAGTTTTGTCACACAACACAATGCCACAGATGTCTCAAGTTTTGAGGGAGCATGCAAATGACATGCTGACTGCAGGAATGTCCACCAGAGCTGTTGCCAGAGAATTGAATGTTAATGTCTCTACCATAAGCTGCCTCCATCATCGTTTTAGAGAATTTGGCAGTACGTCCAACAGCAGACAACGTGTAACTACGCTAGCCCAGGACCTTCACATCCGGCTTATTCACCTGCTGGATTGTCTGAGACCAGCCACCCGGACAGCTGATCAAACTGAGGAAAAAAATCATTGTGATTGGCTGAGCCTGGCTCCCCAATGGGTGGGCCTATACCCTCCCAGGCCCACCAATGGCTGCGTCTCTGCCCAGTCATGTGAAATCCATAGATTAGGGCCTCATTTATTTACTTTCAATTGATTGATTTCCTTATAGGAACTGCAACTCATTCAAATCATTGAAATTGTTGCATGTTGCATGTTGCATGTTGCATTTATATTTTTGTTCAGTATATATTCAACGAATCATGGATAAATCAGCATGGATGAATGTTGACAAGAAGTCACTCTGTTGTAAAATACTAAAACAGGTCAAATTGAGGATCATACTGAAAATAGATTTCGGTCCAAAATTACAATGGAATGCAAAACTGTTATGATGACAGTTCAACACCTCCAAATATCAATTTAACCCCTGTCTAACCAGCACTCACTAAACTTACCTGAGGAATGTGCTGTGATTCTGTTAAATCAGCAAATGTCGAACTGCATCTATGGAAATGTATGGACTGCATTTCTGAGCATAACTGATATCACCTCCATTGTTATTACAGCCATTAATAACCAAGCATTAATTAACCATTAATTGAACTAGCAAACAAATGCTTTGAATTTAGTTCTGATGAAGACAATCGGAAAACCGTTGTAAATCAGCTGAAACGTTCATCAGTGTGCGGCTATTGATTATTTCACAAATTTCAATTCTTACACCATGCTTCTTTTTAGAATTCTAGAAAAATCTAGACATCCTTGTTTATGTAAAGACCAAACTGGCAGCCCAGGACCAAACTGCCTCTGTCCAAGTCTTCCACCTGCATACGACCCCTGGTCTCCTACTGGGAGAGGGTGACAGGGAGTCCCAGAGAGGAAGACTTAAAGCAATCAAATGACCACAGGGAACCCGCCAGTAGCGGGGGGTTGACAGTGATGGGCAGTATATTATAGATCATTTTGATTATTGTTGTTATTTAACTTGGCCCCCACACCCCCTCAATGGTTATTCCCTCCCCATCAACTGTCTTTACTCTGCCTCCACCACCCCCCACCCCCCATGGACATGTTGAATAAATAAAGAAATAAACACCGCTACAGTTATGATGTATATAGTGCTATTAATACATTTATTTTTATTCCATTTTTTTCATGATTTTATTTCACTTCGTCCTGCGTGTTGTAGCTTGGAGCCTAAAGCTATTCGCTGTTACCCTGCAATTACACCTGCACCTCTGTACATGTGACTATTAAACACTGAATCTGAAAACATGTTAACTGCTGGTTCATCACTAGGGAAAAGTATTGGTACTAATGTCAGTGATATCTGTCCTTTTACTGTGACAAACCCTTTTGACAGATGGATTAAGGCACAGAGGTGAGAGACATTTCAGGGGCTGTATGCATGTCACAAATACATGTAAGATGACAACCAAGTTAATATTTCAGTATTGACAAAGTATGACGGTAAAAAAATGATATACATACACTATATACACCAAAATACAGTTGAAGTCGGAAGTTTACATACACTTAGGTTGGAGTCATTAAACCTTGTTTTTCAACCACTCCACAAATGTTTTGTAACAAACTATAGTTTTTGCAAGTTGGTTAGGACATCTATTTTGTGCATGACACAAGTAAGTTTTTCCAACAATTGTTTACAGACAGATTATTTCACTTATAATTCACTGTATCACAATTCCAGTGGGTCAGAAGTGTACATAGACTAAGTTGACTGTGCCTTTAAACAGCTTAGAAAATTCCAGGCATTTGTAATGGCTTTAGAAGATTCTGATAGGCTAATTGACATAATTTCAGCCAATTGGAGGTGTACCTGTGGATGTATTTCAAGGCCTACCTTCAAACTCTGTGCCTCTTTGTTTGACATCATGGGAAAATCAAAAGAAATCAGCCAAGACCTCACAAAAAAAAAAATAGCAGACCTCCACAAGTCTAGTTCATCTTTGGGAGCCATTTCCAAACGCCGGAAGGTACCACGTTCATCTGTACAAACAATAGAATGCAATTATGAACACCATGGGACCACACAGCCATCATACCGTTCAGGAAGGAGAAGCAGTCTCCTAGAGATGAAAGTACTTTGGTGTTAAAAGCGCAAATCATTCCCAGAACAACAGCAAATGACCGTGTGAATATGATGGAGGAAACAGGTACAAAAATATCTATATCCACAGTAAAACAAGTCCTATATCGACATAACCTGAAAGGCCTCTCAGCAAGGAAGAAGCCACTGCTCCAAAACCGCCATAAAAATGCCAGACTACGGTTTGCAACTGCACATGGGGACAAAGCTCATACTTTTTGGAGAAATGTCCTCTGGTCTGATGAAACAAAAATAGAACTGTTTGGCCATCTTTATGTTTGGAGGGAAAAGGGGGAGGCTTGCAAGCCAAAGAACACCATCCCAACCGTGAAGCACGAGGTGGGAGCATCATGTAGTGGGGGTGCTTTGCTGTAGGAAGGACTGGTGCACTTCACAAAATAAATGGCATCATGAGGATGGAAAATGATGTGGATATATTGAAGCAACATTTCAAGACATCAGTTAAAGCTTGGTCGCAAATGGGTGTTCCAAATGGAGAATGACCCCAAGCATACTTCCAAAGTTGTGGCAAAATGGCTTAAGGACAACAAAGTCAAGGTATTGGAGTGACCATCACAAAGCCCTGACCTCAATCCTATAAAACATTTGAAAAAGAGTGTATGTAAACTTCTGACCCACTGGGAATGTGATGAAAGAAATAAAAGCTGAAAAAAATAATTATCTACTCTCTAATAACTCTCTACTATTATTCTGTCATTCCACATCCTTAAAATAAGACAGGGAATTTGTACTCGGATTAAATGTCAGGAATTGTGAAAGCCAAATGCATTTAAACTCATGTTAAGGCATATGTAAATTTACGACTTCAACTGTATGTGGACACCCATTCAAATGAGTGGATTCGGCTATTTCAGCCACACCCGTTGCTGACAGGTGTATAACATCGAGCACACAGCCATGCAATCTCCATAGACAAACATTGCCAGTAGAATGGCCTTACTGAAGAGCTCAGTGACTTTCAATGTGGCACCGTCATAGAATGCCACCTTTCCAACAAGTCAGTTTGTCAAATTTCTGTTCTGCTAGAGCTGCCACTGTCAACTGTAAGTGCTCTTATTGGGAAGTGGAAACGTCTACAATGTGGTAAGCCACACAAGCTTACATTACGGGACCACCGAGTGCTAAAGTGTGCATACGTGTAAAAATCGTCTGTCCTCGGTTGTAAACACTCACTACCAAGTTCCAAACTACCTCTGGAAGCCCAATAACTGTTCATCGGCTGTAGTATTGTTATGCTCGCCGCCATTGGACTCTGGAGCAGTGGAAATGCGTTCTCTGGAGTGAGGAATCACGCTTCCCCATCTGGCAGTCCAACGGATGAAACTGGCTTTGACGGATGCCAGGAGAACGCTACCTGCCCCAATGCATAGTGCCAACTGGTAAGATTGGTGGAGGAGGAAAAATGGTCTGGTGATGTTTTTCATGGTTTGTGCTAGGCCCCTTTGTTTCAGTGAGGGGAAATCTTAACATGACAGCATGCAATGACTTTCTAGACGATTCTGTGCTTCTAACTTTGTGGCAACAGTTTGGGGAACACCCTTTCCTGTTTCAGAATGACAATGCCCCCGTGCAGAAAGCCAGAGTAATGGTTTGTGGAGATAATTGAATCGCCCAACCTTACTAATGCTCTTGTGGCTGAATGGAAGCAAATCTACAAAGCAATGTTCTAAACAACTAGTGGAAAGCCTTCCCAGAAGAGTAGAGTCTGTTATAGCAGCAAAGGGGGGGGACCAACTCCATATTATTGCCCATGATTTTGGAATGAGACGTTTGACAAGCAGGTGTCCACATACTTTGGTCATGTAGTGTATATATACAGTGCCTTCTGAAAGTATTCAGACCCCTTGACTATTCCACATGTTGTTAGGTTACAGACTTTTTCCCCCAATCAAACTACACACAATACCCCATAATGACAGGTTTTTAGAACAAAAATATGACATTTACACAAGTATTCAGACCCTTTACTCAGTACTTTGTTGAAGCACCTTTGGCAGCAATTACAGCATTGAGTCTTCTTGGGTATGATGCTAAAAGCTTGGCACACCTGTATTTGGGGAGTTTCTCCCATTCAGAAAGTTGTACCAAAGCTACTCCTGCGTTTTCTTGGCTGTGTGCTTAGGGTAGTTGTCCTATTGGAAGGTGAACCTTCACCCCAGTCTGAGGTCCTGAAGGCTGTTGAGCAGGTTTTCATCAAGGATCTCTCTGTACTTTGCTCCATTCATCTTTGCCTTGATACTGACTAGTCTCCCAGTCCCTTCCCCTGAAAAACACATCCACAGCATGATGCTGCCACCACCATGCTTCACCATAGGGATGGTGCCAGGTTTCCTCCAGACGTGACGCTTGGCATTCAGGCCAAAGAGTTCAATCTTGGTTTCATCAGACCAGATAATCTTGTTTCTCATGGTCTGAGAGTCTTTAGATTCCTTTTGACAAACTCCAAGCAGGCTGTCACGTGCCTTTTATTGAGGGGTGGCTTCCATCTGACCACCCTACCATAAAGGTCTGATTGGTGGAGTGCTACAGAGATGGTTCTCCATCTGAAAGGTTCTCCCATCTCCACAGAGGAAGTCTAGAGCTCTGTCAGAGTGACCATCGTGTTCTTGGTCACCTCCCTGACCAAGGCACTTCTCCCCCGATTGCTCAGTTTGGCCGTGGCTTCCAGCTCTAGGAAGAGTCTTGGTGGTTCCAAACTTTTTCCATTTAAGAATGACGGAGGTCATGCTGTTCTTGGGGACTTTTAATGCTGCAGAAATGTTTTGGTACCCTTCCCCAGATCTGTGCCTTGACACAATCCTGTCTCGGAGCTCTACGGACAATTCATGGTTTGGTTTTTGCTCTGACACGCAGTCAACTATGTGACCTTATATAGACAGGTCTGTACCTTTCAGAGTCATTTCCAATCCATTGAATTTACCACAGGTTGACTCCAATCTAGTTGAAGAAACATCTCAAGGATGATCAATGGAAACAGGATGCACCTGAACTCAATTTCAAGTCTCAAAGCAAAGGGTCTGAATACTTATGTAAATAAGGTATTTCTGTTTTACTAAATTTGCAAAAATATCTGACTTTAATTCACTGACAGTGTCACTAGCAAAGCATCTCCACACCATCATACCTCCTCCTCCATGCTTCACGATGGGAACCACACGTGCAGAGATCATCCGTCTCACAAAGACACAGCGTTTGGAACCAAAAATCTCAAATTTGGACTCATCAGGACAGATTTCCACCGGTCTAATGTCCATTGCTCGTGTTTCTTGTCCCTAGAAAGTCTATTCTTATTGGTGTCCTTTAGTAGTGGTTTCTTTGCAATAATTAGACCATGAAGGCCTGATTCACACAGTCTCCTCTGAACAGTTGATGTTGATGTGTCTGTTACTTGAACTCTTTGAAGCATCTATTTGGGCTGCAATATCTGAGTCTGGTAACTCTAATGAACTTATGCTCTGCAGCAGAGGTAACTCTGGGTCTTCCTTTCCTGTGATGGTCCTCATGAGAGCCAGTTTCATCATAGAGCTTGATAGTTTTTGTGACTGCACATGAAGAAACCTTAAATGTTCTTTACATTTTCCGGATTGACTGACATTCATGTTGTTTCTCTTTACTTATTTCAGCTGTTCTTGTCATAATATGGACTTGGTCTTTTACCAAATAGGGCTATTTCTACTTTGTCACAACACAACTGATCGGCTCAAACGCATTAAGAAGGAAATCAATTCCACAAATTAACAAGGCACACCTGTCAATTGAAATGCATTCCAGGTGGCCTCATGAAGCTGGTTGAGAGAATGCCAAGAGTGTGCAAAGCTGTCATCAAGGCAAAGGGTGGCTTCTTGGAAGAATCTCAAATATAAATTATATTTTGATTTGTTGAACACTTTTTTTCTTACTACTTGTTGTTTCATAGTTTTGATGTCTTCACTATTATTCTACAATTAATTTTTTCTAAAAATAAAGAAAAACCCTTGAATGAGTAGGTGTCTAAACTTTTGACTGGTACTGTGTGTATATATTGTGTGTGTGTGTGTGTGTGTGTGTCTATAACTGCCCTTATTTCTTGATGTAAACACGCTTCTCTGTGCTGTTTTTGTGTTGGTCAGCTGTCTGTTTAGAGAATGAGAACAGAGAGGGGGCCTGCAGCCTGCAGGTTGGTCCTAGGGAGAGTTAAAAAGAAGGAAGTGTGAAAACCATTTGGCCCGACGTGTGAAGCCTCACTCACCTATATAACACATAGGCCCTGAGCGAGAGGGACACTTAAAGAAGAGAAAGAGAGAGGTACAAGACAGACAAGAGTGAAGGAGAAAAAAAGAACTAATACCATAGCTAAAAAGAAAACTCTGAGAATTACTACAAGGACAAGATCAAAACATCAAGGACAAATCGCACTGGAGAACAAACACACTGATTGGCAGTAAATGGACAGAGAGAAAGAGAGAAATAGAGTGAGTTACTGAGCAAGGGAGAGGAAAAGGAGAGAAAGAGAGGTATAGCGAGAACGAAGAGATGCTGAGTGTGGAGATGTACCCCAGTTTGGCCCTTGGGCACCAACGAGTGGGAGACTGCTACTATAGAGGCGAGTGTGTGCGTCTGTCTGTCTGTGTCAATGTGTATTTGAGAGAAAGCATCAGTGTGTGTTGTGCATGTCATGTGGTGCTTTACATACAATTCATGGTTAATCCTTTGAAATACTGTCATAATTACCCAGTCCAATTCAGATCATGGTTAAAGTTGACCTTGTCATAATGTGTCAATCGTTACCATTGTTTTATGATAAGATCTGATCAAATGTATTAGTATGAATGTCAGAGTGTTAATATTATGTGGTAATGCTTATCTCAATGCCAAAATGGTCATTGATCAACACCAAACTCAGGATTGGAATGACTTATTTACTTATTGTGGTGTCATTTGTTATGACTATGCCACCAATGCTACAAATTGAAATGGGGATACCCTGGCCCCTTATTAAAGGAACATTTCACCCAAAAATGATATTTTGGTATTTGTTTCATTAGTCCAATGTTGATATAGTCCCAAAATATTTTGCATGTCAGCAATCAAGTTTTCATGACATAAAACGTTCAAAATACAGAAATAGAGCCAATAAGATTTAGCATCATACCGGTGGCATTCCTGTTTTGGGTGGAAATTTCCTTTAATTTAGATGTTAGGTTGCACAGCACTCCCATGCTTACTTGAACCCTAACTGAAGCTAATTAATTATAATTATACGCCCCCCTACCAGATAGGGAACCTCCTGCCCACATGCCCCTCTACCCCTCCTCCTATGACATGGCTGCCGGGGCCATGCCCTCTCACCCTCTGGCCCCACCCCCCGCCCCCAGCGAGCCAACCTGTAAAGGCCAGCAGGACAGCGTCAAGATGGAGCTGGAGAACGGTTCACTGTGGAAACATTTCTGCTCCGTGGGCACAGAGATGATCATCACCAAGAAGGGCAGGTGAGTGCTGTCCATCTGTGACCCATGTTGCGATTTTATTTCAATAAAGTTTGATTTAAATGTATCTCCACTGCTAAAAGGTCAAAGATTAATTAAAGGAAATTCATTTACTGGGAAATGCCTTCTCAAAATGATTATATTTATCAATCTCTCTCTCTCTCCCACTTCTTATTTCTTGCTCTCTCTCTCACCCTTCTGTTTCTTTCTCTCTATCTCACTCCATTCCTTATATCTATTTCTTTCTTCCCCCTTTGTCTCCTTCTAATATCCTGCGCAACCTCTCTCTTTCTTTCCCTTTTCTTCTTTCTCTCTCCATCTTTTCTTGTCTTCTAATGTAATGTGTACATTTAATCAAATAATTCAGCCTAGCTGCCATTGATACTTTGTAATGCTTCCAAAATTGTGTAATAAATTTGTGTAATAAAACCTTTATCTTTCCCTCTTATTCTCCCCCACCTGATTTCTGTCTCCCTTCGTCCACTCTTTCCTCCCTCCTCCAAGGCGGATGTTCCCCCAGCTGAGGGTAAAGCTGTCAGGCCTGAACCCGGCGCTGCGCTACATCCTGCTGCTGGATATGGTGGCCATGGACACCTCTCGCTACCGCTTCCAGGGCGACACCTGGCAGGTTGTGGGTGGCGCTGAGACCCGCTTACCCGACCGGGTGTTTATCCACCCAGACTCGCCAGCCACGGGTGCCCACTGGCAGAGCAGGAGCATCTCCTTCCACCGCGCCAAGCTCACCAACAACACGCTGGACACACAGGGATATGTGAGTATAGTGGGAGAAAGAAAGTATGACAGTGAGTGTGTGTGTGTGTGTGGGGGGGGTTGATGTGTGTGTGTGTTGTGTTTGTGTGTGGGAGGGGTAGTTGATGTGTGTGTGTTGTGTGTGTGTTTTATAGGTGCTAATCTTGGCGTATCTATTTCTTAAAAACAAAAATGATCATGTCATACCCAGCTTTCTATAATGACAATAATAATGACTTTCTTCCTTCCTCGCTCTCTCTTCTTTCTCGTAGATCATCCTCCACTCCCTCCACCGTTACCAGCCACGGGTACACGTGATTGAGGCCAGGGATGTGCTGAGGTGGGGGGGAGGGCAACACTCCTTCATCTTCCCAGAGACCCAGTTCCTCACCGTCACTGCCTACCAGAACAATAAAGTAAGGGAAGGGAGGGTGAAGGGTGTGTGAGAGAGAGAGAGAGAGAGAATGAGTGACAGTATATATGCATAAAATATCAAATGGGTAAAAGATATTATAGTTTCTCAGAGAATGTTTTTATACACTTCTAATATACAATACTTTCAATTCTTCTCATTAATGGTTACTGACTGTGTGACTGATTGGCAGATCACTGAACTGAAGATCCAATCCAATCCCTTCGCTAAGGGCTTTAGAGAGGATGGCATGAATAGCAAAAGGTATAGCACACACAGACACACACACATGCACGCACATCCACACACACTAATATTTCACACATACACTCACCTATCTATATTTTAATTTTCTTCCAGACAGAGGGACGTGAGGCAAAAGCGGAAGCTAAATGAACCTCTAGATATTGGTGAGTTTAATAATATGACTCAAATTTCATTCAACTTGTTCATTCCTTTTCCATCCTACAATCATTAATTGCAATGATGATGCCTTTCTGACAATTTTATGTGTCCTCCTCTATGATTTGATTTATGCATATGCTTTGTTTATTGTTTTTAAAATGATCAACTAAAATCCTATTTTACTCTGTTTTTCTGTCCCCCTATTTTCTATCTACTTCCTCTATCCTCTCTCTCAGTGAGCTGTGACCCATGTGACTCCACTGAGCTCCTGTCTCAGTACTCCTCTTCCTCCTCCTCCTCCTCCTCCGACCTCCAGAGCCTGGCCCTGGCATCTCTTCCATCCCTTCCCCCTCTCCCTGAGTCTGTGTGTGGGTATGGCTCCAACGTAACACCTTTCCAGGAGAGCCCTGTTCCAGAGCAGCAGCAGGCTCTAGACCTGGTGGGCCAAACCTTCATTGCCTCCCAGATGACTGACATCACAGCTAACATCACCGCCGATATGACCAAGGGGCCACAAGATGCATCGGGCAACAAAGTCTCCGATGGAATGATGGACAGGTGAGTTTTGGGTTTATAGACATTTAAGTTCACAATGGGTGCATGTTGATTGTCTAAAGTAAGGATCTGCGGCCAAGGTTAGCTCTTTGGGGCGGCAGGTAGCCTCGTGGTTAGAGCGTTGGGCCAGTAACCAAAAGGTTGCTGGAACAAATCCCCGAGCTGACAAGGTGCAAATCTGTCATTCTGCTCCTGAAAAAGGCAGTTTAACCCACTGTTCCCCGGTAGGCCATCAATGTAAATAATAATTTATTCTAAACTGACTTGCCTAGGTTAAATAAAGGTTACATTTAAAAATATATATGCTTCATCTGCACTGATATGAAAATCCTGGCTATATAAAAGCAATGCGGAGATCGAGGATGCCTACCGGGACTTTGCTGGATTTCACCTGCAACCTCCTTTAATGTCAGTGAGTGCAGATGGAGACGAGGAGACAAAGACACTTTAGAGTATTGAGATGTACCCCATCCATATCTTTAAATAATTAACAAGTCATTGGTACAACACCTTTGGTCAGCTGTTATGTGTCAGTTACATTCACAGCAGGTTGCAATAATGAGATTTGTATTTTATTTTTACCTTGCAGGTCTGTTACTATGAGTCTTTCCACTTACAATGGGACATATCCAGCCACTCCTCTTGGTTCTTCCTCTTTTGACCCTGCTCCTCATCCTCAGTCTTCGTCCTCCTACCGCTCAGATCCCTCCATCTCCCAACCCTCCCCCACTTCTACTTTTAATTATCCATCCATGGCCACCACTGACTATCCCTCTATTCTCTCCTCTTCTCCTACCCTCCCTTCCTCCCCCACATCTCCCTCGCTTCAGCAAACTAGTTTCACCTACCCCACCGTGCCTATTTCCACTTCGTCCTCCCCCAAGCCTCTCCTGTCCTCCACCTCCTGTCAATCCATCCTTCCATCCATCCCACAGCAAGGCCTGCTCAGTCCTCATACACCCACAAATACCTCTTTTCCATCACTCCCTCCTCCCTCCTGTCAACCCATCCAGCAGAATGGGGTGACCACCCATTCCATGCTCACTCCCCCGAACCAGGCTCTACAAGCTGTCCCCATCTCCAACCAGACTCCCCCTCTGTTGGTCTTTAACCCCACAGCATACCCCTACCCAAACCTACCTCTCTCCAACGTCATCCAAACCACCCCTCCGTCTCTCTTCAACCTCTCAAGTCCCTCAACTTCTCAATCACACCCCGTTCCCTCTCTCCCTTACTCTCTTTCTTCCCATTCCGCACCTCTATCTTATCCCTTTCCCTCTCTCCCTTCATCCCTCTCTTCTTGCTCTTCAGTTCAAAATTGGACTCTTCCGAATGTTTCCTCCGGCTCCGTCCACTCCGCAGTGTCTATTCCCATCCCGACTCAGATCCAAGCTCCCTCTATTGGGTCGTCCTTTCTTCCTTCCTCCTTCACTCACCCCCCATCCTCCCTTCCCAATCCAGTTTACCAACCCTCTTCCTGTTCCACCATTCCCTCTGTGTCCGTCGCCTCTTTCCAGCCTTCTGCTACTTCTCACATCCCACCCTTCTCCCTGACCAACCACTCCCTCCCTCCAACGGCATGTCCCCAGAACCAGACCGCCACGCCCTCCTCCTACCCCCCGATAGCGCCCACCGAGATTGGCTCCTTCTCCCAGTTCAACTCTGGCGCACCCTATCTTCCAGAAATGGTACTTCACCATCCCTCACTCCTGCCTCCACTGGATCCCTCTCTTTCATCCTGTGTCTCCTCCTCCTCCACACCCCCTGCCCTCTATCCCCCCTTCTCTTCCTATCCTCTGCGCCTCTGTCAGGACCCCCGCTCGTCCTTCCCCATACCTCTCAGGCACATGTACAGGCAGCACCAGCATGGCCACACCCACGCTCAGGGGTCCTACCTGGATATGAGTGGGAGGGCTGTATTCTGAGGTAGAGGAGATAGAAGGTAATGGTCGAGTTCCAGCCCAACATGATGTGCAGGCGTTCCATTGCATCAACCAATGGTTGTGTGGCAAGTCATCGACTGTGCAGTTGGCCCGTCAGATTGCTATATCATATGATGTGGTTAGCTGATATGTTAAATACCTATCCATGCATTGTACAGTAAGATCTGGAATGCATCTGCGATGTTGTCAACAGGAAATCAACCTTTAAAGTCGGCTGCAACGTCGAATGCCCCCAGTGTTGTAATTTATGAAGATGACATGCATCAGATAATGGTGTGCTGTGTATGGAGAGAAAGAGAGTGAATCAACAGAGAAGAGCTACAGTGGTCAAAACAGTTCATTGGAAATGTGGCCTTTTGCTGAACTGTTTTGTGATAGCAAGTGTGTTCATTATAAATAAATACAAATGTATAGATTGTATAGCGCTTTTAAGGATCCTATGTGTAGTATTAGTTGAAGTTGTTGGAAAATAATTAGATTTCTTTTTTTACTTTCTCCGTGTGAAAGTTTGTTGACCTACTGTGCATCAAACTATGGTGACATTTTCAAGTTCCATGTTTTGTTTTGTTTTTTCTAACTAAAAAAATGTTGAATTGGACTTAAACTTGTAAATTGTTTTTTTAATCTGTTCTTTTTCAAATCCATTCCAGTATTAAAACAATGAAGTGTGTTCTTGACTTTGTTTTTGTGAATCGATTACAGTGAAATTATTAGTCATTTTGTATTTATTTAACCTTTATTTTCACAGGAAAGACATATTGAGACCTTGGTCTCTTTTACAAATGCACTCTGTATATACACCATAAATATACACATTATACCAAAACTATACAGTACCAGTCAAAAGTATGGACACGCCTACTCATTCAAGGGTTTTTTCTTTATTTGACTATTTTCTACGTTGTAGAATAATAGTGAAGACATCAAAACTATGAAATAACACATATGGAATCATGTTGTAACAAAACGTGTTGAAAAAAATCAAAATATATTTTTGAATTTAGATTCTTCAAAGTAGCCACCCATTCTCTCAACCAGCTTCACCTGGAATGCTTCAACAGTGAAGAAGCGACTCCGGGATGCTGGCCTTCTAGGCAGAGTTCCTCTGTCCAGTGTCTGTGTTCTTTTGCACATCTTAATCTTTCATTTTTATTGGCTAGTCTGAGATATGTATTTTTCTTTGCAACTCTGCCTAGAAGGATAGCATCCCGGAGTCGCCTCTTCACTGTTAACGTGGTGGATTGCAGGTACTATTTAATGAAGCTGCCAGTTGAGGACTTTTGAGGCGTCTGTTTCTCAAACTAGATGTTGTGTTAAATGCTCTACAACAAAGCTTTCTTAGTCTCCAACAAGCTTTCTTTACACTTAACCTTGTTCTGAACACCTCCAAAACAAAGGTCATGTGGTTTGGTAAGAAGAATGCCCCTCTCCTCACAGGTGTGATTACTACCTTTGAGGGTTTAGAGCTTGAGGTAGTCACCTCATACAAGTACTTGGGAGTATGGCTCCTCAGCTCCTACTTCTCTCAGCACATATCAAAGCTGCAGGCTAAAGTTAAATCTAGACTTGGTTTCCTCTATCCTAATCGCTCCTCTTTCACCCCAGCTGCCAAACTAACCCTGATTCAGATGACCATCCTACCCATGCTAGATTATGGAGACATCATTTATAGATCGGCAGGTAAGGGTGCTAAATGTTCTTTACCATTGGGCCATCAGATTTGCCACCAATGCTCCTTATAGGACACATCACTGCACTCTATACTCTTCTGTAAACTGGTTCTCTCTGTATATCTGTCGCAAGACCCACTGGTTGATGCTTACTTATAAAACCCTCTTAGGCCTCACTCCCCCTTATCTGAGATATCTACTGCAGCCATCATCCTCCACAAACAACACCTGTTCTGCCAGTCACGTTCTGTTAAAGGTCCCCAAAGCACACACATTCATGGGTCTCTCGTCTTTTCAGTTCGCTGCAGCTAGCGACTGGAACGAGCTGCAACAAACACTCAAACTGGACAATTGTATCTCAATCCCTTCATTTAAAGACTCAATCATGGACACGTACTGACAGTTGTGGCTGCTTTGCGTGATTAATTGTTGTCTCTACCTTCTTGCCCTTTGTGCTGTTGTCTGTGCCCAATAATGTTTGTACCATGTTTTGTGCTATAGCGATATTTGGGAGATTATTTCCTTTTCAAGTAACTGAAAGTGAGAGGTTGTAATCTGAATAAAGGGGAAAAGGCCTTTCTGGAACATAGGGTTAGACATTCTTAATAATTTGCTTGAGAACCAGTTCAGATTTAAGTATAACTTTTGTATGACTGAAGCCTTTAGTGAGAAGTCTAATGCTTTAATATTTAATCATTTCTGCCCTCCAAATTCATATTCATTATATAAATAGGCCCGTTTCATTTAGTCTGGCTTGTCGTTCCAAATAAAATGGAATCTTTTTTTCTTATCATTTAAAAAACAGTTAGCTAGGTGTAAGCAAGACCATAAGCAAATAGGTCATCTGGGATATGACTAAAGAGTTTGCCTTTCCATGGTAGCAAGATCTTATCTATTTTTGCTAACTTTCTATTAAAATGTATTATAGTGAGATCATTTATTTATTTCGGGATATGTATACCGAGTATATCACATCACCATCAGACCATTTTATTGGTAACTACATGGTAAATAAAATCTGTATTTTCTTTTGTAAACCAATACGTAATATAGTACATTTATCATAACTTGTTTGTAATCCACAGAGGTTCGAAAATTATCTAGATCATCTAAGATGTTGTGGAGGGATCCAAGAAAAATGAATCATCAGCGTACAATGACACCTTTGTTTTCAAGCCCTGTATTTCTAATCCCTTGGTATTATTGTTGGATCTGATTTTAATAGCTAACATTTCGATGGCCATAATTAATAGATATGCCGATAGTGGACAACCTTGTTTTTTAAATATTATTTAACCAAGCAAGTCAGTAAAGAACAAATTCTTATTTACAATGACGGCCTACCCCGGATGGTGCTGGGCCAATTGTGCGCCGCCCTATGGGACTCCCAACCAGATGTGATGCAGCCTGGATTCCAACCAGGTACTACAGTGGCATCTCTTGCACTGAGATGCAGTGTCTTAGACCACTGCGCCACTCGGGAGCCCGTTTTACTCCTTTTGACAGTTTCAAACTTTCTGATAAGTAGCCATTATTTACTATTTTACACCTAGGGTTACTACACATGATTTTAACCTATTTTATAAGAGATTCTCCAAAACTGAAATGTTCCAGGCATTTATATATAAACTAGAGTCGTACTTTAGCAAAAGCCATTTCAAAGTCCGCTATGAATAGCAGACCTGGTTTCGCAGATTTTTCATAGTGTTGTATTGTTTCCAGTACTTGCCTTACATTATCTCCAATGTGCCGTCCATGTAAAAACCCTGTCTGATTGGAATTAACAATGTCCGACAAAACCTTTCTAATTCTATGCGCTAAACATTTTGCTAGAATGTTTGCATCACAACACTGAAGTGTAATTTTTTAAATGGACTGGACCTTTACATTTCCCGCATATCCTGTCTCAGTCATAATTAACTCAGACCTTCTTGTTGAGTGTCTGAAAATCTACCATTTACACAGGAGTGGTTAAAACATGCTACTAATGGTCCTCTGAGAATATCAAAAAAGGTTTGGTATTCCATTCAGCCCTGGAGTTTTCCCTGACTTAAAATGCTTTAATTGCATCAAGAAGTTCCTCCTCTGTAATTTCACCTTCACATGAGTCTTTCTGTACAGATGTTAATTTGACATTATTAATAGATATAATTAGCTTCGCTTAGAGGAGATGGAGGACACTGAAACTAAAACATATACCTAAAGTACTTTGCTTCCTCTTTCAAAATATCACTTGGTGAATCAAGAGGTGACTGTCATTTTTAACAAGTTTCAGTCAATTCTATGTTGAAGATAAAACATTAATTTGGTGCATTTTTCCCCATATTCCATCCAGTTTGCTTTATTATTATAATATATTACACTTGATCACTGTTGAATAAGTTCCTCAATTTATTTTTGTTTTTCCTCTAACTTATTCTCCGTCTCTATGGTACCATTTTTATTTCCATCTATCTCTTCTGTTAGACCTATTTCCTTTGTTAGTATGGATTCGTTGACCTAAATTGCTTTTGTTTTAGAGATAAGTACTGAATAGCATGGCCTCTAAAGGCACATTTAAAAGTATCCCATAAGTGGATTTACTGTACCTATGTTATGTCGGAAACATTCAGTCATAAATTCCTCTGTCCTAGTTAAAAACAAGTTATCATCCAAAAGCCTTTGATTAAATTTCCAATATCCTCACCCACGTGGAAATTCAGGAAGAGTAATGTACATGCCAATTATCTGATGGTCCGACCGCATTCTGTCCCTATCAACACTTTTTTCACTGTTGGTGCCAATGAGAATGACTTATGAAAGAAGTCAAGACAACTAGCTTGATTGAGCTTCCGCCATCAAATCAAACTTTATTTGTCACATGTGCCAAATGCAACAAGTGTAGACCTTACCATGAAATGCTTACTTTACAAGCCCTTTGCCAACAGTGCAGTTCAAGAAAGAGTTAAGAAATATTTACCAAATAAACTCAAGTAAAAAACATTTTCTGGCCCATGGCATGTGAATGTTTATTCTTTTAAGCTTGGAAAAGTGACCTTTAAACCCAGACTTGGACCACACAACCACTCCACTGAATAGCAGGCTGGATATTGCTTTCCAATGCTTGCAGTTAGCCACTGATTCCTGTCCAATAAGCACCGATACGTTTTATCTGTAATTTCTCTTCATATCCTTCATATGAAGGCTTGAAAAGGATTTTCCAGTAGATTGTCAACATGATTCATGATGATGAATGCTTGTCTAGCTTGCTAGCCAAGATTTTGAAAGTATGATATTGACATGTTCAGTACAATCAAAGTGTCACGTTCTGACCATAGTTATTGTGTGTTTTCCTGGTTTTAGTGTTGGTCAGGACGTGAGCTGGGTGGGCATTCTATGTTGTGTGTCTAATTTGTCTATTTCTATGTTTTGCCTGATATGAGAATGGTTCTCAATCAGAGGCAGGTGTTAGTCATTGTATTTATGGTAGCCAGTTTTGTGTTGGGTTTTGTGGGTGGTTGTTTCCTGTCTTTACGTTTTCTGCACCAGTTAGGACTGTTTTGGTTTTGCCACGTTTATTGTTTTGTATTCTGTTCATGTTTAGTTTTTTTTAAATAAAAAACATGAACTCTAACCACGCTGCGTTTTGGTCCGCCTCTCCTTCGACGGAAGAATCCCGTTACACAAAGCTAGATATAACGTGATTGTAGATCATTTTATCTGTGGCCAATTACCATGAGCATTCTTGGATGGGTACTTCTAATGGAATTCTATGGTAGCACCCATGGGGCCTGAATTTTCGAGCTCTGCCCGTAGATTTTGCGGTGATGTCGTATCCCCATGAGTGAAAGAATACTGAGCAAATCACAGTGCAACTAGAGAACATGACCAACCTCTACGCTTCGCAGAAAGCACTGAGCTAGGCTGAAAATTGGTTCCAGGTTGCACCAGTGGCGACATGGCCTCATTAACTAATTATTTTTAATTTATTTTTTACATTGTTTGCAAACATGATTTATTTCATTGCACTTTTACTTAACCAGGTAGGCTAGTTGAGAACAAGTTCTCATTTACAACTGCAACCTGGCCAAGATAAAGCCAATCAGTTCGACACATACAACAACACAGAGTTACACATGGAATAAACAAACATACAGTCAATAATACAGTAGGAAAAAAAGTCTGTATACATTGTGTGCAAGTGAGGTAAGATAAGGGAGGTAAGGCAATAAATAGGCCATGTTGGTGAAGTAATTACAATATAGCAATTAAACACTGGAATGGTAGATGTGCAGAAGATGAATGTGCAAATAGAGATACTGGGGTGCAAAGGAGCAAGATAAATAAACAAATACAGTATGGGGATGAGGTAGGTAGATAGATGGGCTGTTTACAGATGGTCTATGTACAGGTGCAGTGATCTGTGAGCTGCTATGACAGCTGGTGCTTAAAGCTAGTGAGGGAGATGTCTCTCCAGCTTCAGTTGTTTTTGCAGTTCGTTCCAGTCATTGGCAGCAGAGAACTGGAAGGCGGCCAAATGAAGAATTGGCTTCAGAGGTAACCAGTGAGATATACCTGCTGGAGCGCGTGCTACGGGTGGGTGCTGCTATGGTGACCAATGAGCTGAGATAAGGTGGGGCTTTACCTAGCAAAGACTTGTAGATGACCTGGAGCCAGTGGGTTTGGCGATGAGTATGAAGCGAGGGCCAACCAACGAGAGTGTACAGGTCACAGTGGTGGGTAGTATATTGGGCTTTGGTGACAAAACGGATGGCACTGCGATAGACTGCATCCAATTTGTTGAGTAGAGTGTTGGAGGTTATTTTGTAAATGACATCGCCAAAGTCGAGGATCGGTAGGATGGTCAGTTTTAAGAGGTTATGTTTGGCAGCATGAATGAAGGATGCTTTGTTGCGAAATAGGAAGCCAATTCTAGATTTAATTTTGGATTGGAGATGTTTAATGTGAGTCTGGAAGGAGAGTTTACAGTCTAACCAGACACCTAGGTATTTGTAGTTGTCCACATATTCTAAGTCAGAACCATCCAGATTAGTGATGCTGGACAGGCGGGCAGGTGCGGGCAGCGATCGGTTGAAGAGCATGCATTTAGTTTTACTTGCATTTAAGAGCAGTTGGAGGCCACGGAAGGAGAGTTTTATGGCATTGAAGCTCATCTGGAGGTTAGTTAACACAGTGTATAACGAGGGGCCAGAAGTATACAGAATGGTGTCGTCTGCGTAGAGGTGGATCAGAGAATCACCAGCAGCAAGAGCGACATCATTGATGTATACAGAGAAGAGAGTCTGCCCGAGAATTGAACCCTGTAGCACCCCCATAGAGACTGCCGGAGGTCCGGACAACAGGCCCTCCGATTTGAAACATTGAACTCTATCAGAGAAGTAGTTGGTGAACCAGGCGAGGCAATCATTTGAGAAACCAAGGCTGTTGAGTCTGCCGATAAGAATGTGGTGATTGAGTCAAAAGCCTTGGCCAGGTCGATGAATACGGCTGCACAGTATTGTCTCTTATCGATGGTGGTTATGATATCGTTTAGGACCTTGAGCGTGGCTGAGGTGCACCCATGACCAGCTCTGAAACCAGATTGCATAGCAGAGAAGGTACGGTGGGATTCAAAATGTTCAGAAATCTGTTTGTTTGCGTCTCACCTACCTTAGAGAGGTTAATATCCCACCATACCAACATCCGGTGAAACTGCAGAGAGCTAACATTGTAAATACACCATTTGTCATAGTAAACATTCTTGTAAATACATGTATCTTACATCATTTAAAAGATGAAGGCCTTATTAATCCAGCCCCTGTGTCAGATTTCAAAAAGGATTTACTGCGAAAGTAAACCATGCAATTTTCTGAGGACAGCTCCCCGCAAGTATTACTAGCATTTTCCAACCAAGCATTAGCGTCACGAAAGTCAGAAATAAAAATAAAATAAATCGCTTACCTTTGAAGATCTTCCTCTGGTGGCAATGCCAAGTGTTCTAACTACACAGTGAATGTTTGTTTTGTTTGATAAAATCCATTTTTATAGCCTAACACTAAACATTTGTAAACTGCTTGCGTCGTGATTTCCGTCTCATTCAACTTTGCGTTCGTGGTAATTACACACACTAAACAAACGCTTATCCAGTCATGGTTGGTTTCATTGCAATCCTCTGGTTGTTACTAACACAACTATACTTGATGGTTCTTTTCCCGGAACGTATTGACCGGAACAAACCAATTTGAAGACACCAATCAATGACCTCATTATGCACCAATGGTAGGACCGGTCTATCGTTGATTGACTGTATTTTGGCCCAATGACCACTGATCATCTTGAAATTTAGCTTGGAAGATAGCCAATGAGCTGAGGTAAACGGCAATATGTAATGGTTATACGTTCGAAGACCATCCTTTGTCGTAAACTCTGGTGTAAAAGAGGTTAATTCGCTAGTGCAAATCCTACTTGACGGAGCCACAAGTGTTACGCATAGCAGTACATAGTCAAGAGCATTTTCAGCAAGTTTACAGTGCCTTGCGAAAGTATTCGGCCCCCTTGAACTTTGCGACCTTTTGCCACATTTCAGGCTTCAAACATAAAGATATAAAACTGTATTTTTTTGTGAAGAATCAACAACAAGTGGGACACAATCATGAAGTGGAATGACATTTATTGGATATTCCAAACTTTTTTGACAAATCAAAAACTGAAAAATTTGGGCGTGCAAAATTATTCAGCCCCTTTACTTTCAAGTGCAGCAAACTCGGCTGTTGACTGGGGTAGGGGTAGCCAGGTGGAAAGCATAGCCAGCCGTAGAAAAATGCTTATTGAAATTCTCAATTATAGTGAATTTATTGGTGGTGACAGTGTTTCCTAGCCTCAGTGCAGTGGGCATCTGGGAGGAGGTGCTCTTATTCTCCATGGACGTTACAGTGTCCCAGAACCTTTTGAGTTTGTGCTACAGGGTACAAATATCTGTTTGAAAAAGCTAACCTTAGCTTTCCTAGCTCCCTGTGTATATTGGTTCCTAAGTTCCCTGAAAAGTTGCATATCACGGCTTATAGGAGTAGTGGGTGGAGAAGTCAGGCGCAGAGAGCAGAGGTAGTTCAATCGTGATCTTTTAATCCAGAACAACAAGTAACGGTAACGCCAAACACTAAGGCGCATCACTTAAACCAGCCCAAAAGCAGGACCAAACAGTCCGGAGAAAATAGTCCATGAGAATACACACCACATGAACAGAAAAACAAGCCCGCACAAAAGCAGGCGGGCATACCTGGTTTAAATAGCCCAAATCAAAACCCAAACAAGAAACAAGTGTAACAAATCAGAAAAACTAACTGAAACAGAAAAGGGGATCGATGGCAGCTAGTAGACCGGCGACGACGACCGCCGAGTGCCGCCCGAACAGGAAGAGGAACCACCTTCGGCGGGATTCATGACAAGGGGGCTATTTGATGCTAATGCAGAACGCCACAGGATGTTTTTGTGCTGGTCAACGGCAGACAGGTCTGGAGAGAACCAAGGGCTATATCTGTTCCTGGTTCTACATTTGTTGAATGGGGCATGCTTATTTAAGATGATGAGGAAGGCACTTTTAAAGAATAACCAGGAATCCTCTACTGACGGGATGAGGTCAATATCCTTCCAGGAAATACCCAGGCCAGGTCGATTAAAAAGGCCTGCTCGCTGAAGTGTTTTAGGGAGCGTTTGACAGTGATGAGGGGTGGTCGTTTGACCGCAGACCCATTACATATGCAGGCAATGAGGCAGTGATTGCTGAGATCTTGGTTGAAAACAGCAGAGGTGTATTTGGAGGGCAAGTTGGTTAGGATGATAACTATGAGGGTGCCCGTGTTTACAGCTTTGGGGTTGTACCTGGTAGGTTCATTGTGAGATTGAGGGCATCAAGCTTAGATTGTAGGATGGCTGGGGTGTTTAGGTCACTTAGCAGGACGAACTCAGAAGATAGATGGGGGGCAATCAGTTCACATATGGAGTTCAAAGCACAGCTGGGGGCAGAGGGTGGTCTACAGCAAGCGGCAACGGTGAGAGACTTGTTTCTGGAAAGGTGGATTTTAAACCTCTCTGGGATATGTGGGACGGTAGCGTCCCACCTGGCCAAAAGCCAGTGAAAATGCAGAGTGCCAAATTCAAATAAATTACTATAAAAATCTAACTTTCATGAAATCACACATGCAAGATAACAAATTAAAGCTACACTTATTGTGAATCCAGCCAACATGTCAGATTTCAAAAAGGCTTTTTGGCGAAAGCAAACAATGCTATTATCTGAGGATTGCACCACAGTAAATAAAGAGAGAGAAGCATATTTCAACCCTGCAGGCGCGACACAAAAACGCAGAAATAGAAAATATAATTGATGCCTTACATTTGACAAGCTTCTTTTGTTGGCACTCCAATATCTCCCATAAACATCACAAATAGTCCTTTTGTTCGATTAATTCCGTCGATATATATCCAAAATGTCCATTTATTTGGCGCATTTGATCCAGAAAAAAACTGGTTCCAAATTGCGCAACGTGACTACAGAATATCTCAAAAGTTACCTGTAAACTTTCCTAAAACATTTCAAGCTACTTTTGTGATACAACCTTAGGTATTTTTTTACGTAAATAATCAATAAAATTGAAGATGGGATGATCTGTGTTCAATACAGGAGGAAAACAAACTGTAGCTAGCTTTCTGGTCACGCGCCTCTTTCTAACAGTACACTTCAAGTTACCCTCGTTCAAGATGGCCGTACTTCTTCATTACACAAAGGAAAAACCTCAACTAATTTCTAAAGACTGTTGACATCCAGTGGAAGCGATAGGAACTGCAAGAGGGTCGCTTAGAAATCTGCATTCCCAATGAAATATCTTTGAAAAGAGAGTGACCTCAAAAAGAAATCTGAATGGTTTGTCCTCGGGGTTTCGCCTGCTAAACAAGTTCTGTTATACTCATAGACATGATTCAAACAGTTTTAGAAACTTCAGAGTGTTTTCCATCCAAATACTAATAATATGCATATCTTATCTTCTGGGGATGAGTAGCAAGCAGTTGAATTTGGGCATGCATTTCATCCGGACGTGAAAATACTGCCCCCTGTCACCAAGAAGTTAAAAGTAGAAGCTCAAATTGTTTTTGTACAGACCTGCATAGTAATACAGAACTCTGCAGACTATCTCTGCAGTAGATTGCAACACCGCCCCCTTTGGCAGTTCTATCTTGTCAGAAAATGTTATAGTTAGGGATGGAAATTTCAGGGTTTTTGGTGGTCTTCCTAAGCCCGGATTCCGACACGGCTAGGGCATCAGGGTTGGCAGAGTGTGCTAAAGCAGTGAATAAAACAAACTTAAGGAGGAGGCTTCTAATGTTAACATGCATGAAACCAAGGCTTTTATGGTTATAGAAGTCAACAAATGAGAGCACCTGGGGAATAGGAGTGGAGCTAGGTGCTGCAGGACCTGGATTTATCTCTACCTCACCAGAGGAACGGAGGAGGAGTAGGATATGGGTACGGCTAAAAGCTATGAGAACTGGTTGTCTAGTACGCCCGGAACAGAGAGTAAAAGGATCAGGTTTCTGGGTGCGATAGAATAGATTCAAGGCATAATGTACAGACAAAGGTATGGTAAGATGGGGATACAGTGGAGGTAAACCTAGGCATTGAGTGATGATAAGAGAGATATTGTCTCTAGAAACATGATTTAAACCAGGTGATGTCATTGCATGTATGGGAGGTGGAACTAAAGGGTTGGATAAGGTATATTGAGCAGGGCTAGAGGTTCTACAGTGAAATAAGACAATAATCACTAACCAGAACAGCAATGGACAATGGCATATTAAGGAGAGGCATGCATAGCCGAGTGATCATAACGGTCCAGTGAGTAGTGAAGCTGGTTGGAGACACGGCAATTTCTACCAAGTAACCTTCCAATTGTTCTCCACTACTCCACCTGCCAAAGCCCCTCCCAAGTTGGATTGTCATCCCAGTGACCGGCAGACCACCCACGTTCCCCCGGATCCCTAGGCCCCCCGACAGGCCAGGACCCATCCTTCGAAAAGAGCACACAGTGCCACCCACAGAACAGAAGCAGATCAACCGATGCTCAACGGTTGTTACATTCCAGAGCCCAACTCAAGAAAGGACCTGATGTATGAATAGATATCGAGTTACAGCTGTTTGAGAGAAAGCATGCAAGATTGAGATTGAGGTGATGGAGATCAGATCCACCCGTTCCCCTGAAACACACTCACGCCTGTCCCCCGTTGTGATCATTTTGCCAAGCATCTCTGTGCAGTCAGACCTAATTATTTTGTGCCACCAGGGCCACAATAGTATGCCCACTCTCTTATTGTCCGAGTGTGACCCCCTCCCATGGGTTACTGCAGCTAGTGTTGCCAGTACTGCCACTGCCAGAATCCCCACCGGCTAGGTAAAAGTTCATCAAGGTTCTCATTAGCAGCTTTGAGAATTGCCTTGTATATTATTTATCTTTCTGTTTTGATATATATTCTCTTTTCTCTTTAGTGTATGGGTCATTCAGGTGGGTGTCTAGGGTATAGGGTTGTGGACCATTCCATTATGATAGGACAATAAATAAATAAATAAATTAGATGTATAATTCATTTTTTTATGTAGTTCCATCATGATAGAACAATACAGAAATAAATGAGATGTAGAATTCATATAAAATGTATATCCCTCATCTGCACAAAACTGAAAGCGCTCTCTCACAAGACCTGCTCACAGACACACATTCACTCACTTAACGCCACCCTTTACCAAACACGAAAAACACACACCATCACAATACACCTTTCATCACAATACATCCACACATACCCACATACTGTGCCTTCTGTTTACTGTGTGTTTATCCCCACCATGTTAAATGTGTTCCTTTGTGTTCCAATGACTTGTGTTGTTTTGTGTTCCAATGACTTATATTTGAAGATGTGTTGTTTTGTGTTCCAATGACTTATATTTGAAGATGTGTTGTTTTGTGTTCCAATGACTTATATTTGAAGATGTGTTGTTTTGTGTTCCAATGACTTATATTTGAAGATGTGTTGTTTTGTGTTCCAATGACTTATATTTGAAGATGTGTTGTTTTGTGTTCCAATGACTTATATTTGAAGATGTGTTGTTTTGTGTTCCAATGACTTATATTTGAAGATGTGTTGTTTTGCTAGTTATCCTTTCTTCTAATGCTGTCTAATCCGTTTATAAAGAACTACAAATGGAAAATTGAATACTAATTATTTTACAACATTCCTTATCTTGTTTGGTACAGCGTAGTTGTACTTTAGTTATTTAATAAATATTGCATTTCTATCATTTTTTTTGTATTATTACAATCCCTACCATGGCTAGTATAGGGTGTTCCCTTATTCGCCTTCTCTATGAAAACGTTGTAATTTTTAGAATAGCCATAGTAGTCTTTGTGTCTCAGAACATTTGGTTGTCAATATACAGTTCATCGACTACGAGAGCTACACGCTTCCTTTTCAATCTATTTTCCTTGAAGATTGGATACAGAACTCTGCTCCGTTCTGCATGCTCCCTCGGGAACTGATCATTCATGCTTATTTTCGTGCCAGTGAGTCTTTTACCAAGGCTTTTAACCTTTACTTTATACGTAAAGACAGCAAATTTGGCAACAATTCGACGTTCACATCTCTGTCCTCTGTCTGAAATTGTGTACACTTTTGAGTTGGATTTTATTGAAGCACTCACTATAAGAAAGAATACCTTCAATACGTTTTTGGGAACTTCTCCTTCTCAGGTACCTAAGTACTAGATGTTCTCTCATAGATCTAGTCTGTATGTCTAGTAAGGCTTCTCTCAGAAAGATGTTCTCCTTTTTAAGTTCAGCTCTTTCGTCACTCATTTCAGGGCTCGCCTTCAACTCCTTTATATACTTACTGGCTAAATAATCTATCCTGTGTGTGTGTTTATGTAATTCTGTGTGATTATTTAGTTAGTTAGTAAATAAAAATGTAAGCCAATTTGTGCAGATTTATAGGATATTACGATGTTCAGAATGAGTTATGAGGTAATAATGATTAATGAATGACTAAGATGATAATATGGTTAATTCGGGAAACGGTAAGTCATTATTAAAGAAACTTTTTCCGTGGTGCCCCAATTGTTAAATGATTAATTTAATCATCGTATTAATTAAACATAGTTAATTTATTTGATAAAATAATCGCCATCGCATTAATGGTAGCAATGTCACAACATTTCTCATGGTCTGAGAGTCCTTTAGGTGCCTTTTGGCAAACTCCAAGTGGGCTGTTATGTGCCTTTTACTTAGTGGCTTCTGTCTGGCCCCTCTATCATAAAGGCCTGATTGGTGGAGTCCTGCAGAGATGGTTGTCCATCTGGAAGGTTCTCCCATCTCCACAGGGGACCTCTGGAACTCTGTCAGAATGACGATCGGGTTCTTGGTCACCTCCTTGACCAAGGCCCTTCACCCCTGATTACTCAGTTTGGCCAGGCGGCCAGCTCTAGGAAGAGTCAAAACTTCTTCCATTTAAGAACGAGGGAGGCCACTGTGTTCTTGGGGACCTTCAATGCTGCGGAAATGTTTTGGAACTCTTCCCCATATCTGTGCCTCGACACAAAACTGTCTCGGAGCTCTATGGACAATTCCTTTGACCTCATGGCTTGGTTTTTGCTCTGGTTTGTGCCTTTCCAAATCATGTCCAATCAATTGAATTTTCCACAGGTGGACTCCAGTCAAGTTGTAGAAACATCTCAGCATCTCAGGATCTCTCTGTACTTTTCTCCATTCATCTTTCCCTCGCTCCTGACTAGTCTCCCAGTCCCTGCCGCTGAAAAAAATCCCCACAGCGTGATGCTGCCTCCACCATAGTTCACCGTAGGGATGGTATTGGCCAGGTGATGAGCGGTGCCTGGTTTCCTCCAGAGTTGATGGTTGACATTCTGGCCAAATAGTTCGATTTTGGTTTCATCAGACCAGAGAATCTTGTTTCTCATGGTCTGAGAATCCTTTAGGTGCATTTTGGCAAACTCCAAGTGGGCTGTCATGTGCTTTTTACTGAGGAGTGGCTTCTGTCTGGCCACTTTACCAATCAGGCCTGATTGGTGGAGTGCTTCAAAGATGGTTGTCCTTCTGGAAGGTTCTTCAATCTCCACAGAGGAACTCTGGAGCTTTGCCAGAGTGACCATCGGGTTCTTGGTCACCTCCCCAACCAAGGCCCTTCTCCCCGATTGCTCAGTTTGGTCGTAAGTCCAGCTCTAGGGAGAGTCTGGTGGTTACAAAGCTTCTTCCATTTAAGAATGATGGAGGCCACTGTGTTCTTGGGGACCTTCAATGCTGCAGAAATGTTTTGATACCCTTCCCTAGATCTGTGCCTCGACATAATCCTGTCTTGGAGCTCTACCGACTTGTTTTTTCCTTGCTGAGCAGCCTTTCAAGTTATGTCAATATTGGACTTGTTTTACTGTGTTTATAGATACTTTTGTACCCGTTTTCTCCAGAATCTTCACAAGGTCCTTTGCTGTTGTTCTGGGATTGATTTAACACCAAGGTACATTCATCTCTAGGAGACAAAACACATCTCCTCCCTGAGTGGTATGACGGCTGCGTAGTCACATGGTGTTTATACTTGCGTACTATTGTTTGTACAGATTAACGTGGTATTTTCAGGCGTTTGGAAATTGCTCCCAAGGATGAACCAGACTTGTGGAGGTCTACTATTTATTTTCGGAGGTCTTGGCTGATTTATTTTGATATTCCCATGATGTCAAGCAAAGATGCACTGAGTTTGAAGGTAGGTCTTGAAATACATCCACAGGTACACCTCCAATTGTCTCAAATGATGTCAATTAGCCTATCAGAAGCTTCTAAAGCCATGACATAATTTTTTGGAATTTCCCAAGCTGTTTAAAGGCACAGTCAACTTAGTGTATGTAAACTTCTGACCCACTGGAATTATAAGTGAAATAATCTGTCTTTAAACAATTGTTGAAAAACGGACTTGTGTCATGCACAAAGTAGATGTCCTAACCGACTTGCCAAAACTATAGTTTGTTAACAAGAAATATGTGGAGTGGTTGAAAAACGAGTTTTAATGACTCCAACCTAAGTGTATGTAAACTTCCTACATCAACTGTATGTAAATCTGATATTTAAGTTTTTATTTTTCATAAATTTGCAAAAATGTATATAAACCTGTTTTTACTTTGTAATTGTGGGGTATTGTGTGTAGATTGATGAGAGGAAAACGTTTTTAGGATGAGGCTGTACTTTTCGAATGCACTGTATAGGACCCACCCCCCATCCTGGGATATGGATGCCTGATGAAGACCTAAAGGTCAAACCATAGTAACATTAAAATCACCTGGGAGCATGAAGAATCCAGCCACGCAGCCATTTTGTTATTTTTATACACGCGTGAACAATCGTACTTATGCTGGAAATAGAATGCATGGAAGTGAATGAGAGAAAACAGTCGGGGTCACAAGCATCAATGGTGTCACAAGCCTATAGCACGTCACGTTAGGCAGCAAGTTTATTTTTTCTCGCATCTTCGCGGAGCAGTGCTCTAAATGATCTGTCAGAAATAGACTGTATATGCATTGTTACCTCTGGAATTGTAAAATCTATAGTTAAAAAGTGTCTATTTGGTGATGATAAATTAAACTGCAAGCCTACGTGATGTTGTGTAGGCTAATCTCAGAAACCCAGAACTAAAGTCTTGCATAACTGACTCAGATGGTTGATTAAGTTGTGGGGGGAGTTTAGAAAAGTGTTAGAAAAGACACTAGAGCGAGGAGCAGAAGCAGCGTGGTAGCTCCACCCCCATCTCTCTGCAAACTTCAGGCTATGGGCCAAATGTCCCCCTCCTCTTCAATCTGCACACAAGTGTTATGATAATGATAGTTTGTCGACACGTATGGTTTGTCTGGATTTGTGGCTAGATGGCATAGGCCTTCACACCTCTATCCAGTTGTCACGTCAGGGACTACAGTAGTTGAGAACTGTACCATTTTAGCGAAGCCTAACCCTTTTCCTAACCCTAACCTCATTCTCCTAACCTGCTTTGCGTTAGTTCTCCTGATCTGCCATGTAAACAAACCATCAGTATCACCACACTGGATACTGTTCCACAACTTCCTCATTAGTCGTCGCATCCCACAGTCAGATGCTATGGTACCATTTATGTTACGTACGTCTGTCCACGATAGAGTATGTATGGGCTGGTAGTGGTTATGAAAAACAGGGTAGAAATGCATGAACGCAACAACATTCTACATGTATCAACTGGATTGGGGTTTGGGAATTATGTATCACGTTGTCAATGTAAGTTGTTGACCTTGTCGTTGTTGTTGATTACAGCCAACTGCCAGTTCAAACAAAGTGCATGGTTGTATGGTTTGAATGAATCCAATCTGGTCTAGAGATTGATTGGGTCATAGCGAATGTGTATAGTTAAAACCTATATTGGGCTGCAGCTTGCAGGTTCTGGTTTATCTGACAAAATAAGCTACCTATTTGAAAACAATGCAACAGCCTACCTGTGTTGATTTCAATCATGTGTGTATAGACTAGGCAACGGCTGGAAATCTTGAGAAATGAGGTAAAGTCAATAAATTTTGGTGTTTTAAATTTTAAAAATTAAACAATTGAAACACTTTTGACATAATTTGCTTAATTAACCTTTATTGAGAAATCAGTAAAAAGTAGATGGCCTTTTTTAAATGATTGAATACGTGTTTCAGTTTACTTCCTGAATTGACTGTCTTTAATGCAAATTTAGCCCACACCATCCATGCTTCCCCGTCGTTCATCCATCTGTCATGCTTCCCTGTCATACCCCTAGCTTCCCGTTCCTACCCCTAGTCCATACCCCTAGCTTCCCTGTCATCCCTACCCCTACCCCTAGCTTCCCCGTCATCCCTACCCCTTCCCTGCTTCCCTGTCATCCCTACCCCTAGCTTCCCCGTCATCCCTACCCCTAGCTTCCCTGTCTGAGCCCCTGCCGCAGCCTCCTGTGGAGCTCCAGTCTCAGGAGGTCTCTCTCCTTGCGGATGCCCTGCAGCACGGTACGGTTCTCCTGGGCACGGCGCACCAGGTAGGGCAGGGTGTTGTCCACCGAGCCATACGGCACTGACTTGTACACCAAGTAACCCTGCTGGGCTAGGGGGAGGAGATAGGATCAAAAAGGGGGAGAGGTGGAGAAAAAGAGACAGCAAAGGACAGAGAAAGACAGAGAGAACGGACAAGGAGATAAAGAGAGGGGGTTGAGGGGACAGTGGGAGGACAGGAGAAAGAGAGAGACAGAGGCAGGAGAGAGGGACAGAGAAAGGACAAGGAAGTGAAGAGGGAGAGGTTAGAGAGGATGGGTGGGGGAGAGGAGACAGAGAGGAGAGGAAGAGGGAGAGGTTAGAGAGGATGGGTGGGGGAGAGGAGACAGAGAGGAGAGGAAGAGGGAGAGGTTAGAGAGGATGGGTGGGGGAGAGGAGACAGAGAGGAGAGGAAGAGGGAGAGGTTAGAGAGGATGGGTGGGGGAGAGGAGACAGAGAGGAGAGGAAGAGGGAGAGGTTAGAGAGGATGGGTGGGGGAGAGGAGACAGAGAGGAGTGGAAGAGGGAGAGGTTAGAGAGGATGGGTGGGGGAGAGGAGACAGAGAGGAGAGGAAAGGATAAAGAGAGGCAGAGAAACAAGGAAAGATGGATATGGGAAGAAAAAAGTAAATATTATGCACAACACTACCTTCATCTGTGTAGCTAAGCAAGGAAATGCAGAATAGGGACTTGAGTTTCCTTGACGATACACTTGAATACAAGTTGCATTTGAAGGGAGAAAGGAACCTTACCGAGAGTGAGAGACACATGGTCACACATCCCCAACAGTTGACCAAAACACACAGATCCACCATCTTTGTCCATTCCCAGCTCTCCCATCCTTAGGACAGATGTCACAATACCAATTCAATGTCATGTAATGCATGTGCTGCATTAGAGGCTTTACATAACTTTTACCTCTGGGGGTGCTCTTGAGCCAAAATGGACAGGAATATCTCTAAATTTGAGGTAAAACATTTGTGAATCTTACCGTTGAACTGCACGCCTGACGGACTCCTCGTTGTGCGTGGCGACGATGATCCGATAGCGCTGAGGGTCCCGGGAGATGAGCTCCAGCAGGATGTCCAACGAGCCGTTGTAACTGCAGGAGCACAGCAACATTATGGAGAGACACAATGGCATGTTGTGACATGGCATTATCATATCAATGATATTTCTCAATGAACACATCATAACAAAAACATTCATGGTTAAAAACATTCCCAAAAATCAATCTTTTTTTCGAGAAATGTTCACTCCTGTGTCATGGATTTCCAAAGAAAAAAATGTTATAAAATGGTGGAAACTCCCTCTAGTCCAGGCCAATCCAGTGCTTAATTCCTGCCGGAACAGGATCCGGCACCACTCAGATTTGACTTGGTTTGTTCCGGCACCAATTTGCCTTGATCCGGTAGCATGGTGGTGGCAGCGTCATGCTCTGTGTGTAAGGGCCGGCGCTGGAGATTCGAAGCAGGTACGGGGCGCTGACATTTAATACGGAACAGACAGGTAGCAAAACAGGAACAGTGCCAGCACACGGGTAAACAAGGACATATGACAACTAATGCTGCAGCCGGGAACAGAGCGGGGAACCGGACAGATGTAAGGGAAGGTAATGACACAGATGATTGAGTCCAGGTGAGTCCAATGAGCGCAGATGCTCGTGACTGGGAAAGGCAGGAATGCGTAATGCTGGGGAGCCTGCGCCAAGGAGGGAGAGCGGGAGCAGGCATGACAGTACCCCACCCTCTAGAGGCGCCACCCGGCGTCCCACCTGGGCGAGCCTGACGGCAGAGACACGGGAGCAGAGCAAGCCGGCTGGGCATAAACTGTAATTGCTGCCAAAAGTGCTTCAACAAAGTATTGAGTAAAGGGTCTGAATATTTATGGAAATGATGTAAATTGAAAACAACAAATAGTCCAGGCTTACACCAATCCAGTTCTTAATTTGAGACGGATACTGCCAGGAACAGGATCCAGCACCTCTCTGATCTGACTTTGTTTGTTCCGGCACCTATTTGATATGATCCGGAAGCTCTCGAGGATTTATTTATTGTGTCGCTTTTCGCACTGTAGACATTCTAATAAAATTCGAATCAAGATACCTCCTCGTTATTTCTCCCACCCCCCAGAAAGACCATTATGTAAAAGCTTCTGTGTCATCATCCCATCATCCTATCCTGCCACACTGATCTCAGACATGCTCTCTTATTTGTACATAGAGGTTATTGGGAGGGCCGGTGGGGTTAGTAACTGATCTTGACACAGGTCTTGGTAGTGGTGGTCAGCTAGTGAAGAGATTCCTACGTGATCACATTACGTAGCCTAGGCTAGTCATCTCCCTACTGAATTTGAATTGTAGGAAAGCCAAACCGAAAATGGATAAGACAAGGCAATCGAGTTTGATGACATTTTTCAAGTCCAGAAATTCAGAGAAAGATGTTGAATCGAACCCAGAGAACTGTCAGTGGCGATGCCTTAGCTTAGCCACTTTATGGCGATGCCTTAGCTTAGCCACCTAATGGCGATGCCTTAGCTAGCAGCGCTGCTAATCCCGGCAGTTCAGCATCACCACCGGCACCTCCACTAGCTCGTAGGCCTACTAGCGAGTCAGACTCAGTGGGCGAGGGAGGCGGAGAGTTGGGGGCAGTGCATCCACCGACAAAGTGCTCGGAGGAGGTGCAATTTGCAGTTCAAGAACAAGCAAACGTACAGTACCAGTCAAAAGTTTGGACACACCTACTCATTCAAGGGCTTTTCTGTATTTTTACTATTTTCTACTTTGTAGAAAAATAGTGATGAAATCAAAACTATGAAATAACACATATGGAATCATGTAGTAACCAAAAAAGTGTTAAACAAATCAAATATATTTCATATTTGAGATACTTCAAAGTAGCTACCCTTTGCCTTGATGACAGTTTTGCGCACACTCTTGGCATTCTCTCAACCAGCTTCATTCAGTAGTCATCTGGAAAGCATTTCAATTAACAGGTGTGCCTTGTTAAAAGTTCATTTGTGGTATTTCTTTCCTTCTTAATGCATTTGAGCCATTCAGTTTTGTTGTGACAAGGTAGGGGTGGTATACAGAAGATAGCCCTATTTGTTAAAAGACCAAGTCCATATTATGGAGAGAACATCTCAACATCAACTGTTCAGAGGAGACTACGTGAATCAGGCCTTCATGGTCGAATTGCTGCAAAGAAACCACTACTAAGGTACACCAATAATAAGAAGAGACTTGCTTGGGACAAGAAACACGAGCAACGGACATTAGACCGGTGGAAATCTGTCCAAATTTGAGATTTTTGGTATCAACCGCCATGTCTTTGTGAGACATAGAGTGGGGCAAAAAAAGTATTTAGTCAGCCACCAATTGTGCAAGTTCTCCCACTTAAAAAGATGAGGGAGGCCTGTAATTTTCATCATAGGTACACTTCAACTATGACGATCAAAATGAGAGTAAAAAATCCAGAAAATCACATTGTAGGATTTTTTAAGAATTTATTTGCAGATTATGGTGGAAAATAAGTATTTGGTCAATAACAAAAGTTTATCTCAATACTTTGTTATATAACCTTTGTTGGCAATGACAATGAGGTGAAACGTTTTCTGGAAGTCTTCACAAGGTTCTCACACACTGTCGCTGGTATTTTGGCCCATTCCTCCAAGCAGTGATGTTTTGGGGCTGTTGCTGGGCAACACGGACTTTCAGCACGTGTCCGTTTCACCACAATAGACAGTAGGCTACTTGGATGTGTTCTCTATCTGCTACGCTGCCATGTTGTGTTTGACACTTTTTTCCTCAAAGTGGTCCCGGAACCTCAGAGCCCTCCAGATACCCCCCACCCCTCTCGCGCTCACTATGTGGTCCCGGAACCTCAGAGCCCTCCAGATACCCCCCACCCCTCTCGCGCTCACTATGTGGTCCCGGAACCTCAGAGCCCTCCAGATACCCCCCACCCCTCTCGCGCTCACTATGTGTTCCCGGAACATCAGAGCCCTCCAGATACCCCCACCCCTCTCGCGCTCACTATGTGTTCCCGGAACCTCAGAGCCCTCCAGATACCCCCCACCCCTCTCGCGCTCACTATGTGGTCCCGGAACCTCAGAGCCCTCCAGATACCCCCACCCCTCTCGCGCTCACTATGTGGTCCCGGAACCTCAGAGCCCTCCAGATACCCCCCACCCCTCTCGCGCTCACTATGTGGTCCCGGAACCTCAGAGCCCTCCAGATACCCCCCACCCCTCTCGCGCTCACTATGTGGTCCCGGAACCTCAGAGCCCTCCAGATACCCCCCACCCCTCTCGCGCTCACTATGTGGTCCCGGAACCTCAGAGCCCTCCAGATACCCCCCACCCCTCTCGCGCTCACTATGTGTTCCCGGAACCTCAGAGCCCTCCAGATACCCCCCACCCCTCTCGCGCTCACTATGTGTTCCCGGAACCTCAGAGCCCTCCAGATACCCCCCACCCCTCTCGCGCTCACTATGTGGTCCCGGAACCTCAGAGCCCTCCAGATACCCCCCCCACCCCTCTCGCGCTCACTATGTGGTCCCGGAACCTCAGAGCCCTCCAGATACCCCCACCCCTCTCGCGCTCACTATGTGGTCCCGGAACCTCAGAGCCCTCCAGATACCCCCCACCCTCTCGCGCTCACTATGTGGTCCCGGAACCTCAGAGCCCTCCAGATACCCCCACCCCTCTCGCGCTCACTATGTGTTCCCGGAACCTCAGAGCCCTCCAGATACCCCCACCCCTCTCGCGCTCACTATGTGTTCCCGGAACCTCAGAGCCCTCCAGATACCCCCCCCCCTCTCGCTCACTATGTGGTCCCGGAACCTCAGAGCCCTCCAGATACCCCCCACCCCTCTCGCGCTCACTATGTGGTCCCGGAACCTCAGAGCCCTCCAGATACCCCCACCCCTCTCGCGCTCACTATGTGGTCCCGGAACCTCAGAGCCCTCCAGATACCCCCCACCCCTCTCGCGCTCACTATGTGGTCCCGGAACCTCAGAGCCCTCCAGATACCCCCACCCCTCTCGCGCTCACTATGTGGTCCCGGAACCTCAGAGCCCTCCAGATACCCCCACCCCTCTCGCGCTCACTATGTGGTCCCGGAACCTCAGAGCCCTCCAGATACCCCCCACCCCTCTCGCGCTCACTATGTGTCCCGGAACCTCAGAGCCCTCCAGATACCCCCACCCCTCTCGCGCTCACTATGTGGTCCCGGAACCTCAGAGCCCTCCAGATACCCCCCACCCCTCTCGCGCTCACTATGTGTTCCCGGAACCTCAGAGCCCTCCAGATACCCCCACCCCTCTCGCTCACTATGTGTTCCCGGAACCTCAGAGCCCTCCAGATACCCCCCACCCCTCTCGCGCTCACTATGTGTTCCCGGAACCTCAGAGCCCTCCAGATACCCCCACCCCTCTCGCGCTCACTATGTGGTCCCGGAACCTCAGAGCCCTCCAGATACCCCCACCCCTCTCGCGCTCACTATGTGGTCCCGGAACCTCAGAGCCCTCCAGATACCCCCCACCCCTCTCGCGCTCACTATGTGGTCCCGGAACCTCAGAGCCCTCCAGATACCCCCCACCCCACTCGCGCTCACTATGTGGTCCCGGAACCTCAGAGCCCTCCAGATACCCCCCACCCCTCTCGCGCTCACTATGTGGTCCCGGAACCTCAGAGCCCTCCAGATACCCCCCACCCCTCTCGCGCTCACTATGTGTTCCCGGGACCTCCCCATTTACAAATTAAGCACCGCACCGCACCAATGGTTTAATGCATGGGGAGGAGTGTACACAGGTGCAGACTTGAGGAGAAATAATTGATAATTTGGACATTGGTTATTTGAACGTCGGGAGCACCACTCCGTAATATAACATCTTTCGTCACCCCAAAAACCGACATGCACAAGAGAGTTACCTGTCATTGGTGTGCTCCCAGGATTCGTGAACAGGTTCTGAACACCCCTCACTATTGGCCAGTTTCCTTTCTTTGTCCATGTACGCCCCTCTCACAAGCTTCACGCCCAGACAGAAGGACTCGCTGATGGACAGGCGGACGTCCTCGAGCAGGAGAGACCGCGATTCCTGAAGGGAAAGGAAGATAGAGGGGGGAGAATCAGAGTAAAGTAATGAAGGGCGAAACAGAGAGAGAGAGACACAGAGAGAGAGAGGGGGGGAGAAAGAGAGAGGACAAATTTGCAGGTATTGTATTAACCACAAGCACAATTACATTTTATAGGAAAAACACATGGTGAAACGTGAGTAAAAGGTCATTAAAAGGTTGGAGTCATTAAAACTCGTTTTTAAACCACACCACAAATTTCTTGTTAACAAGCTATAGTTCTGGCAAGTTGGTTAGGACATCTACTTTGTGCATGACACAAGTCATTTTTCAACAATTGTTTACAGACAGATTATTTCACTTATAATTCACTGTATCACAATTGCAGTGGGTCAGAAGTTTACATACACTAAGTTGACTGTGCCTTTAAACAGCTTGGGAAATGAAAAATGTTGTCATGGCTTTACAAGCTTCTGATAATAATAATAATTAATAAGAATAATTGACATAATTTGATTCAATTGGAGGTGTACCTGTGGATGTATTTCAAGGCCTACCATCAAACTCAGTGCCTCTTTGCTTGACATCATGGGAAAATCTAAATAAATCAGCCAAGATCTCAGAAAATAAATGGTAGACCTCCACAAGTCTGGTTGATCCTTGGGAGCAATTTCCAAACGGCTGAAGGTACCACGTTCATCTGTACAAACATTAGTATGCAAGTATAAACACCATGGGTCCACGCAGCCGTCATACCACTCAGGAAGGAGACGTGTTCTGTCTCCTAGAGATGAACGTACTTTGGTGAAAAAAGTGCAAATCAATCCCAGAACAACAGCAAAGGACCTTATGAGGATGCTGGAGGAAACAGGTACAAAAATATCTATATACACAGTAAAACAAGTCCTATATCGACATAACCTGAAAGGCCGCTCAGCAAGGAAGAAGCCACTGCTCCAAAACCGCAATAAAAAAGCCAGACTACGGTTTGCAACTGCACATGGGGACAAAGATAGTACTTTTTGGAGAAATGCCCTCTGGTCTGATGGTACAAAAATAGAACTGTTTGGTCATAATGCCCATCGTTATGTTTGGAGGAAAAGGGGAGAGGCTTGCAAGCTGAAGAACACCATCCCAACTGTGAAGCACGGGAGTGGCAGCATCGTGTTGTGGGGTGCTTTGCTACAGGAGGGACTGGTGCACTTCACAAAATAGATGGCATCATGAGGATGGAAAATTATGTGGATATATTGAAGCAACATCTCAAGACATCAGTCAGGAAGTTCAAGCTTGGTCGCAAATGGCTTAAGGACAACAATGTCAAGGTATTGGAGTGGCCATCACAAAGCCCTGACCTCAATCCCATAGAACATTTGTGGGCAGAACTGAAAAAGAGTGTGCGAGCAAGGAGGCCTACAAATCTGACTCAGTTACACCAGCTCTGTCAGAAGGAATGGGCCAAACTTGTTGTGGGAAGCTTGTGGAAGGCTACCCGAAACGTTTGACCCAAGTTAAACAATTTAAAGGCAATGCTACCAAATACTAATTGAGTGTATGTAAACTTCTGACCCACTGGGAATGTGATGAAATAAATAAAAGCTGAAATAAATCATTCTCTCTACTAATTATTCTGACTTTTCACATTCTTAAAATAAAGTGGTGAGCATAACAGACCTAAAACAGGGAATTTTTCCTAGGACTACATGTCAGGAATTGTGAAAGACTGAGTTTAAAGTATTTGGCTAAGGTGTATGTAAACTTCAGACTTCAACTGTAAACAGAGCATTGGGAAAGTATTCAGACCCCTCGACTTTTCCATGTTTTGTTACGTTACAGTTTTATTCTAAAATTGTTTTGTTTTTAATCCTCATCAATCTACACGCAGTACACCATAATGAAGAAACAAAAGCGGTTTTAAGATAACCCCGCCCCCCCAAAAAAATCACATGTGGATAAGTATTCAGACACTTTACTCAGTACTTTGTTGAAGAACCTTTAGCAGTGATTACAGTCTCAAGTCTTTTTGGGTATGATGCTAAAAGCTTGGCACACCTGTATTTGGGGAGTTTCTCCCATTCTCTTCTGCAGATCCTCTCAAGCTCTGTCAGGTTGGAGGGGAGTGTCGCTGCACAGCTATTTTCAGGTCTCTCCAGAGATGTTCAATCGGGTTCAAGTCCGGGCTCTGGCTGGGCCCCTCAAGGACATTCAGAGACTTGTCCCAAAGCCACTACTGCGTTCTCTTGGCTGTGTGCTTTGGGCCCAGCCCCTGTTGGAATGTGAACCTTCGGCCCAGTCCGACCTCCTGAGCACTCTGGAGCAGGTTTTCATCAAGGATCTCTCTGTACTTTGCTCCATTCATCTTTCCCTCCACACTGACTAGTCTCCCAGTCCCTGCCGCTGAAATAAATCCCCACAGCGTGATGCTGCCACCACCATGGTTCACCGTAGGGATGGTATTGGCCAGGTGATGAGCGGTGCCTGGTTTCCTCCAGAGTTGATGCTTGACATTCAGGCCAAAGAGTTCAATCTTGGTTTCATCAGACCAGAGAATCTTGTTTCTCATGGTCTGAGAATCCTTTAGGTGCATTTTTGGCAAAGTCCAAGTGGGCTGTCATGTGCCTTTTACTGAGGAGTGGCTTCCGTCAATCCACTTTACCATAAAAGCCTGATTGGTGGAGTGCTTCAAAGATGGTTGTCCTTCTGGAAGGTTCTTCAATCTCCACAGAGGAACTCTGGAGCTTTGTCAGAGTGATCAGGTTCTTGGTCACCTCCCCAACCAAGGCCCTTCTCCCTGATCGCTCAGTTTGGTCGTACGGCCAGCTCTAGGGAGAGTCTGGTGGTTACAAAGCTTCTTCCATTTAAGAATGATGGAGGCCACTGTGTTCTTGGGGACCTTCAATGCTGCAGAAATGTTTTGGTACACTTCCCCAGATCTGTGCCTCGACATAATCCTGTCTTGCTGCTCTATGGACAATTCCTTTGACCTCATGACTTGGTTTTTGTTCTGACATGCACTGCCAACTGTTGGACCTTATATAGACAGGTGTGTGCCTTTCCAAATCATATCCAGTCAATTGAATTTACCACAGGTGGACTCCAATTAAGTTGTAGAAACATCTGTACTGTACTCAATTTTGAGTCTCAGAGCAAAGGGTCTGAATACTTATGTAAATAAGGTATTTATGTATTTTATTTTTAATACATTTGCAAAAATGTCAAAAAACCTGTTTGCTTTGTCATTACGGGGTATTATGTGTAGGTTCAAATTCTACTTCTTCCACTTCTTCCAATAAGGCTGTAATCGAACGAAATCTGGAAAATGTGAAGGGGTCTGAATCCTTTCCAAATGCACTGTAAGTCTGAAAACTAGACTACCTTAAGGTAACACTGGTAGGTGTTCCAGATCCAGGCGCCATCTTGGTTGAACTTCTTCATCATGGCCATGGTGACGAGTGAGAGGGCGGGGTTCATGTATGTATACTCTGCGTCGACCAGAACTCGCACTTTGTTGGCACTGGCCTGAGAATGAAACACATACAGCAATGGAACTTTGGTAACACTTCACCTAAAGTGATTCTTACGTCTATAATGTGTAGGCCAGGGCTCCCCAACCCTGTTCCTGGAGAGCTACCGTCCTGTAGGTTTTCAATCCAACCCCAGTTGTAATTAACCTGATTCAGTTGATCAACCAGCTAATTATTAGAATCAGGTATGCTAGATTAGGGTTGGCGTGAAAACCTACAGGACGGTAAACTCTCCAGGAACAGGGTTGGAGACCATGACCATGTAATTACAAAGCAGATAGTATGTTAGTACATGTGAATACAATGTTGTAACTACAGCTATTAATGAGTAGTTACATACATGTAACTGCCCAAATAAAGGAAACACCAACATAAAGTGTCTTAATAGGGTGTTGTGCCACCATTAGCCAGAGCAGCTGCGATGCACCTTGTATTAGATTCTACTAGTGTCTGGAACTCGATTGGAGGGATGCGACACCATTCTTCCATGAGAAATTCTTTCATTTGGTGTTTTGTTGATGGTGGTAAAAAAAATACAGTCTCAGACTCCGCTCCAGAATAAGTGTTCAATTTGGGTTGAGATCTGATAACTGAGACAACCATGGCATATGATTTACATTATTTTAATGCTTATCAAACCATTCAGTGACCCCTTGTACTCAAGTGTTTCCATTATTTTGGCAGTTACAGTTGAAATTGGAAGTTTACATACAGCTTAGCCAAATACATTCAATCTGTTTTTCACAAATCCCGACATTTAATCTAAGTAAACATTCCTTGTCTTAGGTCAGTTAGGATCACCACTTTATTTTAAGAATGTGAAATGTCAGAATAATAGTAGAGAGAATGATTTATTTCAGCTTTTATTTATTTCATCACATTCCCAGTGGGTCAGAAGTTTACATACACTCAATTAGTATTTGGTAGCATTGCCTTTAAATTGTTTAACTTGGGTCAAACATTTTGGGTAGCCTTCCACAAGCTTCCCACAACAAGTTGGGTGTTTGTAGGCCTCCTTGCTCGCACACGCTTTTTCAGTTCTGCCCACAAATTTTCTATGGAATTGAGGTCAGGGCTTTGTGATGGCCACTCCAATACCTTGACTTTGTTGTCCTTAAGCCATTTTGACACAACTTTATGCTTGGGGTCATTCTCCATTTGGAAGATCCATTTGGGACCCAGCTTTAACTTCCTGACTGATGTCTTGAGATGTTGCTTCAATATCTCCAAATAATTTTCCTCCCTCATGAAGCCATCTATTTTGTGCACCAGTCCCTCCTGCAGCAAAGCACCCCCACAACATGATGCTGCCACCCCGTGCTTCACGGTTGGGATGGTGTTATTCGGCTTGCAAGCATCTCCCTTTTTCCTCCAAACATGACAATGGTCACTATGGCTAAACAGTTCTATTTTTGTTTCATCAGACCAGAGGACATTTCTCCAAAAAGAATGATCTTTGTCCCCGTGTGCAGTTGCAAACCGTAGGTAGACTGGCTTTTTTATGTCGGTTTTGGAGCAGTGGCTTCTTCCTTGCTGAACGGCCTTTCAGGTTATGTCGATATAAGACTCGTTTTACTGTGGATATAGATACGTTTGTACCTGTTTCCTCCAGCATCTTCACAAGGTCCTTTGCTGTTGTTCTGGGATTGATTTGCACTTTTTGCACCAAAGTATGTTAATCTCTAAGAGACAGAACGTGTCTCCTTCCTGAGTGGTATGACGGCTGCGTGGTCCCATGGTGTTTATACTTGAGTACTATTGTTTGTACAGATTAACGTGGTATTTTCAGGCGTTTGGAAATTGCTCCCAAGGATGAACCAGACTTGTGGAGGTCTACAATTTTTTTCTGAGGTCTTGGCTGATTTCTTTTGATTTTCCCATGATGTCAAGCTAAGAGGCACTGAGTTTGAAGGTAGGTCTTGAAATACATCCACAGGTACACCTCCAATTGACTCAAATGATGTCAATTAGCCTATCAGAAGCTTGTAAAGCCATGACATCATTTTCTGGAATTTCCCAAGCTATTTAAAGGCACAGTCAACTTACTGTATGTAAACTTCTGACCCACTGGAATTGTGATACAGTGAATTAAAAGTGAAATAATCTGTCTGTAAATTGTAAATTTATGAAAATGCATATTTTTTTCTCTCCATACCTCTCCCACTTTGTTGAGCCTCTGAAGGCCGCACAGGAAATGTGTGTTCTCGCTCTCCTGTAAACCGGGGAAGCTGATTGGCTGTGAGAAACAGAACCAGACAGTGGATCAGTCATCACTCTAGACCAGGTATTCCCAAACTAGGGGGGGTGGGGTGCACAATGCAGTCGGGTGTACGCCAAATAAAAAGTGATACTATGTGATACACATAATAAAAAGAAAAATTTTAAAAATCTACTTTTTTTTCACATTTTCAAACTGTCCATTTAGTAAGGCCCGTGTCCATAGAGACACATAACAGCTCTACTGGTAGTACTGCTACTACCAGCAGTACCACACCTGCACCTGTCGACGACAGAAGTTGTTCTGCTTCCACAAGCACATCCAATGCTAGCATCAGTAATTCTACATTCGGTGTTAGTCCAGCTAGCATGGACACTGACAGTTGTGAATCTGATGCATCCGAAGAGCTACTGCCCCCTTACCCAGGAAAGCACCGAACAACAGACAGGGACGTTGGACCATCGAAGACGCAAATATGATGAGAACTACATTGATTGGGGTTCACTTGTATTGGGAGTAGTGCCTTTCCTCAACCACAGTGTGTTATATGTCCAAAAGTACTATCTTAGAACTCGATGAAACCTTCACTCTTAAGCAGACATTTAGAAACAAAACAGACCAATTTGAAAAATAAGCCACAGGAGTTTTTTGAGTGAGAATTAAGACAACGTTTGAGTAGTAAGACATGTATAAAAGCAACAGATACCATTGATAAGAAGGGGCTAGAAGCGTCTTATATGGTGAGTTACCAAGTGGCTAAGACAGGCAAGACCCATGCTATTGTGGAGGACTTCATTCTTCCTGCTGCCACATATATGGCTGGGATAATGCTGGGGAAAAAAGGCCCATAAAACTATACAGACAATGACTTCATCAAACAACACAGTTTCACCAGTGACATGGCAGGAGATGTTCTGAAACAATTACTGCGTCGTATACAAGCCAGTGAATTCTATGCGCTACAGCTGGATAAGTCAACAGACGAGGTGGGCCTGGCACAGCTCCTGGTACATGTCCGTTACATTCATGGGGGGTCAATTAAGGAAGACATCCTCTTCTGCAAACCACTGGAAACCAGGACAACAGGAGAGGATATTTTTAAAGCACTGGACAGTTTTGCAATGGACTTTGGTGGTCAAGATGTGTATCAACATACAGAAGTGCACTAGTTATCAAGGTGCAAAGCATTGACACGTTTTTTTTAAATTGTGAGACAAGCTCAAAGTTTTCTTTACTGACCATAATTTTCACTTGTCTAACCGTTTGCATGATGATGAGTTTCTCACATGACTGGCCTATCTGGGTGATGTTTTTTCTCGCCTGAATGATCTGAATCTAGGATTTACAGGGACTCTCCGCAACTATATTCAATGTGCGGGACAAAATTGAGGCTCTGATTAAGAAGTTGGAGCTCTTTTCTGTCTGCATTAACAAGGACAACACACAGGTCTTTCCATCTTTGTACGATTTTTTGTGTGCAAATTACCTCAAGTTTACGGACAATGTCAAATGGGATATAGCAAAGCACCTGAGTGAGATGGGTGCGCAATTACGCAGGTACTTTCCCGAAACGGATGACACAAACAACTGGATTCATTATCCCTTTCATGCCCTGCCTCCAGTCCACTGAACAAGAGAGCCTCATCGAAATTGCAACAAGCGGTTCTGTGAAAATCAGAAACCACTGCCAGATTTCTGGATTGGGCTGCGCTCAGAGTATCCTACCTTGAGAATCTGTGGTATGACTTAAAGATTGCTGTACACCAGCGGAACCCATCCATTTTGAAGGAGCTGGAGCAGTTTTGCCTTGAAGAATGGGCAAAAATCCCAGTGACTAGATGTGCCAAGCTGATAGAGACATACCCCAAGAGACTTCCAGCTGTAATTGCTGCAAAAGATGGCTCTACAAAGTATTGACTTTGGGGGGGGTGAATAGTTATAAACGCTCAAGTTTTCTGTTTTTGTGTCTTATTTCTTGTTTGTGTCACAAGAAAAGTGGTAGGCATGTTGTGTAAATCAAACGATACAAACCCCCCCAAAATTAATTTTAATTCCAGGTTGTAAGGCAACAAAATAGGAAAAATGCCAAGGGGGGTGAATACTTTCACAAACCACTGTACCTATATGAGGGTGGATTCTCTGCCCTCACTAGCATGAAAATTAAATACAGACACAAGACTGTGTGTGGAAAATGATTGAAGACTGAGACTCTCTCCAATACAACCCAACATTGCATAGTTATGTCGATCCTTTTAAGCACACCCTTCTCATTAACCTGTGGTGAGTTATTCACCATTTTCGATGAAGAAATTAGGTTTCATATGTAAGATGGTTAAATAAAGTGCAAAATTATCAATTATTATTATATTATTATTTGTGCTCTTGTCCTAGAAGAGCTCTTTGTCACTTCCCACTAGCCGGGTTGTGACAAAAACTCACAGTCATTCTTATGTTGAATAAATCAAATCAAATTTCAAATCAAATGTATTTATATATCCCTTTTTACATCAGCTGATATTTATTATTTAGTGCTGTACAGAAATACATGTAGCGTATAGTGTGTGTCGTAGGCTTACAATGATGAAAAAAACAACATTTGAGAGTGCGCTGACCCTGGTGCGAGAGGGGGTATGCAGCTGGAGGTTGAATGTTTGAAGGGGTACGGGACTATGAAAAGTTTGGGAACCACTGCTCTAGACTCATAGAGAGGCATCTGAACATCTCACAAAATGGCTCACCCACCTCTCCGTCCATGGCTCTGACTAGGAGGTCTAGGTCATACTGTTGTTCTGAGAGCAGGGTTGAAAGCTTCACCTAAGTACAAAGGGAAACGTGTCAACAGAGATCTGGGCCCGCATTTATCAAGTGCCTCAGAGTCGGATTGCTGATTCAGGATCGGTTTTGCCCTCTTAGATCATATTGAATTATATTATTATGGACAGGGAGGACCTGATCCTAGGTCCCTATATTGGATGATATTGTTAATAAATAATAGAGAGCTAGTTATACAGAAAAGCTAGACTGGTCCCAGACCTGTTTGTGCGCTTACAATTTCAGTCCTTGTCAAGGTAAACATTGTGTGTCACGACAACAAGAAGTTGGTATGATAGCACAAACAGACGGGCACTCAGGCTACACAGGAATGTAGTGTTTATTGCTTAAACAATATATTTCATAAGGGCAGGAAGACAGCAGGGTTGGGGTATATTCCATTTAAATTCAATTCTGGATGTAAACTGAAATTCCAATTCTCCTCAAGGATTTTCTATGATTAAAATGTGGGAAATGTGGAACTGTATTGAAATGGAATTGACCCCAACCCTGCAGGATAGTACAATTAAAATGATTTAGTCTTCAAAGGTCTAATTAATACCATGATTACACACAATGGAGAAAGATTGTTTCAATAGAAAGGCATTCACTTACAAAAAGATGGAAGAAATCAACTTAACAAACCAAAAAAGCATGAACTATGCTCCTCGCAGAGTAAAAGGGTTTTAGTCAAGTAAGTCATACACTTACACACAGCTCTGGACTGAGCAAGGCAGTGATCTTCAGCTGCATCATGGGATCTTTGCTCCATGCATTGCTATGGGACATGTCGACGCATTCCAACATGGACGCCAGGTTGTCGTTGTACCGTCGCTCCCTGTTGACAATTGATATTTGACCACATGCATTCAGACTGAAAGTTATTCCATATTTTTTAAAATTATTATTTGGATTTTGTTTTGCCCCTTTTCTCCCCAATTTCGTTATATCCAATTGGTAGTTACAGTCTTGTCTCAACACTGCAACTCCCACCACAAGGAATCGCTAGAGCACGATGGGACAAGGACATCCCGGCCAGCCAAAACCTCCCCTAATAAGGACGATGCCAATTGTGCGCCACCTCATGGGTCTCCCGGTTGTGGCCGGCTGCGACATAGCCCGGGATCGAACCCGGGTCTGTAGTGACGCCTCAAACACTGCGATGTATTGCCTTAGAGCGCTGCGCTACTCTGGAAGCCCTTCAATATTTCTGAATGAAAACAAACATTGAAAAAAGTGAAATAGATCTTTATCATCAATTTATGTAAAGTGCTGCATGAAACCCATGTAATTGCACTGCGTATGGTAGCCGAGCATTGCCAGCATAAAACCTTTTTCACACCACTGAGCCAAACTGAACTGAGCCTGGTTACATATCTTTCTTATTTTGTACATAATGTTGCTGCTACCGTCTCTTATGACCGAAAATAACTTCTGGACATCAGAACAGCGATAACTCACCACGAACTGGCAGACTTTTTTTTTCTTCATTTAACGAGTCTGAAGAGCCCAACTTGAACGACATACTACTTTCCCGGGAACAGGCCCAAATCCCCGTCATTTGTGTGAAGAGACAATGGAGAAAAAGAGGACGAAGGTCAAGCTGCCTTCTGAGAATTTGTGTGCGATCGAATAAACCTTCCGTTCTTCTAGCTAATGAAAATAAAATCGACAAGGAAGATTAAACTACCAACGGGACATTAACAACTGTAATATCTTATGTTTCATGGAGTCGTGGCTGAACGACGACATTATCAACATACAGCTGGCTGGTTATACACTGTATCGGCAGGATAGAACAGCAGCCTCTGTCTGGTAAGACAAGGGGTGGCGGACTGCATATATGTAAACAACAGCTGATGCACAATATCTAAAGAAGTCTTAAGGCTTTGCTCACCTGAGGTAGAGTATCTCTTCCTAGGTCGTCATTGTAAATAAAAAAATGTTCTTAACTGACTTGCCTAGTCAAATAAAGGTTAAATATTTTTTTTAAATAAATCTCATGATAAGCTGTAGACCACAGTGTATACCTAGAGAGTTTTCATCTGTATTTTTCGTAGCTGTTTACATAGCACCACAGACCGATGCTGGCACTAAAACCGCACTCAATGAGCTGTATTCCGCCAACTTTACTCCACACACAGAGACGCGTTAAAAGCTCCACCCTCCATTTGGCAAATCTGATCATAATTCTATCCTCCTGATTCCTGCTTACAAGAAGAAGAAAAAAAAAAGCAGGAAGCATCAGTGACTTGGTCTATAAAAAAGTGGTCAGATGAAAAAGATGCTAAGCTACAGGACTGTTTTTCTAGCACAGACTGGATTATGTTCCGGGATTCTTCCGATGGCATTGAGGAGTACACCACATCAGTCATTGGCTTCATCAATAAGTGCATCGATGATGTCGTCCCCACAGTGACCGTACGTACATACCCCAACATCTGCACTGAGCTAAAGAAAAGAGCTGCCGCTTTCAAGGAGCGGGACCCTAACCCGGAAGCTTATAAGTAATCCCACTATGCCCTCCGACGAACCATCAAACAGGCAAAGCATGAATACAGGACTAAGATTGAATCGTTCTACACCGGCTCCGACGCTCCTCAGATATGGCAGGGCTTGCAAACCAAAGGGAAGCACAGCCGCGAGCTGCCCAGTGACACGAGTCTACCAGATGAGCTAAACTACTTCTTTGCTCGCTTCGAGGCAAATAACACCGAAACATGGACGTGTACTGCGAGCATGCGCTGACCAACTGGCAACTGCCTTCACTCATATTTTATTTTCAACATCTCCCTGTCCGAGTCTGTAATACCAACATGGTTCAAGCAGACCACCATAGTCCCTGTTCCCAAGAACACTAAGGTAACCTGCCTAAATGACTACCGACCCATATCACTCACGTCTGTAACCATGAAGTGCTTTGAAAGGCAGGGCATGGCTCACATCAACACCATTATCCTAGAAACCATAGACCCACTCCAATTTGCAATAGACCCATTCCAATCTCCAATTTGCATTGCAAACTGCATTGTTGGTTAGGGGATTGTAAGTAAGAATTTCACCTGTTGTATTCTGCGCTTGTGACTAATACAATTTGATTTGATCCACAATAGTTAAACTAACTTCCAAGCCCAGAAGTACAGTTTAGCACGCTAGTGTGGAAAGGGGTTTAACCTAGAAATATGTTGTCTAACCCAGTGCTCTCTCCCAGGTCCTCTTCAATGGGCACAGCCAGCATGGGGCGGAGTCCCAGGGAGCTCATCTTCTCCATGGAATGGGTGATCTCGCCCTCGCTCTCCCCGGCCACAAACTGAGCATATACAGAGGGCCGCAGGAACAGGGCAAACCCCCTTTTCCCGAGCAGAGTCCGCGCTACAGACATGAGCTGAGAGTGGGAAGAAGAGACAGAGAAAGAAAGAAAGAAAGAAAGAAAGAAAGAAAGAAAGAAAGAAAGAAAGAAAGAAAGAAAGAAAGAAAGAAAAAAAGAAAAAAGAAAGAAAGAAAGAAAGAAAGAAAGAAAGAAAGGGATGATGAGTGAGTCAAAATTATAGGAAAGGGGAGAGCGAGTGAGTGAGTCAGGTACAAATAAAGATATAATTTTGGCTAGAGGTAAAGAGAGAGGGATATAAAAAATAAATACGGAGTATGAGAGGCAGAGAAAGAGTGGGCTCTGATTGACAGGGAGGGAAACCGAGACGGGCAAGCATACTTGACCTTTATACATTGACAGACACATTGAGTGCAACAGTGTAAGCATTTGACTGTCTGCACTCACTCGCTTACTGATTGAGTTCCAAATGGCACTCTATTCCCTATATAATGCACAACCTTTGACCTTGAGCCCTATGAGCAGGTGTCAAAAGTAGTGACACTCACTCATTCACTCACTTCACCACTCACTCATTGCCCTCAATTCCTCTCTCTCTGGTTCCCTGGTTTATACTGCTCATGTAGTGTATATCTCTTCTCCCCTCCCTCCCTCCCTCCCTCCCAGTATCTCACCTTCCCACAGTTGTTGACCAGCACTGGGACAGAGCAGAGTTGGAACACCCCTAATGCTCGGAGCAGTTCCCCAAAGCTCTTTACCCTGAAGGCGCTGGGGTCCTCAAAGTTCAACGCCACGGGGAGGGCGTCCGCTGCCACCCGCTCCACCGCCTTTGGGGCCGCAGTTCCCAACAGCCTCAGCGACAGGAAGTGATGCAATGATGGGCGAAGCAGTGGAGACCTCATCATCGCTGATGGAGGGCTTCTGGATGGACCCGACGTCTGTGTAGATGTGTGTATATGAACAATGTGCCTGTTAATATGTGTGTGTGTGTGTCTGTGGTGTGTTTACTTTCCTTGCTTGCGTAGTTGTGTAGACTCCCTTTGCCTTGACCGCTTGTTCAGCAGTCTGACAGGGTCACACATTCATAAACAAGTGAAGATACCCTCAGCTGAGAACCTGCTGAAAGAGAAGAATGAGGGGTAGAGAACATGTCAACACATACAGAGAAAGAGAAATACAGTACAAGTAAACATTGACCATCATTACTGTACAGCAATTCACCATTTTTATCCAAGAGGCTGATAATGAGTATCCCTCCATACACGCATTACATTTACTTTCCACTTGAATTAAAACTTTGACAATTGTACATTATTAGAAATCCATGCCTATTAAGTTAACTGTTAATTTCCCCAAATGCGAGTAAACTAAGCCACAAATATGAATTGCTCTGATAGAGATTAGTGGTGGGCACCAATATCGATAATGTTTGACATCGATATGAGCAAGGCATAACGAAGTTTTATGTAAAAAGCATAAATGAAGTCCAGTCTGGTGATACAGAAAATATTTGTCACCACAGATGGTTTGTTTACATAGCAGGTTAGGATGATTAACGTGGTAGGTTAGGTGAATGAACATGGCAGGTTAGGAGAATGAGGTTAAGGTAAGGAAAAGGGTTGCGGTTAAGGCGTCAGCATGCTTCAGTTCAGCTGGCGCCTGGCTGAACTCGGAAAGCCGAACCAAACCAAGCCCTTCGCTTGAGAAACGAGAAAAAAACGTCAATAGTACTGTTTTCCCATTTTGAGACACCGTAGCCAGTATACACTTCCGCACAACTAATCTAACATAACTCAAGAAATGAATTTTGACGTTTTTGCCGAGGCGATCTTACTAAGATGTTTGGTGCATTATTTTTCAATGAAAAATGTCCATGAAAATGAGTTCTCTCTCATTGAATGACAACAAAGCCTTGATTGAAGAATCTCTACTGTTGACCAATCACCGACAAAGGGGCGTAGACTTTCAGATTGCCTCCAGAAAAAAATGTTGAGCGCCTGAACAGTCGAAAATACCCTCACTGAAGTCCAAAACTAACAAAAATGTCACAAAATGTCGTCATAATATATGCACAAACTCTACTGAACTGTTTTGACTAGGAAGCATGAGGACACCTTTAGGATTAGCTACAATGCTACATTTGTCAACAGCTGTTGTCCTCAACACGATCACTAGATAGAGCGGTAGCCCTACTCCCTCTAGCCACAACGGTAGAAACGTAAACAAAGCATCTGTGGCGACAAAATCATCAGTATCATGACACCTTCATGCACAAAACTCTCTCCCAGACCTTCTCACAGGCTCTCAACTTATCATACTTAATTGCCTGCTGATAGGTCATCAAAGGATGTCTCTCTGTTTCTCTCCAAATATGAAGTTGAACCATTCTTTACATTCAGGTCAAGGGAAATATTGTATTCTTTCTATAAAAAAAAAAGATATCTACATATTTTTCAGGATGTTGTGAATCCCTGGAAAAAATCTGAATGAATTTAAACATAAAAGTTTTGAAAACATAGCTTGTCCAAAAAAAGTGATCTCCTGGCACAACTTACCCCGGATATGGGGTAAATTGAGTATGAGGACAGGGTAAGTTGAGCGCCTTGGGGTAAGTGAGTGTTGGTGCTAGTAGGTAAAAGTTTAATTAACGGAGTGGGGTGTGGTATATTGTATTTCTTAAATGTATGTCTACATTGAGATAGACAGGTAACTGCCAAAATAATGGAAACACCAACATAAAGTGTCTTTGGACCACCGGAGCAGCTTCAATGCGCCGTGGCATAGATTCATGTCTGGAACACTATTGGAGGGATGCGGCACCATTCTTCAGAGAGAAATTCCATCATTTGGTGTTTTGTTGATTGTGGTGGAAAACACTGTCAAATCAAATCGAATTGTATTTGTCACATGCACAGAATACAACAGAATACAACCTTACTGTGAAATGCTTACTTACAGGCCTTTAAAACTTCTTAAAGTATTGTTGGTTAAGAAAAAATACATGTTAAGATTTTTTTTTTAAATAAAAGTAACAATTAATTAAACAGCAGCAGTAAAATAACAAGCGAGGCTGTATACAGGGTGTTACGGTACAGAGTCAATGTGGAGGCTATATACAGGGTGTTACGGTACAGAGTCAATGTGGAGGCTATATACAGGGTGTTACGGTACAGAGTCAATGTGGAGGCTATATACAGGGTGTTACGGTACAGAGTCAATGTGGAGGCTATATACAGGGTGTTACGGTACAGAGTCAATGTGGAGGATATATACAGGGTGTTACGGTACAGAGTCAATGTGGAGGCTATATACAGGGTGTTACGGTACAGAGTCAATGTGGAGGATATATACAGGGTGTTACGGTACAGAGTCAATGTGGAGGCTATATACAGGGTGTTATGATACAGAGTCAATGTGGAGGATATATAATAATAATAATATAGAGCCATTTAGGAGGCTTTATACAGGGTGTTACTTACAGTCAATGTGGAGGATACATTCACGGGGGTGGTCCCGATACAGAGTCACTACCCTGGAGGCTATACAAGGCCATGCTCTACCAACTGAGCTCAAGAAGGACCACATATACAGGGTGTTACAATACAGAGTCAATGTGGAGGCTATATACAGGGTGTTACGGTACAGAGTCAATGTGGAGGATATATACAGGGTGTTACGATACAGAGTCAATGTGGAGGCTATATACAGGGTGTTACAACAGAGTCAATGTGGAGGCTATATACAGGGTGTTACGGTACAGAGTCAATGTGGAGGATATATACAGGGTGTTACGGGACAGAGTCAATGTGGAGGCTATATACAGGGTGTTACGGTACAGAGTCAATGTGGAGGATATATACAGGGTGTTACAATACAGAGTCAATGTGGAGGCTATATACAGGGTGTTACGATACAGAGTCAATGTGGAGGATATATACAGGGTGTTACAATACAGAGTCAATGTGGAGGCTATATACAGGGTGTTACGGTACAGAGTCAATGTGGAGGATATATACAGGGTGTTACGATACAGAGTCAATGTGGAGGCTATATACAGGGTGTTACGGGACAGAGTCAATGTGGAGGCTATATACAGGGTGTTACGGTACAGAGTCAATGTGGAGGATATATACAGGGTGTTATGATACAGAGTCAATGTGGAGGATATATACAGGGTGTTACAATACAGAGTCAATGTGGAGGCTATATACAGGGTGTTACGGTACAGAGTCAATGTGGAGGATATATACAGGGTGTTACGATACAGAGTCAATGTGGAGGCTATATACAGGGTGTTACGGGACAGAGTCAATGTGGAGGCTATATACAGGGTGTTACGGTACAGAGTCAATGTGGAGGATATATACAGGGTGTTACGATACAGAGTCAATGTGGAGGCTATATACAGGGTGTTACGGTACAGAGTCAATGTGGAGGCTATATACAGGGTGTTACGGGACAGAGTCAATGTGGAGGCTATATACAGGGTGTTACGATACAGAGTCAATGTGGAGGATATATACAGGGTGTTACGGTACAGAGTCAATGTGGAGGCTATATACAGGGTGTTACGGTACAGAGTCAATGTGGAGGATATATACAGGGAGTACCAGTACAGAGTCAATTGGTTAGGAGATCGTAAAACGGCAGCCATCTCCTCACGCCGCTCCAGAATCTTGCATAAATGTTGAATTGGGTTGAGATCTGGAGACTGAGACAGCCATTGCATATGGTTTACATGGTTTTCATGCCCATCAAACCATTCAGTGACTACTCGAGCCCTGTGGATGGGCGAATTGTCATCCGCTCCCATCAGGATAGAGATGATTTACCACAGGTTGAATGTGATCCCTCAGAATGACTGTGTATTTACTGACATTTACCTTGCCCACTAAGGGGTTGAGTGGACCTAAACCATGACAGGAAAATCCACCCCGTACCATAACAGAGCCGCCAGAACCCTCATTTACTCAAGTGTTGCCCTTATCTTGTCAGTTACTTGTAGATTTCTCTGTTCAATATTACTTACCCTTCCATTTCTTGACCAATTGTCTGGGGAAGGGACATTGTTTCGATGTGCCAATTCATAGGCAAGATCTCTGCGTTTGAGGCTACAAAGACCATTGAAACTGGTCTGCGAAATTCGTGATATGTTTAGCAAGCTCAGACTCCATGTCATCAGATAAGACCTGTGCTACTCTATCATAGCCTCTCTTTCACACAGGTACTTTTTCTTTACATTTTTTGTCAATGTACCTCTTCAGTGTCAGTCTGTTTTTTTCAACCCTTGCTTCTGCTCAAATGGGTTTCTTCTTCTCTCATTTCCTTGGCTGCTCTGTTAAGAACCTCGAGGGGGGCTCGACCCCTGCTTGCTTTACATTTGTATACATGGGGCATGATGAGGTCTGCTCTGTAACAATGCAATTTTGCATTCATATGTATGACACATTGAAAAATTACTATGCATATTATGCATAAAACTGACGATGTAATCAAAGCAAACATACCCCAAAGCAAACATTTTGACTAGATTAGCCCACATAGCTGCAAATATGCACTTTCATGCTAGGTTTAGGGCACACATGTCCAACTCATCCCATGGAGTGTCTGCAGGAACTCCCCTCAGACACTAGGCCCTGCATGGAACGAGTTTGACACCCCTGTTTTATGGCGTCATATTGTAGCTTATAGAGACCCCAATTGATGTATAAAATAATCTTCTACTTTGGTTTAGATGAAACCTATAACAAATGAGTTGGACTTTGTGAAATCTGTTTTTTTTGGACCTAGGTTGCTAACCACAGTTTTCTATGTGGTTTCTTACTTCACAGACTTCAAATGAAATGATTACCTCTTCCTAAATATTTGCGTATCGTTTCCGAGAAACAAGGTGTGGCTCAACTAACCCTTTGGATCAACTTACCCCACTATCCCCTACTCTGTATGCCTCCATTCTCTCCCTCCTTATACTGTCCTCCCCTCCAGCCCTCTGCTGTAAATTCCCATGAACACTATTTAAGTGATGCTGACTTACTAAGAAGTATTACTCAATGTATGACATGTTTGTGGTTTTTGTTGCACCATTTTGCTGATTCGGAGCAGTAAGATTGCACTTGAACATCAGGCGAGTAATAAGATAAAAACCTGATGTCCATATACTGTACATAGTAGTGTGTTGAACTGCAAAAAGACAATTTTATCGTTGTGGAGTAAACCACACGACACCATGTCCAGATGAAGGAGAAACTGTTTTCTAAATTGTTAACAGTGTAACCTGCACCGTTTCAGTAGGGGAGACCGGGGACAATTGTAACACATTTTGGAGTTTATTCAAATATTTATTCTAACACTGTTTGATGTAAAGAGTTGTACATTTCACAAAGGCAACTTACATTTATTTCACCTGCTAACTATTAATATATTTTAGACACATGTGCTAAATGTGGAATTTTTACATTTCTGTCTTAATCCAAAAAGTCTGGATGTTACAAATGACCCCAATAGCAGGGTTATTAGTGATGCTAAATGGGACATTTGCAACACTTGAACATAAAAAAAATATTAACATTAATTCAGCAATGTTATGATTTGAAACTTGTGGATGAAAACACACTAAATTGAAAAAATGTTTAAAAAAAACACTTTTAGGCATGTCACTCGGTAGAAAAATGCATATTTTGTATAACAGTAGAACTCAAACAAAATGTAAGAATTTGACATTTTTATGAGGTATTATCTTAGTTGCACTGCCACCGTTGATTTAAAGGGAAATTTGATATGCGAATGTCTATATACTATAAAATTGTATTTTTAATAAAACCAATATCAATATTGTATCAATAAAATGCAAATCGAAATAAATATATATTTTTATAGGTGCCCATCGCTAATTAAGACCAAAACAGAAAAAGCAAAGGAACCCTTACCATATGTCCAGAGTACACGGTCTGTCACCAGTCGATTGACACATTTCATCTAGAGGGAGGCTCTATGGGGGTGGACACAGACGTGTTGTACCATTTATTGGGTAACTAGCCAGTTAATGAGTGGCTAACTTGAGTAAACATCAGGTTCACCTCGGAGAGCACAAATAATTGGTGTCAAGTCCACGTTGGATCCAAATTGTAATTGTCAAGCCCTTTGAAATCAGTGTCAAGCCCACGTTGGATCCTAAGTATCGGCAATACCTTACAAATCAATGGTTGTAGAGGTACTGTCAAGCCCACGTTGCATCCTAAGTATCGGCAATACCTTACAAATCAATTGAAGTAGTAGTTCCATCTCAGACAGACAAGTGAAAGATTTCAGAGCTTTTAATGAATTAAAACAGCACTAGTTTCCCAGCTGAGGAGTAACCCCAATGAAATTGACATCCAAAAATGAACCCACGTGTTTCTACTCACTGGTTTTCTATGAAGATAAATGCTTTTCTCAAAGTGCATTGTTACTCCAGTTATTAACCACAACAGTAACTAAAAGTTGCAATCTGTGATTGCTACATACATTTTTGAAAATTGATCAAATTGACACTGTATAATTGACTCGACAACAACCAATATAAAAATCTTTGACCTCGATTAACTTAACAGGAAATCATTCAAAATCTCATAGGCCATTTGTGTAGCTATACCGCTTGTGGCAATATGCTGTTTTATTCATATTGTATAAGCCAGGTATTTTCTCCTCTCTGCTCATTTTGGACCAACTCAACTCTTTTCAACCTTTTGCCAAACCCCAACTTCTCCTCTGTCCCCCCTTTCCCAGACCAAGAGAATGGCAACCACCCAAAATAAATTAAAGATGGCGTTCCTGCCTGTCAACATTGCAGACCCCACCTAGAACTCACAATGCTTGGGTAGGTGTTTAACTTATCAGCTACCACTTCATAATGACACAGCAATTTGATGCCCGACTACAGTAGTCGGGAAGGAACTTGACCAATAGATCATAGAGGATGTTGGGAAAACCAGATGTTAGAATTACCCAGAAATGGCAGAGAGAAAGGGACAGGTGTTAAACAGATAGTAGTTTAGAGGAGTTGGAGGAAAAATACTTTGCCACAAAGTAGACCAAGCTAACTGTCCCAGAGGAAAATATTAACTCAACTGCCTTGAATAGTGGTGTGTGTTCAGTTCACCTCAAAGTTTGCTATGTTCCATGACAGTTCGTACTGAACGACATGTTTCCCCATAATGCACCACCATTCAACAGCCTTTGATGTGTTTGCACCGGTTCAGGAGTGAAAGTATATTTAATTTCCCGGTACAGAACATTTCTTACTTTGCGCGTGCACCAATTTTTTGGGGAGGGGGCCTAAACATAGAATTACACAGAAACTCCATTAATTGAATAGGATATCAGGACCTAATAGTAAAGATTTGTCATTTAACTTTTAAAATGGACTGGCATTAACATAACCAGTCGTGTTTTCATCTGATTGACAATCACTTCAAAAAGCCCCTGTAAGCTTGCTCACATTCATCCACTAAAATAACTCCTGCATCCATACTGTACATACACTAGATGCTGTAGTCATTACCATTACTTGACAATGTGTGTGTGTGTACATACACTAGATGCTGTAGTCGTTACTATTACTTGACAATGTTTGTGTGTGTGTATACATACACTAGATGCTGTAGTCGTTACCATTACTTGACAATGTGTGTGTGTACACATACACTAGATGCTGTAGTCATTACCATTACTTGACAATGTTTTTGATGTTACAATGGTCATAAAGAATCAGTCAAAGCGTGTATTCATTCAATAATGTTTATTTTGCAGGTTACAACTGAAAAAACATCACTTGACACATCTGCCCCGACTACACTGCCAAAAGAAAACCTGTCACACGGCAAATGCAGTAATCTTGTCAATACACAATTATTCAAAACTCAGTTAGTCGAAAAACCATTCACACTCGACAAAAAGAGTAGTCAATAATGATATTACACTACAAAGTATTCAAAGATACGGAAGCTGACAGTTTAAGCTGGGAAAGCTGATTAATGTGGTACAAAGGGAGAATAGTGTCGTAGAGGTGCAATGTCAAGTGAAGTAACCCAAGATGATGTTTGGAATGAAGACTGGCTGGCTCTGTTAAACCAGGTTCCTCTGGCTCAGTAGTCTCTCCTATCCTGGTTCTGGTAGCCCCCTTTGTAGCCCCCCCTGTAGCCTCCCTGGTAGCCCCCGCCTCCCTGGTAACCCCCACCTCCCTGGTAGCCCCCACCTCCCTGGTAGCCCCCACCTCCCTGGTAGCCCCCACCTCCCTGGTAGCCCCCCCTGTTCTGGCCCTGGTAGCCACCACCACCTCCTCTGTTTCCGTCTGTGGACCAGAGATGGACAAAAAAAAATTACAATTCAGAGATTAAATTAGGAAAATGTGAACAGAACAGTGACACTGAAATGACCAGACAAAAATGAGCTGACAAGACATATCACAATATATGTGGGCTAATGCTAACAAGTTGTGCGGAGAACAGAAGTGAAAGACTGCAAGATAGAATGGTGTGTGTGTGTGTGGGGGTTTAGAGTAGCCAAAAGGCTCAGGCATGGAGGGAGGATGAGAAGGGACTACAGGTCAGACTGGCTTTAACAAAAAGCTCAAGTAAAATTTGGACATTTCTAGGATAAAGGTGGCATAAATTCATAAGCACCTCGGTTGTAACCGCCCCTCTGTTGGTAACTGCCTCCATCTGAAACCAACCACAAATGTTAAACATGTGCGAGGCATGTCCAATATAACCTACAAATGACTTTTTATGCAGTGGTTAGTTGTTTTTATTTCCATGCAGGGTTAAGGAACTTTTTCTTCCTTCTCATAAAAATAAGTTCTTACTGGGTTCAAATACATGTTAACTCTGTTTCAGAGATTCAGCTCATGCAATCCAAATAAAATATTTTTTTTAGACCTACCTAAAGTTTTAGACCTACCTAAAAATAGCCAATGCATTGTTTTTTTTTTTACCATGGTATATAATTAAATGGAATTAGTACACTTAAAAATGGTTGATTTTGACATTTTTATTCTATAGGCATGAAATCCCATTGGTTCTAGACTACTGGTAATAGTGCCAAGGCTCGGGCATAGCGGAATGAGAGAAAAAGGGGAGAGCCGCTTACTGAATGAAGGTGGCTTTTAGAATAAACAGAAGAAAGTGATGAGAAAATAAAGGTGGTATAAAACGGTTGATAAGCACCTCGGTTGTAACCGCCCCTCTGTTGGTAACCGCCTCCATCTGAAACCAACCAGAAACTGTAAGCACGAGCGAATCCACAATTCAAATGTGGCCAATATCATTCACAACTTACTTGTGCACTTTTAGAACTACAGATATTTTCCTTTATAATGTCTATACATTTGTGTTCTTTAGGTGTTTGTCACTAGACCTTGCATGCGGGTTTAGGTAAAATATATATATATATATAATAATCTCATGGCGAGAAGCCGTTATTTGGTTCAATTACATGTTTCATAGATTTAGTGAGAGTAATCCAAAGCTGAAATGTATTAAACAAAAAAACAGTACAGTAATGAATACATTGTGTTAGAAATGTTAACTTATGGCACCCTAATGTTTCTGAAGAACTGCCTAAAGACAACCAATGCATATTATTGTGATGGTATACACGGAAATATTACACTTTAAAATGTAGACGTTAAAAAGATAGTTGTTGCCGCCACCTGGTGTCAAATCCTGATGGTCTGATCATTCATAGAGGGGACTGCAGCTCACTGATAGTGACTTTAAAAATAGCAGGAATCCCCCACCCCCTTTTTTAAAAAGACTTCCATTAGAAAATAATAGAGGTATAAATTGGGACATAAGCACCTCTGTTGTAACCTCCCTGCTTCGGTTGGTAGCCGCCTCTCTGACCATCTGAAAACACACAACAGTTTAGACACAGCTGTGACACGTCTTGGGCATACACACACAAAGGGGATAAAAAAAAACAACAACATTTGACTACATACATATACTATTTGTTTCTCACTCACATATACACTGAAATAAGACAAATACACAGTCGCTCTCATAATATTCCGACAATCATGCATTTCAATCAGTTATTTCAAACACCTCGGTTGTAACCGCCTTGCTTCTGTTGGTAACTGCCTCTCTGGTCTGAAACCGTACAGTGAAAACAGTTTAGAAAACACACAGCTGTGGCATGCAATGAGCGTGGGCGTAGACAAACAATAAAAAAATAATCATACAAAATATACAGTGCCTTAAGTATTCAGACCCCTTGACTTTTCCCAGAGTGTTACATTACAGCCTTATTTTAATTATTTTATTTTAATCTACACACAATATCATAATGACAATGCAGAAACTGAAATATATTTAGATAAGTATTCAGAACCTTTACTCCGTACTTTGCTGAAGCACCTATGGCAATGATTACAGCCTTGAGTCTTGGTTATGACGCGACAAGCTTGGCACACCTGTATTTGGGGAGTTTCTCCCATTCTTTTCTGCAGATCATCAAGCTCTTTCAGGCACAGCTATTTTCAGGTCTCTCCAGAGATGGTCGATCGGGTTCAAGCCCAGGCTCAGTCCACTCAAGGACATAGACTTGTCCCGAAGCCACTCCTGCGTTGTCTTGGCAGTGTGCTTCACCCCAGTCTGAGGCACTGAACAAGTTTCCATCAAGGATCTCCCAGTCCCTGCCGTTGCCACAGCATGATACTGCCACCACCATGCTTCACCGTAGGGACGGGGCCAAGTATCCTCTAGACGTGACGCTTGGCATTCTGGCCAAAGAGTTCAATCTTGGTTTCATCAGAAACAGAGAATTTTGTTTCTCATGGTCTGAGAGACTTTAGGTGCATTTTGGCAAACTCCAAGTGGGCTGTCATGTGCCTTTTACTGAGGAGTGGCTTCTGTCTGGCTACTCTACCATAAAGGCCCGATTGGTGGAGTGCTGCAGAGATGGGTGTCCTTCTGGAAGGTTCTCCTATCGCCACAGGAGAACTCTGGAGCTCTGTCAGTGACCAACGCGTTCTTGGCCACCTCCCTGACCAAGGCCCTTCTCCCCTGATTGCTCAGTTTGGCTGGGCAGTCGGGCAGCCAGCTCTAGGAAGAGTCTGGGTGGTTCCAAAAGTCTTCCTTTAAGAATGGAGGCCACTGTGTTCTTCAATGCTGCAGAAATGTTTTAGTACCCTTTTCCAGATCTGTGCCGTGACACAATCCTGTCTTGGAGTTCTGTGGGACCTTAGACAGGTGTGTGCCTTTCCAAATTTGTATTGTTATTTATTGAACCTAGATTTAACTGTTCCATTAAGAACAAATTCTTATTTACAATGACGGCCTACTCCGGCCAAACCTGGACTACGCTGGGCCAATTGTGCGCCTCCCTATGGGACCTCCAATCACAGCCGGATGTGATACAGCCTGGATCATGTCCAATCTATTGAATTTACCACCAGATGGACTCCAATCAAGATGTAAAAACATCAAGGATGATCAATGGAAACAGGATACTGAACTTCGCGGCTCATAGCAAAGGGTCTGAATACTTATAGAAATATGGTATTTGTTTATTATTTGAACATATGCAAACATAAAAAAATAAATAAAAAAAAACTGTTGTTCGCTTGGTCATTATGGAGTTCTAGTGTGTAAATTGACGAGGGGAGACAAATATTGAATCAACTTTAGAATAAGGCCTGTAATGTAACAAAATGTGGAAAAGGGGAAGGGGTCTAAATACTTTCTGAATGCACTGTAGGTATATTTTACTGTTCACACAAAACATGCCTCCAGGCGCACATGCACACCAATGTCTTTCACACTATCGTGCCAGCCATACTTGTATTGTACTAGCTTAATATTTTATTTTCACATTCTCTCCAGCACCGTTCCAGGATTTAGAGTGGATGTGTAACCAGGCCATCGCAATACAGCTTGGCCGTGCCCAGTACTGTGAAATAGGCGACACACTCAAACATCTTAACATATTCAATAAATCATGCATTATAATTAACTTCCAATATGGGGGGGGAAGAGAGATCATTTAAACATTCAGGACAGCGGCTTCTTGCGATGCATCTACTGTAAGAAACGTGCAGGTTGGCTAAGGATAATATTGTGGTCAGTGGTACGGAAACACACTCCCTAAGGGTCTACGGCAGACGCCCTGTTTGTTCAAGATTGGCACTTACCTCTGTTGTAACCACCCTGCTTCTGCTGGTAGCCACCTTTCTGATCTGTAACAGACACACACATACAGGACCCAACAAATCACTTACAGCCACAGTGTTACTTGAGGTATCTGTGACCGTGTAAGAGTCGCCAGTATCTGTGACCGTGTAAGAGTCGCCAGTATCTGTGACCGTGTAAGAGTCGCCAGTCTGCCGGTATCTGTGACCGTGTAACAATCACCAGTCTGCCGGTATCTGTGACCGTGTAACAATCACCAGTCTGCCGGTATCTGTGACCGTGTAACAATCACCAGTCTGCCGGTATCTGTGACCGTGTAACAATCACCAGTCTGCCGGTATCTGTGACCACCAGTGTAACAATCACCAGTCTGCCGGTATCTGTGACCGTGTAACAATCACCAGTCTGCCGGTATCTGTGACCGTGTAACAATCACCAGTCTGCCGGTATCTGTGACCGTGTAACAATCACCAGTCTGCCGGTATCTGTGACCGTGTAACAATCACCAGTCTGCCGGTATCTGTGACCGTGTAACAATCACCAGTCTGCCGGTATCTGTGACCGTGTAACAATCACCAGTCTGCCGGTATCTGTGACCGTGTAACAATCACCAGTCTGCCGGTATCTGTGACCGTGTAACAATCACCAGTCTGCCGGTATCTGTGACCGTGTAACAATCACCAGTCTGCCGGTATCTGTGACCGTGTAACAATCACCAGTCTGCCGGTATCTGTGACCGTGTAACAATCACCAGTCTGCCGGTATCTGTGACCGTGTAACAATCACCAGTCTGCCGGTATCTCTGTGACCGTGTAACAATCACCAGTCTGCCGGTATCTGTGACCGTGTAACAATCACCAGTCTGCCGGTATCTGTGACCGTGTAACAATCACCAGTCTGCCGGTATCTGTGACCGTGTAACAATCACCAGTCTGCCGGTATCTGTGACCGTGTAACAATCACCAGTCTGCCGGTATCTGTGACCGTGTAACAATCACCAGTCTGCCGGTATCTGTGACCGTGTAACAATCACCAGTCTGCCAGTATCTGTGAGCCAACTACGAAATAGTGGATGTGTGCTTGACTAACACATACAATTTTGTAACATGTATTTGTTCTCCATTTGTCCTACCCTTTTCCCCCCTTAACACAGTGGTATCAACAGACGAAGTGGAGTGCTACCATCCAAGCTTGAGAGGAAACTACTACAACTACGGGGGCGGGTTGGAGATGCCCAAGTCCTCTGATTGGCCAAGTCCTCTGATTGGCTTCAACTTCAGATGGTTGAGTCAATAACAACGTGATAAAATATCACGTTGAGGTAGTTTCTCATACCAGTGTACACGTTGGCCTCAAATGTGTGGATGATTTGCAAAATGTGTGCAGTTTGGTAGGTCTGCATGTATTCTATGGTGCAGCCTCACTAACCTCTGTTGAAGTAGCCACCATAGACTCCCTGCTTGAGGTCAAAGATGCGCTCATTGTTCTCGACCAGGCCGCCCAGCTTCTCAGCCAGCTGCAGGGCCATGTTTTGCAGGGAGGTGGGCTCTGTGCGATGCATCACCACAGTCTGGGTGGGCTGGTCCAGGGACGCCTGTGTGAGGGGAGACATGATACACACAGGAGAAAGCCATTCAGACAGACATGTTACACCTTCATACATCATATCATCTAGCTTCATTAAATCTGTGGGGCTGTACGATCTACACACAGCCCTTTGAGACCATTGATGCTGCGGGTTTTACCATGAGCTCCTCATTGATGATCATCTTGCTGATGATGCTGTGAACTGTGGGCAGCTCCAGCTCAAACATTTCATTCAGTGTCTCCATACTGAGAAACAAAGAGGGGGAGGGAAGAAATGTCTGAATTTTATTTATCCCTTCTTTAACCAGGTAAGACATGAAGCACAGTAGATGTAGCCTGGTCCCATTTTGTGCTGTATAACCAATGGTAGCCTTGGAATCCCAGACTACTCACAGTGTGAAAGCCTGGGGAAGTAACCTAAGCATGACTACTCCGAAGGAGATTGTTAAACGGAGATGTCAACCATTGTCCTATTGTGGTTATGTACCCACAAAACATTGTGATGGACAATGCTAAATCGACCCTGTTGCTGCCCCCACTGAAATTAAAATAGTTTTATACAAAAACGCTTCTAAAAACGACAGTTGGGCTATAGCACGAAATCGAATGCAACTAGACAAATCATGAGGAAAGGATGTTGAAAGTCTGGGGAGAGGCTAAGTGAAGGCAATAGAAAGACCTTCTCTGATACTCCTTTCTGGTAGAGGGGCAGAACAGGTGTGTGTGGTGCGCACATGGAACAGTGACTGATGAGGAACGGGCCGTTTTACCTTAGTGAGCTAGATTACAGCCCTAAATCACTGTCTGTGAAACGTGAAGTTGGCCTGACTTAATAGTCAAGTGAAAGAGATGGGATTTTGGAAGGTTGGCTACATTGTAAACACTACGTCTATAGTAATCTCCATGGTCATTGCTGTCGGCAATACAACAAACAGTTGGGGACCAGGCTACAGTAATTAAGAATCTCCACTAAAATGTGGGGTTAGGGTTAGACTAGACTAGGGTTAGACTAGGTGTAATCCGTACCTGGGAAACCACCTCTGACCGTTTGAAAAGTTACCTGATGGAGTCATAAACGCTGCTGTAGGTGAACAGGTACGTCCTCAGAGACTCCTCCTGGATCTTCCTGCAACCGCAAACCACCAGGAAACGTTACAGGAATGTTACCTCTGAAGGACGGGCTGCCGAAACGTTCGTTCAGTCATGAAATAACCAGTTACTGTGAGTAATAGTGTAAAACTTATTTTGTCTAAAGAGAGCTACTAAAAAGGTAGTGTTTAATTAGCCATTTGAAGATCTTGATTGAATTAATTCTATTAAACCATTCCAGGCCGCAATTGGTTGATACTGACCTCTGATCAAACAAGGGAGAGTTGAACAAGAGGGGTGTTGATGCAAACCGTATTTCAGAAAACTCACCGGACGAGCATCTCTCGTACACACTGGGTCTCAGGAAACAGATCCCACACCTTGCTGTTCATCTTCTCGTTGATGATGAACGAGTGGCAGGTGCGCCAGTCACCCATCTTCATGGACTTGCTGGCCGCCACCACGTGCTCGCGCATGCTCTCTGGGGGTCCTGGAGGATGCACGGAAAGGGACGGATTTGTTTAGTGTCTGTGTCCATTGATGTGTCTGTACAGCTAATACAGACAAGTACCAGTACAATCTTAGACCTTTAAGTTAACACAGCCCGTTTTTATCTCAATATCAAATAATTTCTGGTTAACCATTAAATACCTCACTGAGGATTCTGTTTCTATTACAATGGTCAAAAAAGATGGAGAACAAAAGCTTAGAAAAATAGCAATTTCTCAAGCAAGAATTGTCAGAGAGAGAGTGGTCTGAGTGGGGAGGGGAAAACCAAAAACTAGTTATTGGCAGAGAGGTTTTAGAACGCTTTCTTATTGGTGTATTAAGTCATTTAATTCCTGGGCATGTCAATGCAGTAAAACATAGAACCAGGACTACATGGAACTCTATTCCACATCAAGTAACTGAAGCAAGCAGTAAAATTCGATTTTTAAAACGCCTTATAGAACAGCGGGGACTGAAACAACAAACATTGGCACAGACACATGCATACACACACACACACACTATACATACACATGGACTTAGTACTGTAGATATGTGATATTGGTGGAGTAGGGGCCTTAGGGCACACAGCATGTTGTGAAATCTGTGAATGTATTGTTATGCTTTAATAGTTAGAATAATATAAGTGAACATAGCGGAATAAAATACAACATGTATTTTTCCCAGTCCGGAGCGAGTGTGCATATGAAGTGCCCATGTTGAGCGTAAAAGTGATCATTTGAGGATCTATACGTCAGATTGAGTTATTTAGCTAAATTAGCTATGAAATGTGCAAATAAAGGTTATGCTCACACGTCATCCGTAGGTACACCAGATTCAGCTGCCCCGCGTGCCAGTTGGGCAAAATGTTCAGATTCTTAACCACTTCATGCATCTGAAGATAAACTCTGCCTTACTGGCGGACCCGGAGAGCAAATCAAGTGCACTATAGGCCTACCACTGGCCAATCGGATGGCTCAGATTACCGGGTCTGCAGTAACATAGCAGGCGTAAAAGAAAGCTATAGCAAAGTTGATACTGCGAGATTCCAAAACCATGACTAGACACTAAACAAATACAAAGATCTGTTGTTTATGAGTTCATGTTTAAGTTCTTACTCAGCACTGTCAACACTTTTATAAGCAAAAAAAATGCCCGTTCCTTCTTCGCACTACAGCCAGCACTGACTGAATGTGAAGGAAGTAGGACAGTATCGATAGGCGTGCGTTATTATTAGTGGCTTGGTCATTATAATATTGCAGAATATTTCACTTTTTGGGTTTCTTAGGAGTAACATGAACTTGTGCATGAGGCAGAAATAATGCAACTCTGGTTTCACCATCAGCTGAAAGACGGTGTCCCTCTTGTCAGTGTCAGCGGAGAAAAGGGAGAGCGGAGGGACGTTGAGGCGGATCTTCAATGCAGGCACCACTCGGGAGGCCCTCCCGGCCTGCATTTTAACTCAGAAAGTTATCTTGGGTTAAAAAGAATGTTGGCGGCCACTGGGCTAGACCAATTATGTACCAAATACATCAGTCTGCAGTGCGTAATATGCGGTAGGTTATCTGTGTGTTGCATAACGGCACAATCTTTTTAATTTGTTTTTTGGGGTGGGGTGGGGGGGGGCTTTGGCTCATACAGGCCAATGCATAAGCTCTGATATGCATATGGGTGTTCTACATTCAACCTTTAAATGCTTTGATTGATTCAATCCCTTAAAAGCGCTGTCCATTTCACCGTGTTAGGCTTTGAAACATCCACAATGACCATGTTATCCACTCAGTTTCAACCGGTCGAACTTTCCTTCAAAATTGGTTATCACAGCGAGGTGAAAAAAATGTAGCCTGACGGTGAGTTTTAAAAGCATCAAAACGTTTTGGTAAGTGTTTGATGTGACTTTCCATTGCATTTACATTGATGTCAGTGTGGTTAACTTCTTATGGCTGGGGGCAGTATTCAGTAGCTTGGATGAATAAGTTGCCCAAACTAAAACGGCCTGCTCCTCAGTCTCAGTTGCTAATATATGCATCTTATTATTAGCATTGGATAGAATACTCTGACGTTTCCAAAACTGTCAAAATGTTGTCTGTGAGTATAACAGAAGTGATACTGCAGGCAAAACCCTGAGGAAAATCAAACCAGGAAGTGGCTTCTATTTGGAAAACTCCATCAACCAGATTCCTTTCCCTATCTCTTCCTCAAGGTGTCAGCCTTTAGACATAGATTCAGGCTTTTATTTTGAAAAATGATTGAGAAAGATAACATCTCGTCATTGGCCGGGTGTCAGCAGCGTTTTGCTTGGCGCAACAGAGTTTGGGCAGCCATTGCCTTTCCCTCTCCCGACTGAAAAAGACAGTTGCGGTTAATATATTAGCGATTATATATTTTTAAAACAACCTGAGGATTGATTATAAAAAACGTTTGACATGTTTGCAAACATTACGGAAACTATTTGGAATTTGTCTGCGTTGTCGTGATCGCTCTTTCCTGTGGATTTCTGAACATAACACACCAAACAGGTATTTTGGATATAAAAATAATCTTTATGAAACTAAAGGAACATTTGTGTAACTGGGAGTCTCGTGAATGAAAAGATCAAAGGTAAACGATTAATTTGATTGCTTTTCTGATTTGTGACCAAGCAACTTGATGCTTAATGTTTTGTAGAGCGATCGATAAACTTAAACGATTGGATTGCTTTCGCTGTAAAGCATATTTTCAAAATCTGACACAACAGGTGGATTAACAAAAGGGTAAGCTGTGTTTTGCTATATTGCACTTGTGATTTCATGAATATAAATATTTTTAGTCATATTATTTGAATGTGGCGCTATGCAATTCAGCGGTTGTTGATGGCAATCATCCCGTTAACGGGATGGCAGTCATAAGAAGTTAAAGGGACAATAGAGCACCGAGTACCAGGTCGTTACCGAGTTGGGGACTACCTATGTCCAGAGTGCATAGGAGGAGATCACCGTGACTCAACGGTCATGTGAAATTTAACTGCGTTCATGAATGCCTGTGGCGGTAATACGGTCATCACAACATCTCAAAAAATCTCAGGATTACTGGATATTTGAGGCCAATCAGAATAAAACAGCCTTTTTTGCCCATCTTAAGTCCTGTGTCTCTTTGAGGCATGAATTTCTTGTCCCCACCAAACCTTTGGTCCTAAACTCGGCGGTGTTCATTACGGCACGCAACGGAAAATGTTCTAAAACCAAGATGAGTGTCTTTTTGGAAAGGTCCAGGTAGTCCCTGTCCATTTCAGTCTGTTTTCTTCCATTTGGTGCCTAATGAACACAACCCTGCTTCGTCACCACAGTCTACTGTACGTACCGAGAAGGGGCTGCCTCTCGCCCACCCTCAGCTGGTGGTGGAACTGCTTGCTGATCATCCTGCGGCGGGCATCAAACTCATGGGCTGCCATGTAGGGGATCTCCAGCAGCATGGCAGACACCAGGTACACGCACTCCAGCAGCTCCAGGTTGATGTGCATGTGGAAGGGCACCTGGAACAAGATGGACAACAACGTCACGTTGTAAACCAACCCCAGTCAGTGTAGTGTATCAGTTTAATACAGTAAAATAGTCAAAACAGGCTCCAGTATATCATCCTAAAAACCTTTATTCAATCTTTCCAGACAAAGGCTTTACAGCTGGGAACCTACGCGGTCGGGTTTTACCTAACCCACATGCTTAGCCTAGCCTACCTGTCTGTTTAGCCGAGAGTGGTACGAGACGACTGGTAGACCAATCGTTTCCTGCTCGGCTGGGTTTATCCTGCCTAGCATACCTGCGTTGTCTTTTGCTTGACTTGGTTTAGCGTAGCCTACCTGTCAACTGTTCTGCTGGGTTTAGCCTAGCCTACCGCTCATCTCTTCTGTTCTGCATTTGACTAGCCTAGGCTACCTGTAGTGTATTTACAATCCTCTACCGTTCTGCTTGCCGGCTTCAACCTATCCTAGCCTTAGTCTACCCGTGGTTTCTTCAGCTGAGTTAAGCTTAGCCTAGCCGTAGCTTACCTGTCGCCTCTTCTCGATCTTCTCCTGTTCTGCATTTCTCTCCTGCATGTTCCTCATGAGCAGGCCCTGGCCCAGCAGTTCCTTGGCGCGGCCACTCGACTGGATGTCCAGCAGGGCATTGTGGGCGTCCTTGATCATGCCCTGGCGGAAGGCACAGATCCCCAGCTGCACCATGGTCCTGTTGTACAGGATCTGGAGGGGGAGACATGGTCACACACAGAGGTCTATCAGTCTGTGTGGGTGGGTGTACACAGTTTATGTGCAGGGCCCCAGAGTGCAATAATTTAGTCGACTTTTGAGACCGACTTGGTTGTGCAAGTTCAATGTTTTCTTGGTCACATTGGTACGAGCTGCAAATTCTAGTCGATCACTTTACAAGACTTTGTTTTTGGGGAGGATAAAAGCTTGATTTGGTCAAGCAGGCGTATCCTGATCCCTGCAATTAAAGTGTCTGCCCTGCCCCTGTTTCGCTGGCAGGAGCGACTCACTCCCTCCCCAGGAGAACTTCGAGTAGACGGAGAAAGAAAATGTGTTCCGATTGCGCAACATTTCAAAATTCAATCGCGAGAAAGAACGGTTTTGAAAGCAACTGTTGTCTCAGCTTTATGTAGGTATTACATGTGTTTGTTTATTTTCAACTATAGTGTTTTAGCACCGTTTTTAGAACAAATAAACTGGTATGGATCTTTGAGATTCGGATCGGGCAAAGCGCGTATCGACCATTTCTGATGATTGAACAGGCCTATATAGATATCATTGGGTCGTACATGGCAAAGTTTAGGACATTAAATGTACTGTTAGTTGTAATTAATCTAACAAGCAGTTTATTATATTTAGTGATCTAGATAATAAGTTGAATTTCCACTTCCTTAGATGGTGAATAAGCGTTTTGTAGCACATTCCAATGATAAAAACGTACATATTTTTGACATACTAAGATCCAAAAATATTTAAGTAAATTAATTGTGTGAACAGCTTGACAATCCTGGGTGCCGGTGTCGTGTGCCCCCACACTCACGTGTTCATACCTGTACGGGTGGGTCGGCGTGCTGAATATTATCCTGCAGGTGGCTCATGAGCATCAGGTCACGGGCTTGGTACCAACGCGAGTGTAGCGCGTGGTGGTAAATGTGGCACAGGATGGCACACGTGCGGATGCGGTCCGTGCGGTCCTTGGCGTAGATGAACTTGCACAGGCGGTCCATGATGAAGGCGCTGTCCTCACCCTCGCTCTCCTCCGCATCCTGCTCAGACTAGGGAGGAGAAAGGTGGAGAGGGATAGAGTGATAACTCAATGGGAGGTGAGTACAAGGTTGGGTAAGGACATTAGCTCACGGATAATAATTATTTTATAATAAATATATAATATAATAATAATAATAATATATGCCATTTAGCTGACGCTTTTATCCAAAGCGACTTACAGTCATGTGTGCATACATTCTACGTATGGGTGGTCCCGGGAATCGAACCCACTACCCTGGCGTTACAAGCGCCATGCTCTACCAACTGAGCCACAGAAGGACCACAAGTGTATACAACACTTCGTAGTCATGAAAAGCATTCCATTGACTATTTAGTGGGCCCTCCGAGGTCAGCCGATTAATTATGGCCAATTTCAATTTCACACCAAAATAGGTAATCTGCCTTTTTGGACGCCAATTACATTGCAATCCACGAGGAGACTGTGGCAGGCTGACCACCTGTTACGCGAGTGCAGCATCAAAAATGATTTGTGGCTGCAAGGTAAGCTGCTAGCTAGCAGTAAACTTATAAAAAAACTTTCACATGATCACTAGTTAACCTAGTAATATCATCAACCATGTGTAGTTAACGAGTCTGACGCGTACGATATACTGCTTTTTCAGGAACAGGCCCAGATCCCCGTGATTTGAGTGAAGGAAAAGGGGCCGGAGCGCAGGCTGCCTTCTGAGAATTCGTAGGTGACCGAAAAACCCCCACTTCCTTCCATTCTGCTAGCAAATGTGCAATCTCTGGACAACAATTTTTACGAGTTATGGCGAAGATTAAACTACCATTAAAAACAAACATCTTATGCTTCACGGAGTCGTGGCTGAACGACGACAATATCAACATACTGGCTGGTTATACGATGCACCGGCAGGATAGAACAACGGCGTCTGGTAAGACAAGGGGCGCCAGTCTATGTATTTTTGTAAATAACAGCTGGTGCACGATATCTAAGGAAGTCTCAAGCTGTTCCTCACGATAAAATGTAGACCACACTACCTCCCTAGAGAGTTTTGTATTTTTCACATCTGTTTACATACCACCGCAGTCAGAGGCTGGCACTAAGACAGCATTGAATTAGCTGCATTCAGCCATAAGCAAACAGGAAAAAGCTCAGAGGCGGCGTAGCCTAGTAGCCTGGGACTTTAATGCAGGAAAAGTTTGACCAAATTTCTAATCAGGGTAGTGCGTACGGCCCAGTACATCACTGGGGCCAAGCTCCCTGCAATCCAGCATGTGACTAATAACATTTTATTTGACATCGCACTACATTCAATGTAACATCAATATTTACACTTAGGGTTGCCTCCCGTTCTATAAAATACATAACGGTGCCATATTTCAATGAAATAAATGTTTTGTTTTAGAAATGATAGGTCAATATTATGGTCAAATCTGGAAACTAAAAGCCTCGTATTTGTGTGTTTATATTATAATTAAGTCTATGATTTGATAGAGCAGTCAGAGCAGTGGTAGACTGCAAGCAGGCTTGTAAGCATTCATTCAAACAGCACTTTACTGCATTTGCGAACAGCTTTTAGCAATGCTTGAAGCACAGCGCTGTTTATGACTTCAGGCCTATCAACTCCCAAGATTAGGCTGGCAATACTAAAGTGCCTATAAGAACATCCAATAGACAAAGGTATATGAAATACAAATGGTATAGAGAAATAGTCAACGCGTCATAACTCCGATAATAACTACAACCTAAAACTTCTTACCTGGGACTATTGAAGACTCACGTTAAAAGCAACCACCAACATGTTCTCAAGTTCTGAGCAAGGAACTTAAACGTTAGCTTTTTTTACATGGCACATATGGAACTTTTACATTCTTCTCCAACACTTGGTTTTTGCATTATTTTAACCAAATTGAACATGTTTCATTATTTATTTGAGATTAAATTGATTTTATTTCTGTATTATATTAAGTTCAAGTGTTGTAATTCAGTATGTTTAACAGACAAATTGTCATTATTACAAATGTATATACAAATATATTTAAAAAGAAATCGGACGATTATTCGGTATCAGCTTTTTTTTTTTTTTGGTCCTCCAATCGTAATTATAATTGAAAAATCATATTTGGTCGACCTCTAACCCCAAAAGATACGTTCTGAACAAATTCCTAGTGAGTATCTCCTATCCTGAAATTTCAAACGAGAAAGAGATGAGGAAGTAATTTTAAACAATTGAGATGCAGCTTTAGGGTCCATAGAAATAGAATTACTAAAACAGACATTACCATTAGAGTTCTAGGATGTGTGGACCGGCTGCCATATTTAATGTACTCCTGACATTCTATGTCTATGTTGGGGTCTCTGTCCATTCCCTTACCTTGGTCTCTCCCTGGAGGCCCAGTGCGCGGCGGTGAGCCTTGTAGTCAAACTTATAGTAGGTGTGCATGATGCGGCGTAGGTAGACACGGCACACCTCCTCCGTGCTGCCCTTGGTCTCCAGGTAGCCCAGCAGACGGTCGATGATGCCGCACACACGCCCCTCGTCCTTCAGGTTGTCCACATACTCTGGGGGAGATTGAGTGAGTGATTGAATGATCATGATTGCGAGTGAGTGTGAAATATCAGCTCAAACTGCAGTGGTAAGGAAACTTATGGGTATGGGGGTTTATAGGTTTAAAAAAAAAGTGATCCTAATAATTTGTGGTGTACAGGTTTCCATAGGAATTGTATTGCCGTCTACTCTATCAATAATTTTACTTCATACGTGTCAATAGTGATTGAGTATCAATTTAGTTCGTCTTTGACAAACGCACAAGTGACCTCTATAATGTGAAAAGGGGAATGTGGATCCAAAATGGGCCTCACCTTGAGAGTGGGGGTCAGTGTTCTGCATGATCTTGGTGAATTCCTCATCCATCCTCTCCACCAAGGTCAGAATGCAGCCGCGCACCCTGAATGGCTGAGGAAGATTGTACAACTAAAGTCAGTTTCTATCTACTTCAAAACTGTAGCCTATCACGTGGAGTGTATTGTCATTCTTGCCATGCCTGCCTATCCTTGCCAAAAGTAATTAAAAGCTTGTTATACTTGAAAGGTTTATCTAATGTACATACTGCTTGTTCTTGATTGTGTACATATTTATTTATGTTAAAATTATATTAGAGTTTTATTTTCCTGTGAGGGAACTTCTTGTTTGGATTAGTTCAAATAAATGTAACCAACCAATCAATAATTCTCTAAGAAATGTAATCAACCAATCATTCACTAAGAGTTTGAGAATTACCTGAGAGTCGGTTATGGCCAGGTTCTCGCTGTCCTCTGCGATGTTCTCGCCGATAAATATGTTGTTGTTGTTAAAGAGGATGTCCAGCAGCTCGTCAATGCAGTCCAGACACGTCTTCCACATGTCAGCCTGGGAGAGGGGTTGTGCGGGAACAGGTAAAGGGGACGAGGAGAATATTAGTGGGAATTGGGTCAGGGACAAATACAGGAGAATTTGGGCTGTACACAGGAGTTTATGGCTGTCAGCACCATTTTGCCAGGACAAATTCCTTGTAAACGTAAATGTAATTAGTGAATACAGTGGCTTGCAAAAGTATTCACCCCCCCCCTGGCATTTTTCCTATTTTGTTGCATTTACAACCTGGAATTAAAATGGATTTTTGGGGGGTTTGTGTCATTTGCTTTACATAACATGTCTACTACTTTGAAGATGCAAAATATTTTTGTGAGAAACAAACAAGAAACAAGACAAAACTCTAGCGTGCATAACTATTCACCCGCCAAAGTAAATACGTTCTAGAGCCACATTCACAGCAATTACAGCTGCAAGTCTCTTAAGGTGTCTATAAACTTGGCACTGGGATTTTGCCCATTCTTCAAGGCAAAACTGCTCCAGCTCCTTCAAGTTGGATGGGTTCCGCTGACGTAAAGCAATCCAAGTCATACCACAGATTCTCAATTGGATTGAAGTCTAAGCTTTGACTAGGCCATTCCAAGACATTTAAATCTTTCCCCCTTAAACCACTTGAGTGTTGCTTTAGCAGTATGCTTAACCTCTTGAAGCTATGGGGGCGCTATTTCATTATTGGATTAAAAAACGTGCCCGTTTTTGTCACGAAAAGATGCTCGACTATGCATATAATTGCCAGCGTTGGAAAGAAAACACTGACGTTTTCAAAACTGCAAAGATATCATCTGTGAGTGCCCCAGACCTGATCTTACAGGCGAAACCAAGATGAAACTTCAAACAGGAAATTAGCAGGATTTTTGACGCTCTGTTCTACTAACGTCTCCTTATATGGCTGTGAATATGCTGTGAACGAGCTTATGCGCTCTGCCGTTCGTCCAAAATGTCTGCAGCATTGTGACGCATTTGTAGGCATATCATTGGAAGATTGGCCATAAGAGGCTACATTTGCCAGGGGGCCGTCCTGTGTCCTTTGTCTAAGTCGGTGCGTAATTCCCAGTGGCAATCCTTGTACCATGCGATACAGAAGGAGACTCATACTTCCAGGAACGATACATCATTGAAGATGTGAAAAACACCTTGAGGATTGGTTCTAAACAACGTTTGCCATGTTTCAGTCGATATTATGGAGTTAATTTGGAAAAAAGTTTGGCGTTTGGATAACTGAATTTTAGTTTTTTTTTGATATCCAAATGTGCCAAACTGACCGATTTCTCCTGCAAAAAAAATCTTTCAGGAAAAACTTAACATTTGCTAACTAACTGAGAGTCTCCTCATAGAAAACATCCGAAGTTCTTCAAAGGTAAAGGATTTATTGAATGTTTTTGCTGGTTTTTGTGAAAATGTTGCCTGCTAAAGCTAACGCTAAATGCTAACGCTAAATGCTAACGCTAAATGCGAACGCTAAATGCGAACGCTAAATGCTAACGCTAAATGCTAACGCTAAATGCTAACGCTAAATGCTAGTTTGCTATGGTAGAGAAGCATATTTTTGAAAATCTGAGATGACAGTGTTGTTAACAAAAGGCTAAGCTTGAGAGCTAGCATTTTAATTTCATTTCATTTGCGATTTATGAATAGTTAACGTTGCGTTATGGTATTGAGCTTGAGGCTATGATTACGCTACTGGATCCGGCATGGCTCGACGCAAGAAGTTAAGGTCATTGTCCTGCTGGAAGGTAAACCTCTGTCCCAGTCTCAAAAAGACACAGGTTTGCCCCTCAATAATTTCTTGTATTTAACGCCATCCATCATTCCTTCAATTCTGACCAGTTTCCCAGTCGATGGAAAAACTTCCCCACAGAATGACACTGCCACCACCATGCTTCACTATGGGGATGGTGTTCTCGGGGTGATAAGGTGTTGAGTTTACGCCAGACATAGCGTTTCCTTGATGGCCAAAAAGCTCAATATTAGTCTCTCCTGAGCAGAGCACCTGCATCCATATGTTTGGGGAGTCTTCCACATGCCTTTTGACAAAAAACAAAAATGTTTGCTTATTTTTTTCTGGCCACTCTTCCGTAAAGCCCAGCTCTGTTTAGTTTACGACTTAGTGGTCCTATGGACAGATAGCTGCAAAGCTCCACAGAGGAGATTAGAGTAACTTCAGGGTCATCTTTGGTCTCTTTGTTGCCTCTGATTAATGCCACCCTTGCCTGGTCCGTGACTTGTGGTGGGCTGCCCTCTCTTGGCAGGTTTGTTGTGGTGCAATATTCTTTCCATTTTTTAATAATGGATTTAAATGGTGCTCCGTGGGATATTCAAAGTTTCTGATACTTAAAAAAACTCAACTCTGATCTGTACTTCTCCACAACTTCGTCCCTGACCTGTTTGGAGAGCTCCTTGATATTCATAGTGCCGCCCCCTAGTGGTGTTGCAGACTCAGGGGCCTTACAGAACAGGTGTGTATATATACTGAGATCATGTGACACTTAGATTGCACACAGGTGGACTTTAACTAATTGTGACTGAAGTTAATTGGTTGCACCAGATCTTATTTAGGAGCTTCATAGTAAAGGGGGTGAATACGGAAAAGTGATGGTTGCATTTAAAAAGTTATTTGTTTCACTTCACCAATTCGGACAATTTTGTGTATGTCCATTACATGAAATCGAAGTAAAAATCCATTTCAATCACAGGTTGAAATGCAACAAAATAGGAAAAATGCCAAGGAGGTGAATACTTTCGCAAGGCACTATAAATTGCGATTCTGAGAAGACATTTCTAAAAATGGGCAAAGTACAACTTGAACTTGTCCAATAAGTTCAAGTTGTACCCTTTTAACCCCCAACTACTATTGGGGATAGAATAGCCATTATTGCAGGATTCTCAGTTTTTTTTCCCCTCTTCAAATGAGCAATCCTTTCATAAGGTGGCAGAATTAAGGTCACTCAGGCTCAACCCCATAAGAAAACGGAAAGTCTTTGTCCGTTAGCATAGCCACACATCCATGGAGGCAGATGGGTGGTACTAAAAACAGGAAGGTTTTAGCACTTGGCAATTAGTCATTTAACAATTAAGGATTTCACAAATGATCATGTAACAGCAGTGCATCTGACCTTCATGAAGGCGGCCAGGTTGGGGTTGTAGTCGTACAGTGAGGCGATGATGTTAAACTTGATCTTGACCAGGATGCCCTCACCCAGGTTGTTCTCGTTGGAGATGTTGGCCAGAGCGTGGAGAAGTTCAATCTGGGCAGCTCTGAACAGAGCAGAAGTGGTGGTAGACAGAAACAGGGGGTGTAAGAACAGCGTTAGGTTAGTTTTGGGTCTTTTCGGGCGTTGGTGTCATATCGGCTTGGGCTTTAACTTATTTTTTTTTTGTCTGGTCTCAAACGAAACCCAAAACCCTACGGGGTGTCCCCTTGTAGACAAAGTGCTATATCAGTGAAAGGCTAAAACGTTGTCTAGACAGGAAGAACCAATACCATATTGTTGCCATCAGCCTGGATTTCAGATCAAACAAAGGGCCAACGAGAAGTGACTAGGGGCTAATTTTGGGACAGAGCATATGTAAATGAGGTCAAATGATTAGTACCTGTCTGTTCCCTTCTTTCCACGGGCCTGCAGAATCTCATTGAGTTTCTTTACCACAACTGTTGTGTTGATCTCTGTTCCCTTGGCAAACATCTGAAGATTCCCCTGTCGGGAGAAGCAATTAGCACACATCCTCTGGCAGATTTGGGTCTGTATGAAAGAGTCTCAGAGGAATGCTAATCTAGGATCAGGTTCATTACAATCTATAGATTTGATCCTAGATTAGCAGCACTTCTACTCAGAAGCGTTATGTCTCTGGGCCCAAGTCTATGGGACCATTGGGTCTTGTTCATTTGGGCATGCAACAGAAAATGCATTACAACATTTTGCAATGGAAAATGAAAATTAACGTTTCTTGTTGGTAAAGTCCAAGTGGTTGCTCTCCGTTTCAATCAGTTCTCTTACATTTAGTGCCTAATGAATACAAACCATATATACAGATAAGTGTAGTGAGGATACTCTGTATTGTCATGCCACGACTTGATCACCCACCTTGACAAGGGGCACTCCTCCCTTCACCTTCTCCCATTCGCCTTCACCCTCCTCTTGGGCCTCTTCCTCGGCCTCTTCCTCCAGCCGCTCCTTCCGCCTGTGTCTCTTCTTCCTATCCTCCTTTTTCTTCTCGCTGGTGTGTCGCTCTGCCTCACTACCAGGCCTGGCGAGACAGAATGGGGTGTTGTAAATACATTAGTCAGACAGTGTCTAAAACTTGTCAGAGAAGAGTCCAAGAGTCTCTAGAGCAGCGGTAGGCAACTAGAATATGGCCCGCATACCATCTGTTGCTGACCCCTACTCTAGAGCATAGTTTTACATAGAGAGCTACTGAATGAAAGAAAGAGGCAGGATGTTTAGAAGTAGAGCAATGTTCAGTTACACAGGCAGTGATGGGACAGAATGATTGTGGATTGAGTCTAATGTGTGAGGTACAAAGGATGTTGTAGTAGAAAGAACAGGAAAGGGACCGACTTCTTCAGGAAGATTTGGGCCATGGAGGCATTCTTGCTCTCTTCGTCTTCACTACCAGTGCCGCTTTCCGCGGTGTCCGAGTCCCAGTCTTCGTCATCCTCATCACTGCTGCTGGAAGCCTCCTTGTCCTGTTGAAGACAATGTACACAGTCATTACACACATACAAGTTAGATTAAAGTGATGGTGGACAATAAAGATGGACTGTCAGCGGGAGAGGGCTTGGTAGGGAGAATGATAGTGCTTTATGATTAGGCAGCCCCTCAGCCAAAACAGAGAAATGTCACTCATTTAAAAAAATTAAAAAAAATTCAAGAGAGTGTGCTTGCCAATAACTGCACACTGCAATAGAGCCACTGCGGCCATCATCCTCTTACCGCCGCTGTCTTCAGGAACTTGCTGGCGTCCGGCAGAGGCGCTGCCACCTCGGCAGCCGGTTTCTTCTTCAGGAAGCTCTTGGCAACCCCCGGCACTTCGTCGCTATCTGACGACGACCCTACAGACACCAAGGTGATTAGAGAGACACCGGCAGTTAAAACAGAATCCATGTATCAATGGTGCACTGCGATTGGAAAGTCAAATCATACCACTCTAAAAGGGGCCCAATGCCTCTCTGCTTGTCACTCAGCATTAAGGAAATGATTGGGGGTAAAGTAGTTCAGTTCGGAAGCGTTTGTGTATATATTATGACAACATTTTGTGACGTTTGTTTTGGATATCGGTAAGGGTTTAAGTCGGTAGCCCAAGTTCACGCCCCTTCGTCAGTGATTGGTCAACAGTAGGGAGTCTTCAGTAATGGCGTTGTCATTGAATGAGAGACTACTCATTTTAATGCACATTGATTTCATTGAGAAATACTGCAACAAACATCTGTTGGATGTAAAATTGGGCGACTAAGATCTCCTCAGAAAAAATGTCAATTAAACTTCCCTAAAATGGACAAAGTACTATGGCAGCTTTTTTCTTGTCTCTCAAGAGAAAGTCTTAAGGGAGTCTTAAGGGAGCACACTTATTCAGTTCGCCTAGCCGAACAGAAGCATGTCGACGTCTTAGGGCCTTGCAACAGATTTGTGTCCTGTCCAGGGGGTGTACTAGTACATCAAGCTGCCTCATTATACCGAAACAGGAGGCAGTCCCATGTCGGTCAGTTCTGGCTTTAACAAAAGCAGACTAGAGTCTTCCATCACTGGTATTTAGTGTAGGCTCGAGGTGTAATGAAAAGGTGTGGTAAGAAACTCACCTGAGTCGACATCATACTTCTCCTCCTCCTCCTCCTCCTCATCCGCTGACGCCATTGGGTTCTGAATGAGAGGGAGAAAAGTAAGATTTCCTACTAATGGCCCGTTGACATAATGGCACTAAGCGGCCTCATCCTGAATCTGAGTATCTTGAGAAAGGTTCATTATTAAGTTGAAATCACAAGGGCGGTGTTGGATTGAATTTATGCGTGCAGGAAATACTTCAGACTGCGGAATGTATGCCAGCATAATTGTCATGAAAAGCCATTAAACTACAGTGCATTAAAGGAAAGTATTCAGGACTTTTCCCACATTTTGTTACATTATGGCTTTATTCTAAAATGAATTAAATTGTTTCCTCATCTACTCACAATACCCCATAATGACAAAGCGATAACAGTTTAGGAATGTTTTCAAATGCATTAATTTTTGTTTTAAATACCTCAATTACATAAGTATTCAGACCCTTTGCTACGATTCTTGTTTCCATTGAGCATCCAACAACTTGGAGTCCAGAAGAATAGCAATCTCCGCACCCCTCCACCAATCAGACCTTTATGGTAGAGTAGCCAGACAGAAGTCAATCCTCAGTAAAAAGGCAAATGACAGCCCACTTAAGAGTTTGCCAAAAGGCACCTAAAGATTCTCAGACCATGAGAAACAAGAGATTCTCTGGTCTGATGAAACCAAGATTGAACTCTTTGGCCTGAATGCCAAGCCTGGAGAAAAGCAGGCACCATCCCTAAGGTGAAGCATGGTGGTGGAAGCATCATGCTGTGATGTTTTTCAATGGTAGGGACTGGGAGACAAGGCACCCCCTGATATATTGTGGAAAAAGATAGTTACTTGTCTAACAGAATACAGAGGGTGTTCTTCAATGGAAGCCTCTCAAACATAATCCAGGTAGAATCAACAATTATCCAGGGCAGCTGTCTAGGCCCATTACTTTAAAAAAATCTTTACTAATGACATGCCACTGGCGTTCAGTAAAGCCAGAGTGTCTATGTACGCAGATGACTCAACACTATAGATGTCAGCTACCACAGCGACTGAAATGACTGCAACACTCAGAGCTGCAGTTCATTTCAGAGTGGGTGGCAAGGAATAAGTTAGTCCTAAATATTTCTAAAACTAAAAGCATTGTATTTGGGACAAATCATTCACAAAACCCTAAAACATCAACTCAATCTTGTAATAAACAACGTACATTGAGCAAGTTGCGGTGACTAAACTGCTGGAAGTAACCCTAGATTGTAAACGTTCATGGTCAAAACATATTGATACAACAGTATCTAGGATGGGGAGAAGTATGTCCATAATATGGCGCTGCTCTACCTTCTAGACAGCACTATCAACAAGGCAGGTTCTACAGGCCCTAGTTTCTACCTTAACATAAGAAGCCTCCTCCCTAAGTTTGCTTTATTCACTGATTTTGCACACACCGCCAACCCTGATGTCCTTGCCGTGTCTGAATCCTGACTTAGGAAGGCCACCCAATATTCTGAAATGTCCATCCCCAATTACAACATTTTCAGTCAAGACAGAACTGCTAAAGGAGGCAGAATTGCAATCTACTGCAGAGATAGACCTGGAAAGTATGACAACTCTGCAGGCTATGCCCACAGTTTGAGCATCTACTTTTAAAAAGCCATCTCTCCAGAAATAAGTCCCTCACTATTGCTGCTTGTTATAGAGCTCCCAGCTGTCCCTTGGACACCATATGTGAATTTATTGCCCCCCCATCTATCAGAGTACGTACTGCTAGGTGACCTCAATTGGGATATGCTTAACAGCCCGGCCGTCCAACAATCTAAGATAGATGCCCTCAATCTCACAAATTATCAAAGCACCAGATACAACCCCAAATCCATAAACATAGGCACCATCCTGACCAACTTGCCCTCTAAATGTTTTCAACCAGGATCTCAGTGATCACTGCCTGCGTCCGTTATGAGTTTGCGGTCAAACGACCACCCCTCATCATTGTCAAACGCTCCCTAAAACACTTCTGCGAGCAGGCCTTTCTAATCAACCTGGCCCGGGTATCCTGGAAGGATATTGACCTCATCCCGCCTGTAGAGGATGCCTGGTTATTCTTTAAAAGTGCTTTCCTCACCATGTAAAATAAGCATGCACCTTCCTTTTTTTGAAGAAGAGATACAGCCCTTGGTTCACTCAAGACTTGAATGCCCTTGACCAGCACAAAAACACCCTCTGGCTACCAAATCCCCAGCCAACATCTCTGCACCCCCCGCAGCAACTGGCCCAAGCCCCCCCCGCATCTCCTTCACCCAAATCCAGACAGCTGATGTTCTGAAAGAGCTGCAAAATCTGGATCCCTACAAATCAGCTGGGCTAGACAATATGGACTCACATGAAGCATCTCCAATCTAATGTTACATCTAGAATTGGCTTCCTATTTTACAACAAAGCCTCCTTACCAAACTTACCCCGTAAAACTGACTAGCCTACCGATCCTAGACTTCGGCGACGTCGTTTACAAACTAGCCTCCAACACTCTACTCAGCAAATTGGATGCAGTCTATCACAGTGCCATCCGTTTTATCACCAAAGCCCCAAATACTACCCACCTCTGCGACCTGTATGGTCTCGTTGGCTGGTTCTCGCTACATATTCGTCATCAAACCCACCGTCGCTTATGTCAGCTTAATGGTCACCATAGCAACACCCACCCATAGCACGCGCTCCAGCATGTATATCTCACTCGTCACCCCCAAAGCCAATTCCTCCTTTGGTCTCCTTTCCTTCCAGTTCCCTGCTGCCAATAACTGGAACGAATTGCAAAAATCAGTTGGAGACGTATCTCCCGCACTAACTTTAAGCATCAGCTGTCAGAGCAGCTTACCGATTGCCTCAGCTGTATACAGCCCATCTGTAAATAGCCCATCCATCCAACCACCTACCTACCTACATCACCATATTTGTTTTTCTGCTCATTTGCACACCAGTATTTCTACTTGCACATCTGCACATCTATCACTCCAGTGTAAATTGCTAAATGGTAATTACTTTGCCACTATTGGCCTATTTATTGACTTCATTTGCACACTGTATACAGACTTTTCTGTTGTGTTATTGACTGTACGTTTGTTTATCCCATGTGTAACTGTTGTCGTGCTTTATCTTGGCCACGTCACAGTTTTAAATGAGAACTTGTTCTCAACTGGCCTACCTGGTTAAATAAAGGTAAAGAAAATAACAGCAGCTAATGGGGATCCATAATGAAGGTCTGAGGCAAAGATGAACGGAGCAAAGTACAGAGAGATCCTCGATGAAAACCTGCTCCAGAGCACTCAGGACCTCAGACTGGGGCGTAGGTTCACCTAACATGACAATCACCGTCTGCACACAGCCAAGACAACGCAGGAGTGGCTTCGGGACAAGTCTCTGAAAGTCCTTGAGTGGGCCTGGCAGAGCCCAGACTTGAACCCAATCGAACATCTCTGGAAAGACCTGAAAATAGCTGTGCAGCAACGCTCTCCATCCAACCTGACAGCGCTTGATGGGATCTGCAGAAAGGAATGGGAGAAACGCCCCAAATACATGTGTGCTAAGCTTGTAGCGTCATACCCAAGAAGACTCCAGGCTGTAAACGCTGCCTAAAGTGATTAAACTAAGTAGAGCAAAGCATCTGAATACTTATGTAAATGTGATATTTCTGTTTATTTTTAATGCATTTGCAAAAATATTGAAAAACCTGTTTCTGCTTTTCATTATGGGGTATTGCGTGTAGATTTAAGTCAATTTTAGAACACTGCTGTAACATAACAAAATGTGGAAAAACACTTTCCAAATGCACTGTGTATTCTCTTGAATTCCTCCATTTTCCCAGTCGTAGTCTAGACTACATGCCCATGATCGAAGGTGGGCTGCTGCATTGATTTCAAATAGGTCGCCGTCAGATCAACAGCCTACAGCCCAACGTCTGTTTAACCATGCGAAGTACAGACTATCACAACAATTCTTCGATTTACCTTCCTACAACCGATCCACTTAATCGCTAAACGACATTTGATTCATTTGAACCACCAACCATGCATTTTGTTTGAACTCTAATCAGCTGTAAGCAACAACGATGAAAACAATTCAGAAAAACTGAATTCCGAAACACAATATTATTATTATTATTATTATATACAATCCAGTTTATAAATGTACTAGAATGTTGTTGCATTCATGACAAGACATTATCGCTTTTCATTCATTTGAAACATTTAAAAAACTGATATTATGGGGTATTGTGTACAGGCCAGTGACAAAACCTCAATTTAATCTTTATGGAACAAAAGGAACAATTGCTGTTTAACTGGGAGTCTCGTGAGTGAAAACATCCGAAGATCAAAGGTAAACGGGTCATTTGATTGCTTTTCTGATTTGTGACCAAGCTTCCTGCTGCTAGCTGGACACAATGCTATCGATAAACTTACAAACTCTTGTCTTGCTTTGGCTGTAAAGCATAATTTCAAAATCTGAGATGACAGGGTGATTAACAAAAGGCTAAGCTGTGTTTCACTATATTTCACTTGTGATTACATGAATAGGAATATTTTCTAGTAATATTTTTTGACTGTTGCGCTATGCTAATTAGTGTAGTTGATGAGAATTCTCCCGGATCCGGGATGGGTAGTTCAAAGATTATTAATACAATTTCACTTCAGGCTGTAACACATTATGGAAGAAATCAAGGTGTGAATACTTTCTAAAGGCACTGAATGTTAAAAAAAAAGGTGCCATAATGAATATCTAGATTCGTCAATGGAGATCATATGTGCGTTCCTTATTGGTAAGTGTTATATGCACGTTTGTTATTTTATTTTTTAAAAACAGCATCTTAAGAATCTACCATTATGTGTTGTAGTGAAAAGCCTCACCTCCTTATAGCTGGTGATTTCCGTCTCGTAATCCCGGTTGTACTTGCGGATCTTCTGCCGCAGGGTGCTGAGGGCTTTGGCGTTGTTCTTGTTCATCTTCTTCTTGCCTTCTTTGTCCTCCCAAAGCTGTAGGGAAACATGAAACATGTCTTTAGGGATAGTGTTAAGAGTGTGTCTTCATAAATCACAGCGTTCCGGTCATTACTTCATGTTTTTTTCTATCGATAACGTCTGTGTATATTTTTTCATTTTCATAGTTTGGAAAACCTCACATCAATAGATCAAGACCTTGGGACAACAAGGTTCTCTGAAATATTTGTAAAATGTGTTAGTAACATAATTGATCTTTAGATGGTTTTTCATACAAATACAACATTTGAAATTGGCAACATAAGGGTCAATGTGCAAACCAATTACAAGCCAGAACAAATACAGATCACATTTAGTTTGTTCCTACGAGCACTACACAATGGATTCAAATAATCAAATCTTGAGGAGTTGGTTGTTTGAGTCAGCTGTGCAGTGCTAGAGCAAAAACCATAATGCGCATCCATGGTGGGGCCCCATGAACAAGTTTGGGAAACCGTGATCGAGGCAATAATGGCTGGCAAGCAACAACAACAAAAAAGTAAATGGTGTTGTCATGATGTTAACACATTTACTAATGTATTTGACGATGTGTTCTGACTATCTAATGAAACAAAAATAGAACTGTTTGGCCATAATGACCATCGTTATGTTTGGAGGAAAAAGGGGGAGGCTTTCAAGCTGAAGAACACCATCCCAACCGTGAAGCACGGGGGTGGCAGCATCATGTTGTGGGGTTGCTTTGCTGCAGGAGGGACTGGTGCACTTCACAAAATAGATTGCAACATGATGGAAAATGATGTGGATATATTAAAGCAACATCTTAAGACATCAGTCAGGAAGTTACAGCTTGGTCGCAAATGGGTCTTCCAAATGGACAGTGACCCCAAGCATACTTCCAAAGTTGTGTCAAAATGGCTTAAGTACAACAAAGTCAAGGTATTGGAGTGGCCATCACAAAGCCCTGACCTCAATCCTATAGAAAATGTTTGGGCAGAACTGAAAAAGCATGTGCGAGCAAGGAGGCCAACAAACCTGACTCAGTTACACTGGCTCTGTCAGGAGGAATGGGCCAAAATTCACCCAACTTATTGTGGGAAGCTTGTGGAAGGCTACCCAAAACGGTTGACCCAAGTTAAACAATTTAAAGGCAATGCTACCAAATACTAATTGAGTGTATGTAAACTTCTGACACACTGGGAATGTAATGAAAGAAATATAAGCTGAAATAAATCTACTATTTCTCTGACATTACACATTCTTAAAATAAGTGGTGATCCTAACTGAACTAAGAGAGGGAATTTTTACAAGGATTAAATGTCAGGAATTGTGAAAAACTGAGTTTAAATGTATTTAGTTAAGGTGTATGTAAACTTCCAACTGTTTGCTTGACAATCACTGGCTGACAATTGTATAACCTGCACAGCCCTAGTTGCACCCCCCTAAAAAAAACTGATTGACAACATGTCTCAGGATTTTGATACTCTGCACTTTAGGTACCTTTAAGGCGAGACCCTTAATGGGTTATGAAAGAAAAATCCACTACAAAACAATTCTGAGACCTGAAAACTGATGTTAATATCTCAGAAATATGCTTTGCGCTAGAACCTTACAGTCCCAAGATGTCACAGGCTGACATTCGAGCAGTTTGACATGCAGAGAAAGTGTGAACTGTGGAGGTTTACCTGATTCAAATAGTCCTCCAGGTCAGCCAGAAGACGGATGTAGAAAGGGGGCACCCCTTCCTTGTCCACTATAGTCTTGCTTTTGAGGAACGCTCGACATAGCTGCTCAAACTCCTCCAGACACTTGGACATGTCTCGGATCTTCATGGCATTGCGGATCGTCTTGATCAGGTTTGTCAGCTCCTCAAACCTGGGATATAAGAATTGGTTAGATGGCATAGTCCAGGGCAGGCATACTAACAACAGATACTGTCTGAGGGAGTCCAGTCAAGGGGCACTAGTCAGGTCTCAGATACAGTACCAGTCAAAAGTTAGGACACACCTATTCATTCAAGGTTTTTTACAGACAGACAGCAAAACAAATGAGTGGGATTAAGCCCAAACCAGATGAGATAGCTGCACAATGCTGTGGTAGCCATGCTAATTAAGTGTGCCTTGAATTCTAAATAAATCAAGTTCTTGAAATATTCCGCATTGACTGACTTTGTCATAAAGTAATGACGGACTGCCGTTTCTCTTTGCTTATTTGAGCTGTTCTTTACATAGCCCTATTTGGTAAAAGACCCAAGTCCAGATTATCTTCTGTATACCACCCCTACCTTGTCACAACACAACTGATTGGCACAAACACATTAAGGAAAGAAATGACACAAATGAACTTAAGGCACACCAGTTACTTGAAATGCATTCCAGGTGACTACACCTAAGCTGGTTGAGAGGCAAAGGGTGGGCTACCCTACTTTTAAGTTTCTCAAGTATAAAACATTTGGGTTTGTTGAACAATTTTTTTCGTTACATGATTCCATGCGAGTTCTCATTATTCTACAATGTAGAAAATTGTAAAAATAAAGAGAAACCCTGAAATGAGTAGGTGTCCAACCTTTTGACTGGTACTGTATGTTTATGCTGTACAGCCAACTCCTAAGGGTGGTAGCCTGGTCCCAGATCAGTTATGCCCAGGTTGCATATTTTGGGGAATATTCAGAGGTAGAAACTTTCCGTGGGAATTAACGGGAATATGCTAATGAATATTAATACCATTTAAATGTTGATGTTTTTTTGCATTGGATATATTTACCATATCACACGAGACAAACATTTGACCTTATAAGTAGACAATTGCAAATGATTAAATCCTTCCATCAGAAAACAATAATAATTTAGTTACGAATTGAACTGGAATTAAATTGGTTGACTCTTCACATGGGATGATTTCATAGAACAACAAGAGAATATTGAATGATCCCCAATGATCCATCGCATGTCTCAAAAACATTTAACATGCATCTGTAAAATGATCGTCTAGAAACTAAAGCTTTGGTCGTCTTCCTCTCAGGTTTCCATGTCTTCTCCCTGGACCTCCTCAATGTCCACCTCTTGAACATCAGACTCTGAGGCCCCATCTTCACTGTCACTTTCCAACCTTGAGGATAACTCGTTGTCAGGCTCATAAAGCCTCACATTTGCCCAGACAGCCACCAATTTTCAACCCTTGGACCAGTTGCGCTCTGAGGTGGCTGATGTTGGTGGAATTTGGAGGATGATGGATATATTGTCACGACTGCCAAATTGCATCTCCATCCCAATACCTTGCTTGGAAGTCTACTTTGCCAGACTGCCAAGAACCTTGCCCTCATCGAGGTCAGGGTGGCAAGTCACAGTAGGGATTGCACCATAGGCCTTGTTGATCTCTGCACCAGACAGGATGCTCTTGCCAGCGTACTTGGGGTCCAACATGTACACTGTGGCGTGTATGGGCTTCAGGCAGAAGTCTTCTCCCTTTTTGATGCATTTCAGAACTGCAGTTTCCTCTGCTTGGAGCAACAGTGAAGTGGGCAGTATGGAGTTCTTCTCTTACATCTGCAAGCAGAGTCTGAACATCAGACAGGATGGCATTTCTCCCTCAATCCGTGCAAAGGCTACTGCTATGGGTTTCAGGAGTTTCAGACTGCTTACCACTCGCCCAAAATACATCATCCAGGAGGATCCTCTTGATGGGGCTGTCCATATCAGCAGACTGTGATATTGCCATTTCTTGGAGACTCCTGCCCCGCCAGGAGATTGTCAAACATGATGATAACACCACCCCAATGGGTGTTGCTGGGTAGCTTCAATGTGGTGTTCTTATTCTTCTCACTTTGCTTGGTAGATTACTTGTATGACTTTATGACCTTTCACATACCTAACCATTTCATTGTCTCTCTTGCAGAGGGTATACATTGTTTTCAGTTCCATGATGTCCTTGAGGAGCAGATTCAATGCATGAGCAGCACAGCCAATGGGTGTGCTATGAGGGTAGGACTCCACTTTAGACCGAGCAGTCTTCATGTTCGCAGCATTGCCTGTCACCAGTACAAATACTTTCTGTGGTCCAAGGTAATTGAGGACTGTCTTCAGCTCATCTGCAATGTAGAGACCGGTGTGTGTTGTCCCTTGTCTCTGTGCTCTTGCAGAATACAGGTTGAGGGGTGGAGATGTAGTTAATTATTCCTTGCCCACGAACATTTGACCAACCATCAGAGATGATTGCAAGAGTCTGCTTTTTCTATGATTTGCTTGACCTTCACTCGAACTCTGTTGAACTCCACATCCAGCAAATGATTAGATAAAGCATGTCTGGTTGGAGGAGTGTATGCTGGGCGAAGAACATTCAGAAATATTTTCCAATACACATAGCCTGTGAGCATCAGAGGTGAACCAGTTGCATACACAGCTCGAGCAAGACGTTCATTATCATTTCTCTGACCACGTTCCTCCACTGAGTAAAAACAACATCTGATTCCAGTAGGACCGTGAGCTGTTGCTATCGATAAGGTGTCGTCTTCATCATTTTCACCTCAAATAGCAGAGACCTGTCAGAAGTTGCTTGTTGTGAGCGCTGAGAGAACTTTATGCACTTGGCCAGATGATTCTGCATCTTTGTTGCATTCTTCACATATGATTTGGCACAGTATTTGCAAATGTACAAAGCTTTTCCTTCTACATTAGCTGCAGTGAAATGTCTCCACACATCAGTGCGCACCCGTGGTATTTTCTTTTAAAGAGTAGAAAAAATTAATTTGCAAAAACTAAGTAGCAGAAATTGTTACGTTAGAATGACTTAAACACTGCTGTGGGCTACTATTTACTAGTTAACAACAAATCATGTGTCATAAAATATTTTCACCCCACCCAGTATTGTAATTGAAACTTACCAGAAAGCATGTGGTCCTTGGCTCAAACAGTAATAGTGTGGGCTCAACAGCATCTCATTAGTGTGCAAGATCTTGAGAATCAGCTGTACATGTGATGGCAGATTACACTGCACATCCCCATATTGTTAGCATCTCCACTTACACATCTGCACATTTATCACTCCAGTGTTAATGCTAAATTGTAATTATTTCACCTCTATGGCCTATTTATTGCCTTACCTCCCAAATCTTACTACATCTGCACACACTGTACATAGATTCTTCCTACTGTGTTATTGATTGTACGTTCGCACTGCTTCGCTTCATCTTGGCCAGGTTGCAGTTGTAAATGAGAACTTGTTCTCAACTGGCCTACCTGGTTTTTTTAAAAAAATTCAAGAGTGCACTGTGCATGTAGAGGGTTGCAGTTCCATTGAATTGCCTTGTGTATCCCACAAAAAAAGGTTCACTGTTATACGCTAACTTTTATGAATTTAAGCAAAATTCCCCAAATTCCCAGGCTTAACTTCCCATGGAAAATTTCCAAGGTTTCTGACCCTTTGCAACCCTAGTTATGCCTATGCTGTATTACCAACTCCTATGATGGTTGATAGCCAAAGGGCATAATAACTACCATAGGAGCTGACTGTACAGCACAACAAGATCAGGGACAAGGCTTAGATGGTTCTTTGGATCATGAAGTAGAGTAAATGCCTGACCTCTTGTCCTTGGCACTGCGCACCACTCTCTTGGTGTCCTCCTCATCGTCACTAAGTAGCAATGACCTGCAGGGACCAAATGTGGAAAAGTGAGAGAGCTGTAGAAACAACAGTTAGTGTGACTGAGGTTGACGAGAGAAAGTAGTACTGACTGCTTGGTGAAAGTAGCTCCAGGTGCTTTAGGGGTGATCTCGTCAGCCGACGAGGAGGATTCGGACTCGCTGTCGGACCCGGTGGCAAAGAAACGTGACATTGCTGAAGGCTGCCGTCAATCTGTGGAAGTGGAATAATGGTATTTTACAATGTGGTTCAAACATCTAGTGTGAAGGAGCAACATGAAATTACAGATAACATTTTTGTACTATTCTAGAACCCACTTTCCTGACCACATACTGTATTTATCTGTAGAAATTCCACGTCAGATGTAGGCCTACATGCAACTGGAAAGCTAACACGTACCAGTTGATCTAGAAAAACAAGTGAAAATCCCCCACATCATTATTGAAATGATGCAGCTGGCTAGCTAGATGTTAAAGTTTGTCTCATGGCACAAGACTAATAGCTAAATTTCTAGCTAACACTTGCCCTGTGAACAACAGCTAGTTAATGTAAGCTAGCTCACTAGGAAGCAAGCTATGTCTGATTGATGTACAAGTCATAACCAAAAATATGGAATATCCTCCCTGGCAAAATTGCTGATATGCCAATCTTATCATGGTCAGAGCAGCTAGTCAGCTATCTGACAAAGTTGTATAAATGGCTGACAAGCTTGCATGCTAACAGTAATTTTAGCTTCCGGTAAGCAGAAAAGCATATGGTAGGGCACTACCAGAGCCATATATTTAGAGGTAGGCCAACTTTTACAATTTTGTTCTAATTCTAAACATTCAGTTACATAGTATTTGTTTAAATATTACCATGTAATGTAATTACATGGCTCATTTAGAATGTTAGTCACTTAAATGCACCATAATGCTCAGTCTAGACACTGTTGTATAGTATTAAAATATATATATATATTCCCCATGTAATTGACAGTTGGCATCTGCAGAGTCCCCAACAACCGGATGTTCCATTTCCCCCGAAAACCAGAATAAGAGCCCGTGACGCGCGACTTCTGGACGTAAACAAAGGCGGCACTCCATATTAAAACACCTCCTCCACATTTACTGGATTGGTTGAACAGTGCAGAAGATAACCTCTCAACATCGCATTTTTGTCAAGACCAGTATGTAGGGGGATCTAGTTTCAGGTGTTTTTTTACACCTGCTACGTTAGGTTAATGGGGAGCTAACATGGCTGCCACACAATGTTGTAGTGTCATGTAAATGCAGAAACCCAATTGACAACTCTAAATACATAGCTACAGATTGTCATACAGATCAAGACAGCAGAGTGTCATCATGACATTGTGCACTTTGGAGTGGACCCACCCAGCTCAATGAATGAGAGAAGACCAATGATGAGGCGAAGTGAGAGGTTTTAATCCGCCCAAAACAGTAAGCCCACAGAGAATGGAGGTTAATGAGTGTCGAATTTGGTCAACAAGAAATTGAACTGCTAATTTGTTGAGAGGCTTATTTGATTGAATAGAAGTTTAATAGTGGTTAGGTTGTTACTGATAGAAGTTGAAGCTCATGGCATTTCGGCCACTTTGAAAAATGTAACTTTACATAGGAATAATGCTGGTCAGAGATTAGTGTTGCACAGTATACCAAAACGTCAGTACTTTTCAGATACAAGAACACAAAAAATGGTTTGGTAATACATTTGTATCTTCTTTCGGTACTTCTGTCAAACATGTCAGATGTCATATTCAAATTAAGAGGCTTGAATCTGTCCAGTAATTTGTCTGAATCTTCCTTTAGGGGGCTGTAGCTAGTCAGGCTACTTGTGCATGCAGCTGAGAGTGCGAGCTACGAGTCTCAGATATAGTTTTGCATAAGGAAAATGTAAGTATTCTTTTGATATTTAATGTGGTGTTTTATTTTTTTGAAGAAATGTAATATACAGTGAACAAAAATATAAACGCAACATGTAAAGTGTTAGTCCCATGTTTCATGAGCTGAAATAAAAGATCCAGAAATGGTCCATTGTCACAAAGACCAGATTTCTCTAAAAATCTGCTCAAATTTCTTTACATTCCTGTTAGTCAGCATTTCTCCTTTGCCAAGATAATCCATCAAGAACCTGATTAAACGGCATGATCATTACACAGGTGCACCTTGCGCTGGGGACAATGTACAGTCACTTGTATTTTGTAATAACGCCACAGATGTCTCAAGTCGAGGGTGCGTGCAATCGGCATGTTGACTGCAGGAATGTCAACCAGAGCTTTTGCCAGAGAATTAAATGTTAATTTCTCTACCATACGCCGTCTCAAACTTAATTTGAGTGAATTTGGCAGTACGTCCAACCAGTCTCACAATCGCAGACAATGTGTATGGCTTCGTGTGGTTTGCTGATGTCAACGTTGTGAACAAGAGTGCCCCATGGTGGCTTTAAGGTTATGGTACGGGCAGGCATAAGCTACGGACAACAAACACGATCACATTTTATTAATGGCAATTTGGATGCATAGAGATACCGTGATAAGATCATGAGGGGCATTTTAGTGCCATTCAAACGCCACCATTACCTCATATTAATGCACGGCCCCATGTCACAAGAATCTGTACACAATTCCTGGAAATTGAAAATATCCCATTTCTTCCATGGCCCGCATACTCACCAGACATGCCACCCATTGAGCATATTTGGGGATGCTCTGGATTGGCATGTACGACAGCGTGGTCAAGTTCCAGCCAATATCCAGCAACTTCGCACAGCCATTGAAGAGTGGCACATCTCATAGGCCACAAACAACAGAATCAACTCTATGCAAAGGAGATGTGTCGCACTGCTTAAGGCAAATGCTGGTCACACTAGATTGTGACTGGTTTTCTGGTCCACGCCCCTACCCTTTTTAAGATATCTGTGACCAACATATGCACGTCTGTATTCCCAGTCATGTAAAATCCATAGATTAGGGCCAATTAAAATGTATGTCAATTGACCGATTTCTTTCTATTAATCGTAACTAAGTAAAATCTCAAATCACTGCGTTGATATATGTTCAGTATAGAATTTGTTTTATTTGTTCTACCAGTTATCAACATGTTCAAAGTTGTTTTATTAAACCAAGTGGTTATTCTGCATCTTTAGCAAATAGGCATATTTCTTTGCCATGGTATAATTTTGTATTGAGTAGCGTTTTGGTATCGAAGTCAAACATGTGGCATTGTGACAACACTAAGAGAGAGAGGACTCAATGACATAACCCATTCTAGAATGGAGACAGCAATTGGGGGCATCCACCATTTTAAAAGTAGTCAACTGGTTGGGGATTCCTTTGAGTCCGGATCAAAACAGCCAATGAAGAAAATTCACTACTTTTAAATGGAGATGGCCTTAATCACACGTATCTGCCCTCTCATTGACTAGAATGGTCCCACCTAAACTCGCCTCCTCCCGTATGCCTTCCATCTTTGAGGACATGCATTTCCATTGTTAAAGCCATCACTCGAATATCTTGTCAATAGACAATCTTTGGATTCGATTTGAAATAGACAATATGGCGGCGTACGCATTGCTAGATTAATCCATGGGGAAAAACATTCGTTTTAATAACGGAGCATTTTCTAAATTCCAACGTACCATCTGCAACTGGATATTTTAGAATAAATGTTTGGCCGAATCGAGAACTAAGATAGTAGAAAAATAGTAGAAAAATACTGAAAAAACAAATAGTTTTGGATCGGCAAACTCCCAGTAGAAATGGATACCAAATATTTGGTTAAAAATCACATTATCGGGTGTAAGAATCTGTAGCTGGCAATAAATACATGGCTCTGGGCACGATCATCCATTATTGGCAGAGTAAGTCTGCCTATTAATTAATTCAGAAACTAGTTAGCAAGTAAACTAACCATTGGTTTCACATATTCGTCGCACTGTGAAACGGTAAAGGGTATACCTAACAAACAAGATCGCTTCCTTTTCAAGGCAACGACGACGACCCGCTAGCTAGTGTGCTGCTGACGCACTACTACTAGGCCCAGACATGCCTAGACAAAACGTTACCAGCAAATGTAAATTAAACACAGCTCAAACTAATCATTACAAGGGACTCACCTATGTCCAGGAAAAACCTTCTGTTGTGTGTCTGACCAGTTGGGAATGATTTCTACTCCACCTTTGCAATTTTACGGGTACAGCACTCGAGTGCAAAGCCTCTGTCAGGCACTGGCTTCAGGAAAGGGGTATAACGTGGTTCCAGGGACGTGACGTCACTTCCCCTTCTTCTTCAGGGGGGTTTATCGGCGGTTGGCATCCAACGTTATGGTGCATTACCGCCACCAACTGTACTGGAGTGTGGGCCAGAGACAGAGCGAAATTAAATGATAACAAAATATTTGAGACTATATCTGATCACGTTCTAATCAATAAACGAATTTACTGTTTCCCCTTCTCCCTCATACTGGATCTCAACCTAAAAATAAACGTTAAAACATTATTTATTTTTTAATGACCGGAAATGAGAAATTAATGGGTGAGACTACAATTAGTGTAGCTTAACTTGCAACAGTATGGCCATCATCTCAGCCTTATATACAGCCAGATGATCTGTAATACGTTTCCTGACTCTCACCTCACATTCCTGCACTTCAAATACTGACCCAGTGCGTCCTGTCCTTGCATCTTTAAAACCATCTGTGTAAAAGGCCATAACATCCTGATGCACAGTATCCAGACGTCTCTTCAACCAATCAGATGGATCAACAGCCTCCCTATCTTTCTTTAGTCTCTCCAACACTTCTAGATCATATCAAATGTTATTGGTCACATAGACATGGTTAGCAGATGTTATTGCGAGTGTAGCGAAGTGGCCAATGATTTCAAGTCTGTGTATAGACAGCAGAGTTAGTGATGGCTGTTTAACAGTCTGATGGCCTTGAGATAGAAGCTGTTTTTCGGTCCCAGATTTGATGCACCTGCACTGACCTCGCCTTCTGGATGGTAATGAGGTGAACAGGCTGCTCGGGTGGTTGTTGTCCTTGATGATCTTTTTGGCCTTCCTGTGACATCGAGTGCTGTAGGTGTACTGGAGGGCAGGCAGTTTGCCCCCGGTGATGCGTTGTGCAGCCCTCACTACCCTCTGGAGAGCCTTACTGTTGAGGGCGGAGCAGTTGCCGTACCAGGCGGTGATACACATTTAACAAACCAAACATTCAAATACCGTTATAAGGTAAAGTAAAAACCCAAACCGGTCCGTGCAACAACACCAGTATATCGTAAAGTACGAATGAATTCATTCACATGGCAGAATACAATTTAACTCTGAATTGCATGATAAAATAAATAATACTACAAAACAAACATACATTCAAGATAAATTTAAGGAACTATTGTTGTGGATGTTGTTATGAGTTGCTGTTCAATAATTGAGTAATGTAGGGGATGGATGATCTTTGAGCTTGTTCAGTTCTTGCTCTGACAGGTCTGAGTTCTTGTGAGTGTTTTTCTTCCAGAGGTTGTGATGATGGGTTGTGGTAGGAAGTTCCTGTTGTCAGACTGGAGGCAGAGTGCTGGGCTCTTCTCTCAATCAATGGACAGAGGTTGGGGGTTGAGTGTGCTGATGTGTAGCTGCTGTATCATGGTCCCATGGATATTCCAGCAGGCTCACTTCTGTATCCACTCCAATTGTCCAGTCATGGTTGAGGTGAGATAGTGTCATTCGGGAGCGCTGTCTTCTAGTACAGGCCCGAAGTTGGTAGTGTAGATGGTGACGAGGCCGGTGTTTGGGAATGGAATCCACAAGCCTGGCAGTGCATTGGCAATGGGCATGTTCTTTCCACTGAGCCACAGAGAACCACAAAAAGTTTCTGGTTAGCATTTTCAACCTGCCGGTCCACTTCAGGTCATCCTGGAGAGCAGCAGTTTAACATCAGATGTTGCTTGCAGAGTGTGTCCATTTGGGTACAGGGGTCCCAAAGGGGTCGGGTTGTTTGTAGAGCAAACGATGCAGGACTATGCACTTGTTTGGGTTGAGCTGCATGGAACGCTCATCCACCTAGGAGCACATCATTTCGAGACTGTGTCTCGAAGTCTGGAGAGCCGCCCCACCCTAATACACCTGTAATGTTCATGTCATCACTGTATTTCCACCTGAACTTCTGAGGTGCAGTGTCGATGAGGGACAGGAAGACAAGGGGTCCAAGAAGTGTGACTTGAGCCACTCTAATCAAATCAAATGTTATTTGTCACATGTGCTGAATAGGTGTAGACAGGTGTAGACAGAGAAATGCTTATTTACAAGCCCTTACACAACAATGCAGTTTTAAGAAAAATAAGTATGATGTGTCTAAAATAGAGAGTACCACTGACTGGTGTGCAGGGATGGTAGTGGTCCCAAAAGCCAATGGGGACATAAGGGTCTGTGTGGACATGACTAACTTGAATGAGGCACACTGCAGAGAGAGGCACATCTTACCATCAGTGGAGCAGTCACTGGCTCAGATGGATGGCTCACAAGTCTTCACAAAGCTGGATGCTCGCTCAGGTTTCTGGCAGATACCGCTGTCATCAGAGAGTAGGGCACTCACAACGTTTATAACACCGCTTGGCCGTTACTGTTTTAATGTTTTGCCATTTGGAATCGCTTCCGGTCCTGAGCATTTACAAAGACGCATGTCCCAGCTGTTGGATTGGCTGAGTGGCGTCATAGTCCACGCGGACGATGTGCTCGTGTGCGGAAGGGACAGAGCAGAACATGATGTAAGGCTCACAGCAGTTCTGACCCGACTCCAGAAGACTGGCCTGACACTGGCACAATGAAAAATGCACTTTTGCACAGTCAGAGGTCTTGTTCTTGGGACACAAAACAGGGCAGCTGGAATAGAGCCGGACACGGAGAAGATCAGCGCCATCACAGACATGCCCAGACCCCAGAATGTGGCTGAAGTCAGGACCTTCTTAGGCATGGCCACGTATGCAGGAAGTTCCTCCCACAGTTTTCAGATACAGCCAAACCCCTGAGACTTACTAGCCAAAGAGAATGACTGGTCACGGGGTCACATGCAACAGGTGGCGTTTGACAAAATCAAAGGAAATCTGGCCTCAGAGTGTGATGGCCCAGTACTGTCCCCACGCAAAGACAAAGGTATCAGCAGATGCATCATCCTTTGGGCTAGGGGCGGTCTTCACACAGATGCATCATCCTTTGGGCTAGGGGCGGTCTTCACACAGATGCATCATCCTTTGGGTTAGGGCGGCCTTCACACAGATGCATCATCCTTTGGGTTAGGGCGGCCTTCACACAGATGCATCATCCTTTGGGTTAGGGGCGGTCTTCACACAGATGCATCATCCTTTGGGTTAGGGGCGGTCTTCACACAGATGCATCATCCTTTGGGTTAGGGCGGTCTTCACACAGATGCATCATCCTTTGGGTTAGGGCGGTCTTCACACAGATGCATCATCCTTTGGGTTAGGGCGGTCTTCACACAGATGCATCATCCTTTGGGTTAGGGCGGTCTTCACACAGATGCATCATCCTTTGGGTTAGGGGCGGTCTTCACACAGATGCATCATCCTTTGGGTTAGGGCGGTCTTCACACAGATGCATCATCCTTTGGGTTAGGGCGGTCTTCACACAGATGCATCATCCTTTGGCTAGGGGCGGTCTTCACACAGATGCATCATCCTTTGGGTTAGGGCGGTCTTCACACAGATGCATCATCCTTTGGGCTAGGGGCGGTCTTCACACAGATGCATCATCCTTTGGGCTAGGGGCGGTCTTCACACAGATGCATCATCCTTTGGGCTAGGGGCGGTCTTCACACAGATGCAGGACAACATAGAGTGGCGTCCAATAGCATACATCTCCCGAAGCTTATCCGACACAGAGCAAAGGTATGCACAAGTGGAGAAGGAGGCGTTGGCTATCACATGGGCAGGTGAAAGGCTCAGCCAATACATTATTGGCCTGCAGTTTACAGCAGAGACTGACCACAAACCACTGTTGGCTCTGTTAGGGACAAAAATCACTGGACGACTTGCCTTTCAGAGTTCTGCGCTTCCGCCTCAGATGAGTGACGTTCACCTACAAGATGGTGTATGTGGGAAGGCAGTGATCACAGAAGATGCACCCCCCAGGGCCCCAATTAAACATCCAGTATCAGAAGAGGAGCAATGTCTAGAGGGGGAGGTACAGGTGTCCATTAATGCAGCAAGAGACAGTCTACCTGCATCTCAGACCAAACTGCAGCAGATTGCAGAGGAGCAACAGCGAGACCACATCTGCCAACAGATGGTGCAGCAGTGCAAAAAGGGATGGCCCAGGCAGGAGGAACTGCCTCAGCTGCTGAAGCCCTATTGGGTGCACCAAACTGACTTCCACTGTAATGGAGACCTTTTCCTGAATGGACAACCAATAGTTATTCCAGAGACTCTACAACCCGAAATGCTAGACCGAGTGTAGACTGAGGGCTTAACAGTCGGTGTGGTGGCTTGGTCTAAGTACTCAGGTTGCCAAGCTGGTGGCCCAGTGTGAGGTGTGTACAACATGTCAATCTAGAAGAAAAAGAAACGCACACCTATTAAGACGAGGTGCTGGCTAGCGGAGTAGAAAACTTGAAAATAAAAGAGAGCTGCACACTCTAGGAGCTCAGATGCAAAAATGTAATTACCAACGTTTCGACAGCCAAGCTGTCTTCATCAGGGTGTAATCACAAACACTACGGGATGACTCGTTTATATAGTGTCAAAAGACACAGGTGTCTGCAATCATGGCCAAGAGTGGCCTAATATCATTGGTTAATTCTCAAATATTAAAACGGCATACAAAGAACAGCATACAAACAACAAAACAAATGTATAGCATATGATCAGAAATTAATTTGACTACAAAAGCTTACAAACAATTACAATGGTAAAGTCACAATAATCACAAGAATGGCTTCAGATCAAAGTCTACGTTGAGACCGAAGGGAGCAAGGGTCTTTAAGTTAAAGATCCAGGCAGCCTCTCGTTTTAACAATAAATTATCAAGGTCACCCCCTCTCCTAGGGAGAATGACTTGTTCGATGCCAATATAACGCAGAGACGAAATCGAGTGGCCTGCCTCCAAGAAGTGGGCCGCAACTGGATAAGTCAAGTTTTTGCACCTAATGGTGCTACAATGGTCTGAGATACGTACTTTTAATTGGCGCTTTGTTTTACCTACATAATTTTTACCACAAGGACAAGTTATAAGATAAATAACTGCCTTAGTGAAGCACGTGATAACATCTTTGATTGGGATCTTTTTCCCTGTTTGGGGGTGTTTGAAGGATCTACATTTATAAGTGCCATTGCATTGAGCACAGCCATTACACTTGTAGTTTCCATCCAGTAGGGGAGAAAATAGACGTTGTTCAGGAATATCTTGGGGTGGTAAATCAGAGTGTACCAAGGGAACGTCCGAAAACACATTACCGAGACTATCATCGGATTTTAGAATGTGCCAATGTTTGTGAACAATTCCCTTAATTTGTTCAGAACACTTTGAATAGCGGGTAGTTAGAACACAAGAATGCGTCTTTTTGCGAGACTGACCTTGAAAAAGGTCAAGTCTCGTTTTCTTTTGAATTTTCTCAATGGCAATATTAATCTGATCATTTTTGTAGCCCCTCTCCTTGAACTTTCTTTGCGTCTCAGCGATATTTCTGTCGAAATCTGATAGTTTTTTGCAAATTCTTTTGATTCGACAGAATTGCTGTAGGGCAAACTATTTTTCAAGGGAAGCGGGTGACAACTATCTGTTTTGCATCACCCCTCAATAGAACAAAAATATCATCAATATACCGTTTCCAAATAATGATGTTAGGCAAGAAAACATTTGAGAGGATTGAAAATAAACTGTGTCTCCATGTAACCCACATACAAATTAGCATAGTTAGGAGCCATGGGGGATCCCATAGCAGTACCCTTCGTCTGAATAAAGAAATCATTTAGAAACATGAGTAGTTATGTGTGAGTACTATTTCAGACAATGTTATAATGCAGCACTGGAAGGTAGTTCATTAAGGTCACGTTGCAGAAGAAAATGTTCCATAGATTCAATTACCGCCCTCGTGTGGAATATTAGTGTATAACGACTCACCATCAAAAGTAACTAACAACGTATTCTCTGGGAGAGGATCAAGAGATTCAATAATAGAGATTATACTGCTGGTGTCCTTTACAAAGGAGGGGAGCTGTTCTGAGACCATACTGCTGCTGGTGTCCTTTAGGAGGGGAACTGTTCTGAGACCATACTGCTGGTGTCCTTTACAAAGGAGGGGAGCTGTTCTGTGATCATACTGCTGGTGTCCTTTAGGAGGGGAACTGTTCTGAGACCATACTGCTGGTGTCCTTTACAAAGGAGGGGAGCTGTTCTGTGATCATACTGCTGGTGTCCTTTAGGAGGGGAACTGTTCTGAGACCATACTGCTGGTGTCCTTGACAAAGGAGGGGAGCTGTTCTGAAAGTGGTCTAATAAAGTCAACAAAAGTAGATTGAGTGGCCATTACTGCATCAATGCCCGCTACAATAGGGCGCCCCGGAGGTTTTGTAACATTCTTGTGTAATTTCAGCAAAGTATAAAAAGTGGCAATTTTAGGGTGTTGAATAGCCAAAAAGTCATGTTCTTTTTTGGTTATCTGACCAGAACTTAAATACCCATATAGGACAGTAAAGATAGTATTCTGAAATTGGGTAGAGCGTTGGTCTAGTAACCGGAAGGTTGCAAGTTCAAACCCCCGAGCTGATAAGGTACAAATCTGTCGTTCTGCCCCTGAACATGCAGTTAACCCACTGTTCCTAGGCCGTCATTGAAAATAAGAATTTGTTCTTATCTGACTTGCCTAGTTAAATAAAGGTAAAATTTAAAATTAAAAGGTGAAAGGTGTTGTCAAGCAGTTGTCTATGACAATCATTTACATAAACTGTCCTATCCATGAGTACAACCGACCCACCCTTATCAGCAGGACGAATAAGGACTGACGTATCGGATTGTACAACCGACCCGCCCTTATCAGCAGGACGAATAAGGACTGACGTATCGGATTGTAAATCAAGCAAAGCTTGTTTTTCACTCTCAGGTAAATTATGGAAAGATTTGGACTCCTGTTCGTTCTTAAGGAGATGACCAACATCTTTTTCCACAAGTCTGCAATATGTCTCGATAGAGTGATTGCGATTGGCTGGAGGTATAAAATAACTCTTGCTTCTAAAAGGAGTCGGAGTATGTGCAGGAGAGCAACCTACTGGTTCAATAGAAGTGTCAGAATTACGGGAGCTAAAGTATTCCCTTAAATGGATGTTTCTAAAAAAACTTAAAACATGTCTACCTTAACATCAAATTGTTGCACGGGGTTGTAGGCACAAAAGATAACCCTTTATTAAGCAAAGAGACATGGGCAGGGCTCAAGACACTCAGTTCTGTGGGTTCTGGGACCATGTGAACGGTCTCCTCTGCCTCTGATAGTGTACAACATGTCAACCTTGTCATCCGGAGCCAATGAAGTCAGCGGAGCAGCCAAAACGGCCATGGCAAAAGGTAGGGGCAGAAATGTTCTATTGGAAAAATGACACTTATCTGCTAGTGGTAGATTACGACTCAAGATACATTGAAATAGCAAAGACACCCATAACCACATCAGCTGGTGTTATCAATGGATTAAAGTAAAATATTTTCCAGGCAAAGGGTTGCTGAGGTCCTGGTTACAGATAACGCTCCCCAGTTCTCTGCAAGCTCCTTTTGCCGGAGAATATGACTTCACACGTGACCAGTAGCCCCTACCATGCACAGAGTAATGGTGAGGCATAGAGAGCTGTGAAAACAGTCAAGGGACTGCTGAAAAAGAACAAGGATCCCTACAGGGCTCTGTTAGCTTACAGAGTTACACCACTGCATCATGGGCCGTCACCTACCGAGCTCCTGATGGGCAGGAGGCTGCGTTCCCCATTGCCTGTCTCGCCGGCTCAGCTTAAACCCCGATGGCCTAACAGGAAGGCCTTCGCTGAGAGGGACAAGCGGCTGAAACAAACACAAACTGGAGACTTCAAATCGGAGACACCGTGCTACGGAGAGGCCAGAGCTGACCGAATGTCAACTTGTGTGGATTACAAACTCAAAGACATCAGCAATAGTGCTGAGGAAAGAGGATGCCCCACGCTTCTATGTGGTGGACACAAACTCAGAAGAGGTACGAAGGAACAGAACCCACCTCAGAGCTCCTCCAGATCTGAGGAGTGCGTCCTTATTTTAGATAATTCTACAGTTTTTAGATTTCAAACGCTGTCTATATGAACCGCTTGCACGAGCCTGGTAGTGACATGGGTCGACCTCAAAAGGACTCAACCCTGTGGTTTTGTTATGCGTTGCCCGTATACTACATAAGACCGTGGGCAATGCATCTGGCCATGCTATCCCTTCTTGATGCTTCTTTGAAAGTCTCTCTTTCAAAACTAGATTTGTGCGTTCTACCTGCCCACTCGATCGAGGATGGTAAGGGCGGTGTAGTTGCCAGTCTATGTTCAGAAGACGAGCTACTTCCTGACACACTTTAGTCAGGATCCCCATCTGGGAATGATTTCTCGAATTAGAATTTTAACTCTTGTGTTGTGCGGTTCCTTTTTTAGTAGGGTTCAACGCACCGTGAGAAACGATCAACAACGAGATCATTCAGTAGAGCTCCTGGTCCATTCTTCACAGGAGCTCCCAGTGATATCATGAATCCTCTGTTTTTCCATATTTTCCACAATCATGGTTAACACAGAAAGCATACCTTGAGTCTGTGCAGATATCAGCTGTTTTTCCCCTTCAGCCTGTTTGCATGCTTCTGTCAAAGCCAACCATTCTGCCACCTGTGCTGATGCCCCTGCAGTTAACGTGCCTGTCACTATCACATTGTCCATTGTAGTAACTGCCCAGCCTGCCTTTCTCACACTCCCTTCCACCATGCTTGAACCGTCTGTGTATAAGATAAACTCAGGGTTTTCCAACAGATTACTTTTAGTAAACCCATCAGAAAGCTGAAGCAAAACCAAATCTCAACAGTTGTGTTCAAGTAATGTGGTATCTGGAGGAAGCATCAGAGTATCTGGATTACATAGTTGACCACTTGATCTAACGAGCAACTGTGACCTGTGCAGCTTGATTCATTGTCAAAATATATGAACAGCATGTGGATCCTAGAGATTCATGGATAGAGGGGCTAAGCCTCTTTTAGGGGGGTCTGGGCATACTCCCCCAGGATTTGTTTTAAAGTCCTCAAAATGTATTTTATTCATGTATTTTGTAGAGTAGCAACGGGTGTAAAATCAATCAAAGTAAGGTTATTTTTGGTCAAGGTTAGCTAAAAATATACCTGTCTCATAGTTTGTGTTAGACACTGATCTAATATGACTTACAGTTGAAGTCACTTAGGTTGGAGTCACAGATAGTGCAGATAAGACTTCTTCTGTGACTTTTAGAAAATGAAAAACCGGCTTACTGTTTTCCACATCAGCTGAGGGGCTGAAACAATAGACCGGTCAGGATCGTGTTGGCCATTTTTTATTTCGTAAAGAAAACAGGCAGAAATAAAATGCTTATTAAAAACATCAAATTTCAGTTCAGTCACTGATCCCGATGTAATTTGCTTCGGCAGGGAAGTCAAGGAGTTTCCTGGTTTAAGTGAGTTAACAGTTTTCCAGAATTTAGAGGGATCACCAGCAGACTTCATAGCATCAAGAAAATACCTAGATTTTTACCATTTTAAATACCATTTATTTCTCAATTGCCTGAAAAGCAGCCAATCAGCTGTTTAACCAGTTTTCCTCGCCAAGGCCCATGCTTGATTCTTTTGCAGAAAAAGGATTTTCAAATCACAGGAGAACCAAGGATTAGTTCAATTATCATAGAAAGTTGTTTGGGGCTAGTTGTAGGGCTGTTTCGTTGTAAATTGTTTAGATGGCAGGGGTCCACTTGCTTCCGGACAAAGTTGCCGCGGTGACAAGCAATGGGCAAGTGGCTTCGTTCTCCACATTTTTTGGCGGACTCAAGAAAAGAGTCGATCAGCTGTTCATCTTCAATCTGATGAAGAATAGACACTCTCGCCTCCAATTCAGCAATGTTCTGGGTCATTTGTTGTAAATTGACACATCCAGGGGTGAGTTTGGTCATTATTCTGAGTCGTTAGCTAGCAACGCTAACTAGCTTTAGTGTGGGGGTAGGCCCAAATCGAGCTCATACGCTAGCCAGCGTAGTCCAATACAATTCTCTTTGCAGATAGTCTAACTCCACTCATATAGTCTGTTTGTAATCATAAAAGTGACCATGTAGGAAGCTTCTGCGAGTCAAATACAACTTTCAATGGTGTGACAGACATAATTGAGTAACCTCTGTAGATCTGTGGGGCATACTTAACGACCAGCTCAGAATATGAGCCAAAAGGTATTAATATAGAGCAGTCTTTTCGGTGGCCCAGAACTTAAGAATTCCAACATTGGATGTTTTGGTAGTTGGGTTTCCCAAGGGACTCCATAGCCAGCATAGCTGAGCTAAGTTGTAAATATAGAGAAAAAAAAAGTAGTGAACTGGTAATGTGTATGTATCTTTCAAATCACAGCATGTTATCAAACCATTCCATGATACCAGTAAGGGTACAGATTCCACAGTTGTACCATTGGGGGGGGATGCAAAAGACCACCCTCCAGATCACACACATTATTGTAAAATATTAGATTATGCCATTTTGAGTCCCAGTTACATTGGTTTCACATTTTGCACCTAATAGAATTGATGTGACTAATAGGACCAAAGCCTAGTTTACATTGTTTAACAGATATTTCAGTGAAGACCACCTCTTCCAGGGCAATATGAGACAACATATTTCTCTATACTCAGCTAGGGCGCAGAAGAATAATGTCTAAACCAATTTAGGATTTGGTGAAATGCTTGTCTGGGAATACAGTTTATAGTCCTCCTACGTCTTTCCCTCTTTGTAAATGTGCTATTTTTACCCGGGATCGTTTACCTTGCCATATACAGTGGGGCAAAAAAGTATTTAGTCAGCCACCAATTGTGCATGTTCCCCAACGTAAAAAGATGAGGCCTGTAATTTTCATCATAGGTACACTTCAACTATGACAGACAAAATGAGAAAAAGAAATCCAGAAAAATCACATTGTAGGATTTTTAATGAATTTATTTGCAAATTGTGGTGGAAAATAAAGTATTTGGTCAATAACAAAAGTTTCTCAATACTTTGTTATATACCCTTTGTTGGCAATGACAAGAGGTCAAAGGTTTTCCCTCACACCCATACATCCAGCAACGTCATTGTTGGAAGTTGTCAACACCAACTCACAAAGCTCACAAAACTGGTACAACAACCTGACTAATCACCTCCCCCAGAAAACTACCATGAGACACCCACTTTCTCATCAGGGCATCCTCTTGGAGAAAATAGCCATGGGCGACATCTCCCAACTGTTCCACAGGCACAATTTGGTCACGGAACTCTTCTGTGGGGTCATCCCGTTGCGCATTGATTAGATCTGAGCGGGTTACAGATAACGGGATAACAGGGAAAACAGTGAAGGACTTTTGTGGTATTCTCGTTAGTCGGCGCAGTGACCAGGTCACCACGACTCAGAACGCGTCACTTCACCAGGAGAACACCTCAGGGGAAACACTGCAAGCTCATCAGGAATACCTATAAAAGACGGGATAGTGGAAACCAAACACGACAGGCCATACACGCTCACCAGCCAAGTTATTCCCAAGGATAACGTCGATACCCTCAATAGGCAATGAAGGACGCACCCACACAACAACCTCGCCTTTCACCAGTACACAATCCAACATCAGTTTATGCAATGGAACCGACAGTGTTCAAACCTATTCCCCTCATTAGAACCTCAGGATCTTCACTGGCACTAGGTCCTTACTTCCTAACAGACACAAAACCCTCTGTAATGAAAGGTAAATAGTTTGGGTCAATATGGACTTTCACATGATCCTGGGCATGAGACAATGTGCCAGGAGTGAACTGATGTGGAACAGGCGCAGTCAACGCCGTAAGCTTAGATTTAACTTAAACACACGTACTGAATTTACCCCTAGCCCGGAGAACTGGACAGTAGTTTTTCCAATGACCTGAACCTTGACAGTAGTGACTATTAACCAAAGTCAGCTTTACCACAGGAGTCAGGCTCAACCCAAGTTGAATAGAACTCTGCCTGTGAACCAAAGTAACTCGGTGATCGAGGCCCAAATCTCTCCGAATGCCCCCACTCATTCCGAGTATGGGGCTCTGCAAAGACACTTTTTGTCAAAACATTCTCGTCCGCCAAAACCGCAGCTTCAGCAACAGTCTTTACTTTTCGTTTGTTAATAATGTACATGGCTATACAATCAGGAATTGTGTCCTTAAATTGCTCTAACATAATCAGATCAGAGGCCTTGGAAATTCATGACTGCAGAGGCGGAACCAGCGATTTAAACAATTCTCACGCAAACTCAACATGAGTCTGTTTATCATCCTTTTTAAAGTTCGAAATCGTTGGCGTTAAGCCTCAGGAACCAATTCATAAATCTGTAACAGCCATTTAACCTTATCATAGCTGCCACTGTCGTGTACACTAAGAGCTGAATATGCTTCCTGCGCTTTATCAGTCAACACACACTGCAACATTAAAGTGCAGTCAGAATCAGGCCAATTCCTAGCGTCACCAACACACTCAAACAATGAAAAGAAAGAGTCAGAGTCCTTTTCATTAAATTTAGGCAACAACCGTAAGTTCCCAACAATATCAAATGTGTCCAGGCCACAACTAAAAGAGTGACCCCTAGGTACATCTGGGTTACTTTCCCAGAGCAAACTCTCCTGAGAGCTTTCCTTCCCTAACCAGCTCTAGCCACCCGTGTTGCTGCTTGATTTTTAGCAAGCTCCAAATTCTGTTTAAATGCCAATTATTTCTCATATTTTATACAGTCATGCTCTAGCCGGTTACACCCGTAGCCCAGGTGTGTCCCATTTCGCTGACGACCGTCCCGGCTCCGCCCACCGACATCCTATTAAGGAAAACGAGAGCAAAGAGAGAGAATTTGGCAGAGTGGGAGGGTCATCACATCTGTTTGCAACAATAGTACTTAACATGATTTAAGAATGCCTACCTCATCTCTATACCCCACTTTTTAGACCAAACTATACTAAATATAATCAAGTCACCAAATACTTGATTAAAACACACTATTTTGCAAAGAAGGTCTACAGTAGCCTCAATAGCACTCTGTAGGGTGGCATTATGGTGTAACCGGAGGACAGCTAGCTTCTGTCCTCCTCTGGGTACATTAACTTCGATACAAAACCTAGGAGGCTCATGGTTCTCACCCCCTTCCATAGACTTACATAGTAATTATGACAACTATCAGAGCTCTTGCAGCATGAACTGACATGTTGTCCACCCAATCAAAGGATCAGAGAATGAATCTAGTACTGAATGCATGAGCTACAGCTAGATAGCACTGCAGTGTATAAAATGTGGTGAGTAGTTGACTTCAAAGAGAGAGAAAGGCAATAGTTGAACAGTTTCTTCCAAAATGGAGAAGCAAGAGAAATAGAGAGAATCTGGAAAACAGATTATTTTTAATGGAATATTTACATAGGCGTACAGAGGCCCATTATCAGCAACCATCACTCCTGTGTTCCAATGGCACGTTGTGTTAGCTAATCCAAGTTTATAATTTTAAATGGCTTATTTATCATTAGAAAACCCTTTTGCAATTATGTTAGCACAGCTGAAAACTGTTGTTCTGATTAAAGAAGCAATACAACTGGCCTTCTTTGGACTATTTGAGTATCTGGAGCATCAGCATTTGTGGGTTCGATTACAGGCTCAAAATGGCCAGAAACAAAGACCTTTCTTCTGAAACTCGTCAGTCTATTCTTGTTCTGAGAAATGAAGGCTATTCCATGTGATAAATTGCCAAGAAACTGAAGATTTCTTTGAACGCTGTGTACTACTCCCTTCACAGAACAGCACAAACTGGCTCTAACCAGAATAGAAAGAGGAGTGGGAGGCCCTGGTGCACAACTGAGCAAGAGGACAACTAAATTAGTGTCTAGTTTTAGAAACAAGTCCTCAACTGGCAGCTTAATTAAATAGTACCCGCAAAACACCAGTCTCAACGTCAACAGTGAAGAGGCGACTCCGGGATGCTGGCCTTCTAGGCAGAGTTCCTCTGTCCAGTGTCTGTGTTTTTTTGCCCATCTTAATCTTTTATTTTTATTGGCCAGTCGGAGATATGGCTTTTTCTTTACAACTCTGCCAAGGTTCCATTCACGTGGTCCTCTGCCACTGACCTGTCTTGGTTCATCCTGACCTTCCCGTCAGTTTGTGGTGTAGGCCGATGCTTTAGATGCCGGAGTGGCCATTTCTGCCTACCCTGACCCTTAGCCTGCCTTCCGTCCTGTACCTTTGCCCCACCTATCTGGATTACTGACCCCTGCCTGCCTTGACCTCTCTTTTGCCTGCTCCTGCTGGATTAATAAACTGTCGTTAATTCGATGCTGTCTGCATCTGTGTTTTACCTGAAGCATAATACTTGTTTCTATGATAATATTTATCGACATCCAACAGTACATTCCAAATAAATAGGAAGTGATCATTGAGTCGAGCAGGATGTTCAATGATGTAAGGTCAGTTTTTTCAGAGTTACAATGAAATGCAATAAGGAAGGAAGCAAAGTAACACATTGTTGGGTAAAATACTTTATTCCAAGGCTCCAGTACAAACATTACATTAGTTAGGTGTTACAGACTAAGGAATAATGTTGCATGTTGGGTAAAAACATGATGATGGAAATCATTTCACCTTAAGGGAATGGAGGCAGAACTTGAATTGTTTTGAATCTTCTCTCTGAAGCAAGAGCCCAAAGAAAGGTTGGCGTTGAATTTTTTCCGTATCGATGTATCAAACAAGTGGTGTCGCAGAGGGTCGAGTAGAGACGGCTTTTAGGAGGTACCAGAAATAACATGGCACAGGTGGTACCAGTAACAACATGGCACATGGTGGGGGAGGGGGTTGTAGGGAGGGTTAGGAGAGGGATGCTGATGAGTGTCCATGCTTAATAAGCATGGTTGGCCACGAACAGTGAATCTCCAGCAGCGGCGCTGTCTCCGGAAGAAACATACTTGCCTTGGCAGGCCAGGCTGTTGGCCTGTGGAATGAAAGAAGCACAACATCAACTTGTTTTCAGCTGATATTTTCGAAGTGTGGAATATACTGTACATTGTGACTTCCTATACATCCATACTATAAACATTCCACTGGGCACACACTGGTTGAATCAACGTTGTTTCCATGTCATTTCAATGAAATGACGTTGAATCAACGTAAAATAGATGTTGATTTGACGTCTGTGCCCAGTGGGATGTGGCCTCTATACAGCTATAAATAATCACATGTAAAATATAAGCAAAATATATGAAAATAAATGGAAAAAATATATTTGTTTGTTCGTACCAGTGCTCTCTTGATGAACTCCTCCTGGGCAGCCTTGCCGTTCCCGGGCTTGCCAGCCCATGCCTTAAGGGCGGATGCCTGGAGGGCACGGCCATAGGAGAAAGTAATGGCCCATGGCCTGTGCAGGGGGCACTGGTTCATGATATTCAGGTTGATGGAGGCTTCCTCCTCAGACTGGCCACCGGACAGGAAGGTGATGCCTGTGGGTGAAGCAGGTAAGGAGAGGGGTTGTTTAAAAAAAATATTGAAAAAAGATACAATCAACAAATTGTTGTGTCTACATTTGTATGTGAAATATTTAATAACATGCTGTATATAATAATGTAACTGAACACTGTATATGAAAGTGCCATAGTCATAGAGGGCGAGTTTTTGTGTTTGTGAAAATGTGTGATAACATTGCGTGTGAGTGGGTGAAGCTGGAAGTTTAGAAATGTATAAGTGTATCGTTCTGTACTGTATATTGGGCTGTATTCAGTGTGTTGTCGGCCGCTCACCAGGGACTGCTGGGGGCACGGTACGGCGCAGGGCGGTAATGGTGGCCATGGCGATGTCCTGGTGGGTGTACTTGTGTGAGCAGGAATGTCCAGCAGTGACCATGTTGGGCTTCAGGAGGGTACCCTCCAGGTAGACGTGGTGGTCGGACAGAGCCTTGTACATTGCGGCCAGGACCTTCTCAGTCACGTACTGGGTGCGCTTCAGGTCATGGTCACCGTCGGGGAGGATCTCGGGCTCAACAATGGGGACAATGCCGTGCTAGCAGAGGGCAGAGTTAATGACTACTATAAAAGACACTTTTAGCCAACAGAGCATGTCATTGATCATGACAGTTAACAGTCAGAACAGTGGGACCTTAGTGGTGGCTCTTCTATCTTTCCTCTCTATCCCTCTACAGCTATATATTCAATAAAAACAAACAGAGAAACTGTGTTTTAAGATTGTGATTTTCCAATGTGTGATTTGTAATATGTGTGTGTTGTTTTACTAGGATTATGGGACCTACAACAATGAGCAGTCCTGGCTAAACCGATGTCTCTGTCTCTATGGTTGTGAAGAGATCAGAAATTACTGTTATTTACTTGTCTGATATTTAACTGACATACAGTATCAGTCAAAAGTTTTAGAACACCTACTCATTCAAGGGTTTTTCTTTACTTTGACTATTTTCTACATTGTAGAATAATAGTGAAGACATCAAAACTATGAAATAACACATAGTAGTAGTAGTAACCAAAAAAAGTGTTGAACAAATAAAAAAAGTGTTAAACAAAATATATTTTCGTTTTTAGATTCTTCAAAGTAGCCAGCCTTTGCCTTGATGACAGCTTTGAACACTCTTGGCATTCTCTCAACCAGCTTTACTTGGAATGCTTTTCCAAAGGCCTTGAAGGAGTTCCCACATATGCTGAACACTTTTTGGCTGCTTTTCCTTCACTCTGCAGTCCAACTCATCCCAAACCATCTCAATTGGGTTGAGGTCGAGTGAAGGCCAGGTCATCTGATGCAGCACTCCATCACTCTCCTTCTTGGTCAAATAGCCCTTACACAGCCTGGAGGTGTGTTTGGTCCTTGTCCTGTTGAAAAACGAATTATAGTCCCACCAAACGCAAACCAGATGGAATGGCGTATCGCTGCAGAAAGGGTGCCTTGAATTCTAAATAAATCACTGACAGTGTCAACAGTAAAGCACCTCCTCCTCCATGCTTCGCGGTGGGAACTACGTATGCGGAGATCATCCGTTCCCCTACTCTGCGTCTCACAAAGACACAGCGGTTAGAATCAAACATTTCTAATTTGGACTCGTCAGACCAATGGACAGATTTCCACCGGTCTAATGTCCATTTCTCGTGTTTCTTGGCCCAAGCAAATCTCTTCTTATTATTGGTGTCCTTTAGTAGTGGTTTCTTTGCAGCAATCCGACAATGAATGCTTGATTCACGCAGTCTCCTCTGAACAGTTGATGTTGAGGTGTGTCTGTTATATGAACTCTGTGAAGAATTTATTTGGGCTGCATTTTCTGAGGCTGGTAACTCTAATGAACTTATCCTCTGCAGCAGAGGTAACTCTGGGTCTTCCTTTCCTGTGGTGGTCCTCACGACAGCCAGTTTCATCATAGCCCTTGGTGGTTTTTGCGACTGCACTTGATGAAACTTTCAAAGTTCTTGAAACGATCCATTTTAATTGACCTTCCTGTCCTAAAGTAATGATGGACTGTCATTTCTCTTTGCTTATTTGAGCTGTTTTTGCGATAATAAGGACTTTGTATTTTACCAAATAGGGCTATCTTCTGAATACCATCCCTATCTTGTCACAACAAACTGATTGGCTCAAATGCATTAAGAAAATACATTTCCCAAATTCACTTTTATCAAGGCACATCTGTTAATTGAAATGCATTCCAGGTGACTACCCCATGAAGCTGGTTGAGAGAATGCCAAGTGTGTGCAAAGCTGTCATCAAGGCAAAGGGTAGCTACTTTGAAGAATCTCAAATATATAATATATTTTGATTTGTTTAACACTTTTTTTGGTTGCTATATGATTCCATATGTGTTATTTCATAGTTTTGATGTCTTCACTATTATTTTATAATGTAGAACCCTGGAATGAGTAGGTGTGTCCAAACATTTGACTCTATTCATTTATCTCAATATCTCACTGATAGCACTACACACTGAGCCACCAAGTAAGGCCAGGCACATACCAGAAAATCTGCTGTACCTTACTCATGACAAAACATACTGTAGTGTTCATATCTTTAAAATAACTAAAAAGAGTTGCTTGGTTCTGGTACTAACTTTATACACTTTTAATAACACTTAGGTATGTATTTATAATATTTGTAATAATTTATGAAGAATTTATAAGCATTTAATACATTTATAATGGCTTATTTCATGAAAGTTAATATAGTGCAACCCACATGTATACAGAGAGTCAATGATTCGAAGGTAACTTATGGCCCATAGGGGGAATTGAATACACAAACTTGCAATTGTTGACACTGGGCTTTTTAACTACTAAAGCCAATGATTTAACAAGACCACTGAGGGCTCGAGAGAGGATATTTTCTATGTGATTCTTACCATCTGGCAAATGCTGGCATAACGGGCCAGGACATTGCAATTCTCCATGATAGCAAGGCGAGAGGGGGTGGTGGAGGTGATTTTCAGCACACAACGCCACTTGGCAAAGTCGCAACCGTCCTTCTTATACTGGGCGCAACGCTCATACAGGCCATCCAAACCTGAAGGAGAAAAGGATGGAGGCAGGGACATAAAAAAGAGATGAGTATGGGAGGGTATTTTGTAAAAGTTTTGTATTGTATGTGTGTATTGTTGGAAGGTTGGAATACTATTCAGGCATTTTGTGACTCGATAAACAAATGGGATTGATTGTATGTCGCATTGATTGCGTGTATGTTGTTGTTGTACTGTATGTATTTAGATGAATTGTGAATCCCACAGATGTTCTATTCTTCCTCTTTACCCTGGGTGGTGGTCTCTCCGTTGGTTCCGGCGAGGGGGACGACACCTTTGTCAACCTTGATGCCTACCAGCCAGCCTCTGGACTTGACGTGCTGAGGGAAGGTCTTGCCGGCATCGGTTTTCTGGTACAGGGTCTCGTGGAAGAAGATGACACCACCAATGCAAGGACCGGCGCGCTCGTCAGCGGTGAAGAGCAGCTGACGGTACAGTCTCCTGTTCTCCTCTGTGTTCTCAGTGTTGATGCTCTGGAAGCGCTTGGCAACGCTGCCTGTTGGGTGGAAAGTGAGAGAGGGAGTGAGGATTAGATTCGCAGAATGAAATAGAGCAAACATGATCTTATATACATTTTTCAACACGGAAGTTGCTCTGATTATGAGTATGTCTCTGCATGTGTGACTTTTCATTCTATAGTGTGCCTGTGTGGGCAACCAAGATTTTTGCCACGCTTTGCATACCGGTAGACTCATCAGCGGCGAGGATTCCCTTGCCCTTGGCGACGATCTTGTGAGCAATGTCACTAAGCTCCTTCTTCTGGTCAGGAGTGAGGAAAGGGAATGCGTGAGGCATCTTGACTAAGGGAAGGGAAAAGGCAGGAGACACTGGTTAACATGACATGTTCTGAGGAGAGAAAGAGGGCTTGAGATACACAGAAGTGCATACAGACAGATAAGTAGCATATATTTGGTTGTCCCCTCCCCACCCCCCACCTCGCGGTCATGGACAACGTAGATGTCCTAACTGACTTGCCAAAACTATAAGAAATTTGTGGAGTGGTTGAAAAACGAGTTTTAATGACTCCAACCTAAGTGTATGTAAACTTCCGACTTCAACTGTATTTACAGATTGGCTGTGTATAGGTACAGTGATCGGTGAGCTGCTCTGACAACAGATGCTTAAATTTAGAGAGGGAGATACAGGACTCCAGCTTCAGAGATTTTTGCAATTCGTTCCAGCCATTGGCAGCAGAGAACTGGAAGGAAAGGTGGACAAAGCATGTGTTGGCTTTGGGGAGGACCAGTGAAATATACCTGCTGGAGCATGTGCTACGGGTGGGTATTGCTATGGCGACCAGTGAGCTGAGATAAGGTGGGGCTTTACCTAGCAAGGACTTATAGATGACCCGGAGCCAGTGGGTTTAGCGACAGATTTGTAGTGAGGGCCAGCCAACGAGAGTATACAGGTCGTAGTGGTGGGTAGTATATGGGGCTTTGGTGACAAAACAAATGGCACTGTGATAGACTGCATCCAGTTTACTGAGTAGAGTGTAGGGGACTATTTTGTAAATTACATCACCAAAGTCAAGGATTGGTAGGAGAGTCAGTTTTACGTGGGTATGTTTTGCTCCATGAGTGAAGGAGGCTTTGTTGAGAAATAGGAAGCCAATTCTAGATTTAATTTTGGATTGGAGATGCTTAAATTGAGTCTGGAAGGAGAGTTTACAGTCTAACCAGACAAGTAGGTACTTGTGGTTGTCCACATATTCTAGGTCAGAACCGTCCAGAGTAGTGATGCTAGTCGGGAGCGAGGGTGCGGGCAGCAATCGGTTGAAGACCATGCATTTAGATTTACTAGCATTTAATGCATTTAATTATGGTGTTGAAGCTCGTTTGGAGGTTTGTTAGCACAGTGTCCAAAAAAGGGCCAGATGTATACAGAATGGTGTTGTCTGCGTAGAGGTGGATCAGAGATTCTCCAGCAGCAAGAGCGACATCATTGATATATACAGAGAAAAGAGTCGGCCCGAGAATTGAACCCGGTGCATAGAGACTGCCAGGGGTCCAGACAACAGGCCCTCCGATTTGACACACTGAACTCTATCTGAGAAGTAGTTGGTGAACCAGGCGAGGCAATCATTTGAGAAGCCAAAGCTGTTGAGTCTGCCGATAAGAATGCAATGATTGACAGAGTCAAAAGCCTTGGCCAGGTCGATGAAGACGCTGCACAGTACTGTCTTTTATCGATGGCGGTTATGATATCGTTTAGGACCTTGAGCGTGGCTGAGGTGCACACATGACCAGCTCGGAAACCAGATTGCATAGTGGAGAAGGTACGGTGGGATTCGAAATGGTCGGTGATCTGTTTATTAACCTGGCTTTCGAAGACCTTAAAAAGGCAGGGCAGGATGGATATAGGTCTATAACAGTTTGGGTCGAGAGTGTCTCCCCCTTTTGAAGAGGGGGATGACCGCGGCAGCTTTCCAATCATTGGGGATCTCAGACGATACAAAAGAGAGGTTGAATAGGCTGGTAATAGGGGTTGCAACAATTTCGGCGGATCATTTTAGAAAGAGAGGGTCCAGATTGTCTAGCCCAGCTGATTTGTAGGGATCCAGATTGTGCGTTTCTTTCAGAACATCAGCTGTCTGGATTTGGGTGAAGGAGAAGCGGGAGGGGGGGGGGGGCAAGATGCTGCAGGGGGTGCTGAGATGTTGGCCGGGGTTGGGGTAGCCAGGTGGAAAGCGTAGCCAGCCGTAGAAAAATGATTATTGAAATGATCGATTATCATAGATTTATCGGTGGTGACAGTGTTTCCTATCCTCAGTGCAGTGGGCAGCTGGGAGGAGGTGCTCTTATTCTCCATGGACTTTACAGTGTCCCAAAGCTTTTTGGAATTAGTTCTACAGGAAGCAAGTTTCTGTTTGAAAAAGCTAGCCTTAGCTTTCCTAACTGCCTGAGTATATTGGTTCCTGACTTCCCTGAGAAGTTGCATATTGCGGGGCATATGAATGACCTTTTTGATTTTCTAGTCTCTCTTAACCCTGACCTTTCCTTTGGGTGCTCCCTTCCCTTCCCCTCCACAATACCCCTCCTTTATCCAAACAAATATAAACGTTGAAACATATGTAGGTGTAAAAAGTACTGTGTGTGCAGGCCCCTCCAGATGCTAACTCAGTGTGGAGGTTTCAGAACTAAGACCAATAAACTTTGATTTGATTTGACAGCGCTATATAGAGAATTCGTTCTGTGCAGTATTTGTAGTACACTACAGTTATTAAGTACAGTATAGGCTAAGTTAAAGCATTTAACAGCGTGAGCAAAAGCTATGGTCTAAGGAGGCGAGCGTAAAGCAATGAAGCAATGATACCAAATGCAGCAAAGCAACATTATGGTATGCTAACTTGAGTGAGCATTTAAGAGATCAATCTTGTGTGAATGTTTTGAGCATAGAGATGTGTCTAATGCATAATCATTTTGTTAGCAATTGATGCATCATTGATTGTATAATAACGACAATGCTGCTGAAAATCCTACTCGAGCATTGGCTCTTGCAGTCTCATAGAAGTTCCTCTTTCAATTAGATATCACACTCATACTGCACGAGCAATATATTAAAGTATAAAGTACAATCAGCCAGAGCCTCAATAACATTTGATTTGACTTATTAAGATATGATTTGATTCCTTTACCTTGGAGGGTTGTAGGAGAGCCGGGAGAAGAGAGGAGAGAAGATCCAACTAAAGTTTGCGACAACCTCCTCGCCTGCCTGAGCCACTATTTATCCTCCCAGTGTGACCTCTCATATGTCAGCTGCCTGGCTAAAATAAGAACAGCACGCAACCAGAGAAGGGCGATGACTTACAAAAAACGTAGTAACGCAGCTAAGCGTCCCATGTTATCGCGGAAAGGGCAAAGAGTGAGAGAAGGAAGGGGAGAACAGATAAGAGTTGGTGCACATAGTAATAGAAAATAATATGATATATGCCATTTAGTAGACACTTTTATCCAAAGCAACTTACAGTAGTGCATGCACACATTTCAATATGGTTCATCCCAGTGGGAATCAAACCCATGATCATTAAGTTGCAAGAGCCATGCTCATTAAATTGCAAGAACCGTGCTCTACCAACTAGCCACACAGGACCATATAGGAGTAAAAAAGAGGGGAATAGGAAGCAAAATCTATGGAAGAGAGGCGGAAAGAGCTGAGATGCTCTCTAACACTTTGGTAACACAGTTAAATATTTATTACTTGTTATAAGTATGTATGAGCCTCTATGTCTTATTATAAAGCTTAATATTATATATCTGTCTATGTAAGAAATGTTCAACTGAGATGATTATAAAACATTATAAAGGGCTCATACATGCTTATGACATGTTAAAACTACATCGTAATACATTATACCTGTTGACTTTGAATCGGGATTGATTCTACTTTGGTACTGCCTATTCAAATTAGATTCCTTTTGATGGGTTATGACTTTTACCCTGTAAAAAACAAACACTTTTCAGCATGATATCATTGATAAGCATCAATCTGGTATAATTTTGCAAAAAGATAAGCCTCAAGGAACATGACGCTTATGCAAATACTTTGAATTAAATGGGAGGGAGATTAGCCCCACAATATTGACCCCTAGAGACATGATGCCTAAGTTAATACATTGCATTTGTCACCCTGATGTGTTTCTCCTGTCTTTGTGCTTGTCTCCACCCCCCTCCAGGTGTCCATCTTCCCCATTATCTCCTGTGTATTTATACCTGTGTTCTCTGTTGGTCCGTTGCCAGTTCATTTTGTTTGTTCGTCAACCAGCATTTTGTGTCTCAGCATTTTGTGTCTCAGCTGCTTTTTCTAGTCTCTCTTTTCTTGCCCTCCCGCTTTTGACCCTTGCCTGTCCTTACTCTGAGCCCACCTGCCTGACCACTCTGCCTGTCCCTGACCCTGCCTACCGACCTGTAATATAATAATAATAATATATGCCATTTAGCAGACGCTTTTATCCAAAGCGACTTACAGTCATGTGTGCATACATTCTACGTATGGGTGGTCCCGGGAATCGAACCCACTACCCTGGCGTTACAAGCGCCATGCTCTACCAACTGTGCTACAGAAGGACCAACCTGTACCTTCGCCCCACCTCTGGTTTACTGACCCCTGCCTGCCTTGACCTGTCTATTGCCTGCCCCTGTTGGAATATTAAACTATTGTTAATGCGACGTTGTCTGCATCTGGGCCTTACCTTCATTCCTGAAAGCATTCAATGAGATTGACACATAGATATGCTTCAAGTAGTGTACACATAGGTCTATTGCATTCATCTGCATCGGTTTTCTCTCTCAATTCAATTCGATTCAAAGGGTCTATATTGGCATGGGAAACATATGTTTACATTGCCAAAGCAAGTAAAATAGATAATACATGAACAGTAAAGACATTTCAAATGTCATGGTATGTCTATCTATATACAGTGTTGTAACAATGTGCAAATAGTTCAACTACAAAAGGGGAAATAAATAAATATGGGTTGTATTTACAATGATGCTTGTTCTTCTCTGGTTGCCCTTTTCTTGCGGCAATAGGCCACAAATCTTGCTGCTATGATTGTACAATGTGGTATTTCACCCAATCGATAAAATTTGATTTGTTTTCTAATTCTTTGTGGGTCTGTGTAATCTGATGGAAATATGCATCTCTAATTTGGACATACATTTGGCAGGTTAGGAAGTGCAGCTCAGTTTCCACCTTGCTTTGTGGGCAGTGTGCACATAGCCTGTCTTACATGAGCACCATGTCTGCCTACGGCGGCCTTTCTCAATAGCAAGGCCATGCTCACTGAGTCTGCACATGGTCAAAGCTTTCCATAATTTTGGGTCACAGTGGTCAGAGAGAGAGAGACAACTATGTTTCTCTCTCTCAATTCAATTCAATGGGCTTTATTGGCATGATAAATATACTGTATGTTAACATTGCCAAAGGAAGTGAAATAAACAATCACAAATTAACAGTTAACTTTAAACACGTAAAAGTTTCAAATGACAAAGATGTCTGAAATGTTAAATTATTAATTATGTACAAAAACAAACACAAAAACAAGTGTATTGGTCTGTAGCCTATAAATGAAGATAAAATTGCTCACAGACAAATTCAACTACTAGCACATTTCACGAGGGCCCGCTCAGCAAGCTAACGTGTGTGCAAGAGCATATGCTGTCTGTATAAAAAGTAGAAGTACAAATGGAAAGGGAAATTAAATAAACAGATACATATATGTCTTGGTTTAATTTACTTTGGTGTTTGTTTTCTTATCACAAAAGGTCACACATTTTGCTGCGATAATTGCACACTGTGGTATTTTGCACACAGGTTGTGAGGATTGGCAACAGTACCTCTTCCACACTGACTCTTAAGACAGTGCCCCCCAGGGGTGTGTCCTCAGTCCTCTGATGTACTCCCTGTTCACCCACGACTGCGTGATTTAGCACGACACAAACTCCATCGTCAAGTTTTCTGACGGCACCACGGTTGTAGGCCTGATAACCAACAACGACAAGTCAGCCTATAGGGAGGAGGTAAGTGAACTGTCATTGTGGTGTCATGACAACAACCTCATGATAACAACCTTGACTTCAGGAAGCAGAGGAGGGAACATGACCGATCCACATCAACGGGACTACAGTAGAGAAAGTTTCAAGTTTTAAATTCCTCCGCGTCCACATCACAGAGGATTTGTCATGGACCAACAACATCACCACTCTTGTCAAGACTATGTTCACTGAGTCTGTACATTGTACATCTTTTACTCAGTTTTCTATCAGTCACTGTGGTCAGATAGTCTGCCATTTGTATTCTCTGTTTACGGCCAAATAGCATTTAAGTTTAGATTTTGTAATGTTTTCCCAAGTGCTGTCGTGAGGCTTTGTTGGTTTGGCAGTGGTTTGTGAAGTAGATAAAAATCACAGTGATGATGTAGTAAACACAAAATATACTTTTTCATTTAAAAATAAAAATCTAAATTCAATGTGTTTTTATTGCATTTTCAGCTCTACCAATACTTTTGTCACAAAAACGTTTGCGTTAAATAGCAAATGTGTCACGGACGTAGGAATAACTGGACCAAGGCGCAGCGTGCGTAGAGTTACACGTATTTAATTAAATGAAACTCACGGAAAACAATAAAGCGCAAAACGAAACGTGAAGCTATGCAGTGCTCACAAACAACAATACATGAACAAGATCCCACAAACAACAGGTGGGAAAAGGCTGCCTAAAGTCGATCCCCAATCAGAGACAATGATAGACAGCTGCCTCTGATTGGGAACCATACCAGACCAACATAGAAACGAAAAACTAGAATGCCCACCCTAATCACACACTGACCTAACCAAATAGAGAAATAAAAGGAGCTCTAAGGTGAGGGCGTGACAAAATGTGTCTACTCTGGTCTTGGCATGTGCGCTCTAGTCAACAGCTTTCAGATACAGTGCGGGTAGGCTGGTCTACATGATGAGATTATTATGGATAAGAGCGAGTATATTTTATTTGTCAAATGGCAGTCAACCATCGATCATGATGTCACCAGAATCAGACCCTCGATATGTATTGGAAAGGAACATCAAGATCACCTTGCACTTTCACCACCCTGTGAAGTTCATCATAAGTTTTTTTTTACACGTGTAGCCTAATAAACTGCAAGGTTTCCCAATTCGTAGTGGGAGGACCACACACCACATCATCGAATGACTAAGTTCACTTCAATAGAATGGTTATTTTATCAATATTTGCGCATAAAGGCATTTCCACTGCCATTTCTGAAATAATTAATTTTACAGACACAAAAAGATCCCACCTTGTCTAGCGTATTTATTTTTAGCGATATTTGGAAAGATCACCAGCAAATGTTCTATTTCCATCAGGCCTGTCATTAGATTTTTATCCTACATGTACTCAGGGTTGGGTAGGTTACTTTCTAAATGTAATCCTTTACAGTTACTAGTTACCTGTCCAGAATTGTAATCAGTTATGTAACTTTTGGATTATCCAAACTCAGTAACGTAATCTGATTACATTCAGTTACTTTTAGATTACTTTAGAGGCTTTAGAAGAAGAGAAAAATGTATGTTACCAATTGAACGACATCTATTGCTCAATGTTAAAGTTTACAAAGCTGGCCATATGGACGTTACATTTTACTTTATGGATTAGCTATGTTGGCTTCTTCTAGCACATCACTTTCTATATATATACTATATATGATTAAATTATATATTTACATTAAAAACCGAAGTCTATCAGAATTGTATTACTTCCAATAAATGTTATTTTCCATATATTGGAAATATGGAAGTATAGATTAGCCAAATTGTTTTACCTGAGCATGACCCCAAAACGAAGGATTTATTAGCCAGCCCTACTCTGTTGTTTATGATTTTGTTGTCATGGAGGACTGATTGGGCTCATTGAGTCGAGTTAAAAAATAAATCCTGCGCTCATGGAATGACATGCTTTGAGCACTACTTAAAAGTGCTATTTACATGTGAAAAATTAATTCCATATGCTGCATTTGCTATAGGCCTATTGTTTACCTATTTGTTGGTGACACTTTGATATCTTGGTAATATGCAGCTGTTTAAAGGGCAAATCCACAAATGTTTTTTTTTTTAAGTGGGCACCCCGCCTCTGTTTTGGTAAAAAGCTGAGGGACGGGCCTGGAGAAATGTAACCAATCTCAGATTAATAGACAGGGCTATGGATGCAAGGATTGACCATCCATGATATCAACATTATTGTTTTAACCATGTTATGAGGCTATGCAGTGTTTGTTTACATTTACAATGTTCACAAACATTGGAGAAAAACAAGGTTACATTTTGGTTTCTCATGGGGCATTTCGAAGTTATATTTTTCAAGAATCAGTGTTTTTTTCACTGGCTGTTCACTGGTTTCAAAAACAATGATTGGTAGGCAGCTTAAACTTCTTGAATTCAACCATTATTGGGTTCAAATACACATTTAGATTTGTGAACAGTCATCCACAACAACCACAAGCCGTAAGGCACAAATACTGTAGCTAAATGAGAGAGCAGCAGTGTGATTCACATCAATACGCGGTGTAGATATCAATAATAAATGATATCCGTATCACCGTAGACGACACCTCTGCTGTCATCCTTACCTCCAAGCGTTTATTCAAGTTGGATAATCTTTGGATGCCGAGACAGCAGTCGCACCATTGGAAGACATAGCTTGGACTGTAGCCTATAAAAGCCTATTCCTGCTCTTTTCCCGCCATCCATCAAACACATTTGGTGTGTCATCATAGTGGTCTCTGACTTGTGGTCAGACTCGCTCAGATGGAACAAACTGAAACTTGTGCCTTTTTTTCAATGCTGATTTGAATGTCATTGAGTTAACAGAGAAGTGTCAAAGATAGTTTTTTCACAAACATCCATTCCGAATTTAAAAGTAATCCTCAAAATAATCATATAGTTTTCCAAAAGTATCGGTAGTCCAAGCTATGTCTTCCAATGGTGCGACTGCTGTCGGCATCCAAAGATTATCCAACTTGAATAAACGCTATCGGATTACAGTTACCGTTTTTTGTAATCCGTTACTCCCCAACACTGCATGTACTTTACTCTCATAAAAAGGTTGGATGGAAACCTAGTTAAAGATGGTGAAATCTAATTTAATTTGGGTTCTTTTAGAATCAATTCCAATGTGTCATCAATATCTTTGGTCTCTTGTTTTGTGCCTACTGATTGGATTGCAAATAGTTTTTTTTTCAAGTTTTCATCCATTTAACTCCATTTTGGATTGCCAATTCTTCTGGTTTTTGTTTGTTGGTTGACTTCCAATGGTCGAAGAAAGAATTTGAATTTATGGACTCCCAAGTACAGTTGTTTTCGGGTATGTTCACTATTTTTTTTTTTATCTTGATGTTCTTATAATGTTTAAGTGTCTCAATATTCAAAGGGTAAAACTTGTTGCTTAGATATTTATGTTTTTGATTTGAAAATGTCCTTAATTCTGTCATCAGAAGTTTGCATTCTTTGTCAAACCAGCAAACCTTTTTTAATTGACTTCAATTGGGATTTTGTTGCCGTTCTTTTAAATATATAATTAATATTTTCAACAGTTAAATGTACTCGTTCAATGCTGTGAGGGTATGATTTTCCCCAAAAAGTGTCCAATAGTACTTTAATTTAATCTCTTTGATTGTTTTTTTTGGAATTAATCTGTGCTGTTTTGGGCCCATCTGTATGATTTAGGGATGTTGTACAGCTTACTGACTGGGTTTTGTATATTTTACAATGTAAGTCTTTGTCCTTCACGACTGGTCTACCGACGTAAACCGGCAGAGGGGGTTTTCAAACAGGCTTCTCCGTCGCAACGTCCCCTGAATGCCCATCTACTAGCCTGCTAGCCGCGGCCCACTAGCTGTCTAGAGCATATCGGACTGTTAGCTGTAGAGGTCCATCAGCCAATTTTCTTGGGCTACAATACCTATTTTGCCAATTGGCCTGGACCCTTTTACTACATCATTGATGTATACAGAGAAAAGAGTTCAATTCTCGGGCCGACTCTTTTCTCTGTATACATCAATGATGTAGGTCTTGCTGCTGGTGATTCTCTGATTCACCTCTAAGCAGACGACACCATTCTGTAAACTTCTGGCCCTTCTTTGGACACTAACCTCCAGATGAGCTTCAATTCCATACAACACTCCTTCCCTGGCCTCCAATTGCTCTTAAATTCAAGTAAAACCAAATGAATGCTCTTCAACTGATCGCTGCCCGCACCTGCCCGCCTGTCCAGCATCACTACTCTGAACGGTTCTGACTTAGAATATGTGGACAACTACAAATACCTAGTTGTCTGGTTAGACTGTAAACTCTCCTTCCAGACTCATATTAAGCATCTCCAATCCAAAATAAAATCTTGAATCGGCTTCCTATTTTGCAACAAAGCCTCCTTCACTCATGCTGAACATATCCACGTAAAACGGACTATCCTACCGATCCTTGACTTCGGCGATGTCATTTACAAAATAGCCTCCAACACTCTACTCAGCAAATTGGATGAAGTCTATCACAGTGCCACCCGATTTGTCACCAAAGCCCCATTTACTACCCACCACTGCGACCTGTATGCTCTCGTTGGCTGACCCTCGCTTCATATTTGTCACCAAATCCACTGGCTCCAGGTCATCTATAAGTCTTTACTAGGTAAAGCCCCGCCTTATCTCAGCTCACTGGTCACCATAGCAGCACCCACTCGTAACACACATTCCAGCAGGTATATTTTACTGGTCACCCCCAAAGCCAATTCCTCCTTATCGGAGTAAGAACTCAGCAGGCACTGTGAATGCTTAAACCAAGTTTATTCTTTCCAAAGGATAGAACAGCTGAATCGACAAAAGACATTCACACAAACACTAATATTTAACCATTTATCCTAGGCTGAGTCTCTTCCTACTCATCTGAACAGCCATTGCATCTTTGTTGGTAGACAGAACCTTAGTGATATCTGTTGTTCCTCACTTCATCTGACCTGACCTCTGCCCCAAAGTGCTCCCTCCTCCCCAACTCAAGACTGTCATGTGTCTTTTCTCTTCCCATAGGATCCCTGGTGGCTACCAATAACATATCAATTACCCTCTCTCCCTCAGTGAAAGGAATAGGTCCATTTCATGAACCATCAATACTCATATTATTAGGTGTGCTTTCTGAATGCAAAGCACAACTCTAGATTTCTTACATGCTCATTCTTCTACTTTTCATTTTTCTTCCTCTTCTTCTTCATAGATTTGAGAACTTAAACCGTTTAAGCTATTAACACAAAACTAGCTTCCAAATGCCTAACTCGGATTGCTTGAGTTTTTTTTTCTGTTGATAGCATTTCCACTTTTTGAACTATAACAATATTTAAATGAGCTCCCTGAATGGTGAAACAAATACATATAATAACTTATCTTAGACCAGATCTTAGATCTCCTCCTACACCGTTTAAGCTATCAACACCAAACCAACGTTGATATTTTCAGACTGTCCCAAATTACATTCATTACACGATTTAATGGGAGTAAATTCCTTTGAGGAGCTTGATTTGCTATTGCCTCAGCACTACCTTGTAATGTTTGGATAGGATCCAGGCACCCAAATGATTAAGGTGCATCTCATCTTCCTTATAGAGCATCCTCTGCTTCCAACAGGAGTCAAAGTTGTCTATAAAAGTTACAACCAAGGCGAACAGTCACGTAGCCAGTTGTGAAGTGCAAAGAGCCTGCAAAAACGTTCACTACCTTGACCCAGCGAGGGCGCAAGGCCACATGGACTACAACAGCATCAATCTCCATGTGCTAATGTAGAATGGTAATATCCTAATATCCTGTACTCGAACCCCAGGGTAGCACAGGGTTTTCGCTCCAGAAACTGAGACGTTTCTTACCATAGAGCTGCCTAAGACAACAGCCGGCTAGATGGAAGAGGAAATCAGCCCATTACTACACCTTGCATGATTCAAGAGACCCATCGGGGACTTGCGAGAGGTGTAATCTCGCACAGCCGCAACCTCTTGGCACCCGGTTCTAGCTTCCCATAACCAATAAAGCCACATTCACCGGAGAAGGAGTCAGAACAGGGGACGAAGGTGCAGGTACTTCAGACAAAAAAAACATTTCACACAAGCACTGATATTTAACCCTTTCTCCGAGGCCGAGTCTCCTCCTCTGCAACTGAACAGCCAACGCATCTCTGTTCTTTGTCATAAAGTTAATTGACAAAAATCACTATTTAGCTAATTATCTGACTAGCTAACATTAGCCAGCTAGCTATCTGGTGTTATGACTTGAGTATGGCATTGTAATTCGTGTTGTTTAATGTTTTAGGGACTCTTGAGAAAACCAGCAAACCAGGCTGTCGTCTTGGGAAATAGTGGATGCGTTTACTGCAAATTGAATGTACAATTGTGTAAGCTTGCCTTACCGTACAATGCAGTTGAAGTAACATAGCTAGCTCACTATTTACTTGCTTATTGTGTAGTGGAGGATAAAAATAACTGACATTTCATCTGAGTAAAAATCACTGTTTTCGGTCAGTTAGGATCACCACTTTATTTTAAGAATGTGAAACGTCAGAATAATAGTTGAGAGAGTTATTTATTTACTTTCATCTCATTCCCAGTGGGTCAGAAGTTTACATACACTAAATTAGTATTTGGTAGCATTGCCTTTAAATTGTTTAACTTGGGTCAAACGTTTCGGGTAGCCTTCCACAAGCTTGCCACAATAAGTTGGGTGAATTCTGGCACATTCTTCCTGACAGAGCTGCAGTAACTGGCTCAGGATTGTTGGCCTCCTTGCTCGCACACGCTTTTTCAGTTCTCCCCACAAATTTTAAATAGAATTGAGGTCAGGCCTTTGTGATGGCCACTCCAATACCTTGACTTTGTAGTACTTAAGCCATTTTGACACAACTTTGGAAGTATGCTTGGGGTCATTGTTCATTTGCAAGATCCGTTAGCGACCAAGCTTTAACTTCCTGACTGATGTCTTAAGATGTTGCTTTAATATATCCACATCATTTTCCCTCCCTCATGATGCCATCTATTTTGTGAAGTGCACCAGTCCCTCCTGCAGCAAAGTACCCCCACAACCTAATGCTGCCACCCCCGTGCTTCACGTTTGGGATAGTGTTCTTCGGCTTGCAAGCCTCCCCTCCAAAACATAACGATGGTCATTATGGCCAAACAGTTCTATTTTTGTTTCATTAGACAATAATACATTTCTCCAAAAAGTACGATCTTTGTCCCCATGTGCAGTTGCAAATCGCAGTCTGGGTTTTTTATGGCAGTTTTGGAGCAGTGGCTTCTTCCTTGCTGAGCGGCCTTTCAGGTTATGTCGATGTAGGACTCGTTTTACTGTGGATATAGATACTTTTGTACCTGTTTCATCCAGCATCATCACAGGGTCCTTTGCTGCTGTTCTGGTATTGATTTGTACTTTTTGCACCAAAGTACGATCATCTCTAGGAGACAGAACGCATCTCCTTTCTGAGCGGTATGACGGCTGCGTGGTCCCATGGTGTTTATACTATTGTTTGTACAGATGAACGTGGTACCTTCAGGCATTTGGAAATTGCTCTCAAGAACGAACCAGACTTGTGGAGGTCTACAACTTTTTCTGAGGTCTTGGCTGATTTCTTTAGATTTTCCCATGATGTCAAGAAAAGAGGCACTGCGTTTGAAGTTAGGCCTTGAAATACATCCACAGGTACACCTCCAAATGACTCAAATGGTGTCAATTAGCCTATCAGAAGCTTCTAAAGCCATGACATAATTTTCTGGAATTTTACAAGCTGTTTAAAGGCACAGTCAGTTTACTGTATGTAAACTGTATGTAAAGTGAAATAATCTGTCTGTAAACAATTGTTGGAAAAATTACTTTTGTCATGGACAAAGTAGATGTCCTAACTGACTTGCCAAAACTATAGTTTGTTAATTAACAAGAAATTTGTGGAGTGGTTGAAAAACGAGTTTTAATGACTCCAACCTAAGTGCATGTAAACTACCGACTTCAACTATATTTAGTTTGCTTGAGGATTTAGACTGAGAAACTTTTCACAGACTGGACAAACAAAAAAATGGTTGCATAGCAACCAGATACCAAAAGTGTTCTGTGGAGAGAAAATACTGTAAGAGAAAGATTTCCAATATTTGCATAATCGTTGTGATTGGAGGATAGCTGTAAGGGTTGCCGAATCAGGATCAAGTCCTCTGTTCTCATAGAGCTCATTAATGATATGATGGCAAAAATGCCAGTCTCTTTGGCACATGACATGAAGTACAGGGAGTGGAATGTTAGCTGAAGAGACTGGTACCCAGGCTACAATGTATTGAATTTTGTGTCAAATCTATTGACATGTGTTTTTGCATTGAATGCAATGTATTGACTTCTATGCGTCAATGTCCAGTCTGTGAAGATGGGAGAGAGAGGTGGAGCTTGGAGAGAGGAGGGGGAGATAGAGAAGGAGATAAAAGAGGAAGAAGGCAGTTAACCACCAACAACTGCTCCCCGGGTGCCGATGATGTGGACGCCCCCATCACACCTTTCTGATTCAGAGGGGTTGGGTTAAATGAGGAAGACACACTTCTGTTGAATGCATTCAGTTGTGCAAATTACTTGGTATCCCATTTCCCTGGAATGTCAGGAGGTTCTGTCGTGGTCCACAGACGTCCTGTTTGCTGGGTATTCACATAAGCATCATGTTCCTTGAAACTGCTCTTTTTGATAAAACGTACCAGATTGATGCTTATCTGCTGACACCCGTCTGTCCGTTTTCCTCCATCTGAAATGCTGAATTAACTGCTCAAATCTCACAGTCAGTCTGCTTTATTTTACATGCTAATAATAACTTTCATGAATAATAATAAAAATAAAAAAAACATGTAAACTCAGCAAAAAAGAAACATTCCTTTTTCAGGACCCGGTCATCGAAAGATATTTTGATTTTTACGAATTAACTTCACAGATCTTCATTGTGAAGGGTTTAAACACTGTTTCCATGCTTGTTCAATGAACAATATACAATTAATGAACATCCACCTGTGGAACGGTCGTTAAGACACTAACAGCTTACAGATGGAAGGAAATTAAGGTCACAGTTATGAAAACTTAGAGGCCTTTCTACTGACTCTGAAAAACACCACAAGAAAGATGCCCAGGGTCCCTGCTCATCTGTGTGAACGTGCCTTATGCATGCTGCAAGTAGGCATGAGGACTGCAGATGTGGCCAGGGCAATACATTGCAATGTCCGTACTGTGAGACAACTAAGACAGCGCTACAGGGAGACAGGATGGACAGCTGATCGCCCTCGCAGTGGCAGACCACATGTAACAACACCTGCACAGGATCGGTACATCCGAACATCCCTCCTGCGGGACAGGTACAGGATGGCAACAACAACTGCCCGAGTTACACCAGGAACGCGCAATCCCTCCAGTACTCAGACTGTCCGCAATACGCTGAGAAAGACTGATGGCTTGTAGGCCTGTTGTAAGGCAGGTCCTCACCAGACATCATCGGCAACAACGCCGCCTATGGGCACAAACCCACCATCGCTGGACCAGACAGGACTGGCAAAAAGTGCTCTTCACTGACAAGTCACGGTTTTGTCTCACCAGGGGTGATGGTCGGATTCGCGTGTATTGTCGAAGGAATGAGCGTTACACCGAGGCCTGTACTCTGGAGCGGGATTGATTTGGAGGTGGAGGGTCTGTCATGGTCTGTCACAGCATCAACGGACTGAGCTTGTTGTCTTTGCAGGCAATCTAAACGCTGTGCGTTACAGGCAAGACTTCCTCCTCCCTCATGTGGTACCCTTCCTGCAGGCTCATCCTGACATGACCCAGAATGACAATGCCACCAACCATACTGCTCGTTCTGTGCATGATTTCCTGCAAAACAGGAATGTCAGTGTTCTGCAATGGCCAGCGAAGATCCCGGATCTCAATACCATTGAGCACGTCTGGGACCTGTTGGATCGGAGGATGAGGGCTAGGGACATTCCCCCCAGAAATGTCCAGGAACTTGCAGGTGCCTTGGTGGAAGAGTGGGGTAACATCTCACAGCGAGAACTGGCAATTCTGGTGCAGTCCATGAGGAGGAGATGCACTGCAGTACTTAATGCAGCTGGTGGCGTCACCAGATACTGACTGTTACTTTTGATGTTGACCCCCCCTTTATTCAGGGACATATTATTCAAATTATTTTAGTCACATGTCTGTGGAACTTGTTCAATTTATGTGACAGTTGTTGAATTTTGTTATGGTCATAAAATATTTACACATGTTAATTTTTCTGAAAATAAACACAGTTGACAGTGAGAGGACATTTCTTTTTTTGCTTCGTTTATAAACTATTATTAAGTATTTCATTATTTGTAAACATTTATCAGCATTACAATTCATAAGCATTTATAATTAAAACGCATTTAAACATTTTATAATTCATTAAATTCATTAAATATTTTATAAAGTGTAACCAGCTAAGTTATTTAATATAAAGTGTAACCAGCTAAGTTAATTTAATATAAAGTGTAACCAGCTAAGTTCATTTAATATAAAGTGTAACCAGCTAAGTTCATTTAATATAAAGTGTAACCAGCTAAGTAAATTTAATATAAAGTGTAAACCAGCTGTGAGTTCATAAAGTTCCACCAGTGTGAAGGTTCTGAAAGAGCAATCCAGAAAGTTAACCTCGGGGCACACAAGCATGTGACAACATGGCTAACCTGCTCTTAGAAATCCAAACCAGATATGGCAACACTGTGTGATGATCCTTGACCTTTTCTTCACCGTTCTATGGCCTTTGCTTGGCAGGACGGGGTCAGGTGGGTGGCGTGTCAAAGTTTGAGCATATCTATGCAAACATTGGTCTTACCTTGAGTCTGTTTCACTTTCTGACCCTATCTATCTTTGTTAGTTTGTGAGGTTTTTTTACCGGTTTTGTTTTGCTATCTAATCTATTTTAGAAAATCTAAAAGAGATCACTGTGAGAGTTAAAGTGGGCTGCAGCTGCCAAATGCCAAATGTTGGCTAAATGCTGGGGCAAGTAATAATGTGATATCAGACAGCTCATGTCACACATCTTTGGGTTGTTAAATGATGCACGTTGTGTCTGAAATACCATTCTAATATCACTCTCAGTTTTATCATGGAAACCTGGGGTCGTTTGCTGAGGTGTCACCAGCAATGACACACAGCCGACGTGTAGGAGACTGAGACACTGCAATAGAATGTTGACTCTCCAGAGGGTGGTGCAGTCTGCACAACGCATTACCGGGGCCAAACTACCTGCCCTCCAGGAAACCTACAGCACCCGATGTTACAGGAAGTCCAAAAAGATCATCAAGGACAACAACCACCCGATGTGCTGTTCACTCAACTACCATCCAGGAAGGTCTTAAGACACCAGCCACCCTAGTTATAGACTGTTCTCTCTGCTACCGCACGGCAAGCAGTACTGGAGCGCCAAGTCTAGGTCCAAAAAGATTCTTAACAGCTTCTACCCCCAAGCCATAAGACTCCTGAACAGCTAATCAAATGGCTACTCAGACTATTTGCATTGTCCCCCCCCAACCCTCTTTTACGCTTCTGCTACTCTCTGTTTATTATCTATGCATAGTCACTTTAACTCTACCTCCATGTACATATTACCTCAACTAACCTGTGCCCCCTCATATTGACTCTGTACCGGTACCCCCTGTATATAGCCCCACTACTGATATTTTACTGCTGCTGTTAAGTTTTTTTTTAACTTAGTTTTTTCCTTTTATATTTTTACTTAATACTTCTTTTTTTTAAACTGCATTGTAGGTTAAGGGCTTGTAAGTAAGCATTTCACTGTAAGCACATGTGACAAATACAATTTGATGTTGTTTGTTGACATCATTCAATGCATTCTGGTTGTCACGTAAACATCTGTCAGACCAAAGACGTTAAAACAAAACGAGGTGAAGAGATGTTTTACTCAATTTAATTAGATTGTAACTATCATTACTCAGGGTTGCCAGCTCAGGCCAGTCTTTCCAGGGGTTATTTTTTCAAATTTAGCTTATAAACTTTCCCCTGTGTTTGCACCCCCCCCATTTATTGATAAATCCCTAATTTTAGTAATTTGCACCATATTTCTCCATGATACCTTCCCCCATTTCTACCCCCCCCCCCTACAAATTAAATATCCCCCCTCCAAAAACTAAAATGGTCTCAACTAAATCTGGCAACCCTGTTTATCTTTCGCGCTACGGTAAGGCTAGGCAATAGGCTTGTATTTGGGAATATTTTTCGGGCAATGGGCGCAGCCATCTTTGATTTTGTTTATTTGCATCTAGTGAATGGCATTCTGGAATTAGGGAGATTTTGCTTGTCAAACATAAACAAACATGGCTGCCATCATAAAGAATTTAGCTGCTGTAAACTATGCTGACACCCATTTATTTTTTAAACAATATTACAAGTGTAGCTGTTAGGTCGCTACCTTATGTTTTGTTTCTTGTCAGCGCAACCTGTTATTTGGACTGGTTTATGTAATGAGTTTGGCTGTGGATGTGTTCCATGTGATGCTTGATTCATGATGTCCGCATGTATCTTTTACAATAAAAGGTGAAATTGAGGATTAAGATTGTTTAGATGCTTTTCAGACAGCAATACTGTTTAGAAGCGTTTGTTGAATCACACGTTCTGTTGCTACTATTCCAATCACATATTTGCGATGGTACACTGCAGGGACCACTCTACAATGATAACACATATGTGACTCGTATCAGGAAACTAGGCGTATGTCGCACGTCACTACTTCACAGGAGAACCATTTGAATGTAAACTTTTTTCATTTAATCAAAATGCTTTTTTTGGGCTGAAATACCTTCTGGAACATATGAAATGTCATGTGGCTTAATAACAAACTTGTATGCCATCTGTAAACACTAGTAAGCATGTTAAAATGCAAGCCTAGTTGGTTTAACCACAGAAAAAGCCAACAACCTTCCCGCTAGCCATGATTGGCTGAAATAATGAGTGGGCTGGACATGCTGAGAGATGAGTTCGGATTGGTCTGCAATGTAGCAAGATTCTGGCTAATAGAGCTGGTTAGTATGTGTAGGCAATAATATATAATGCAGTGTTTTAAAAATATATTATGTAGTAGAACTGCATAAGTGTTACTCTCCCCTTTCTGGAGGACCGAGTTTTGAAATCAGTGGAATTAGAGTATGATTTTTATGTAACCCTTTATTTAACTAGGCAAGTCATGATAGCTAAGGAGATTGAGAAGAAACACTTCAAACTAAGGTCAACCATGGAATCAGTGACAGAGAGTGAGAAGCGTCCATCCATTTATACAGGTAAGATTGTCTAGCTAGCTACATTTTCATATGTTTCACATTTCTAATTTTACATTTACATTTACATTTAAGTCATTTAGCAGACGCTCTTATCCAGAGCGACTTACAAATTGGTGCATTCACCTTATGACATCCAGTGGAACAGCCACTTTACAATAGTGCATCTAAATCTTTTAAGGGGAGGGGGGGGTGAGAAGGATTACTTTATCCTATCCTAGGTATTCCTTAAAGAGGTGGGGTTTCAGGTGTCTCCGGAAGGTGGTGATTGACTCCGCTGTACTGGCGTCGTGAGGGAGTTTGTTCCACCATTGGGGGGCCAGAGCAGCGAACAGTTTTGACTGGGCTGAGCGGGAACTGTACTTCCTCAGTGGTAGGGAGGCGAGCAGGCCAGAGGTGGATGAACGCAGTGCCCTTGTTTGGGTGTAGGGCCTGATCAGAGCCTGGAGGTACTGAGGTGCCGTTCCCCTTACAGCTCCGTAGGCAAGCACCATGGTCTTGTAGCGGAAAGCGAGTTTCAACTGGAAGCCAGTGGAGAGAGCGGAGGAGCGGGGTGACGTGAGAGAACTTGGGAAGGTTGAACACCAGACGGGCTGTGGCGTTCTGGATGAGTTGTAGGGGTTTAATGGCATAGGCAGGGAGCCCAGCCAACAGCGAGTTGCAGTAATCCAGACGGGAGATGACAAGTGCCTGGATTAGGACCTGCGCCGCTTCCTGTGTGAGGCAGGGTCGTACTCTGCGGATGTTGTAGAGCATGAACCTACAGGAACGGGCCACCGCCTTGATGTTAGTTGAGAATGACAGGGTGTTGTCCAGGATCACGCCAAGGTTCTTAGCGCTCTGGGAGGAGGACACAATGGAGTTGTCAACCGTGATGGCGAGATCATGGAACGGGCAGTCCTTCCCCGGGAGGAAGAGCAGCTCCGTCTTGCCGAGGTTCAGTTTGAGGTGGTGATCCGTCATCCACACTGATATGTCTGCCAGACATGCAGAGATGCGATTCGCCACCTGGTCATCAGAAGGGGAAAGGAGAAGATTAATTGTGTGTCGTCTGCATAGCAATGATAGGAGAGACCATGTGAGGTTATGACAGAGCCAAGTGACTTGGTGTATAGCGAGAATAGGAGAGGGCCTAGAACAGAGCCCTGGGGGACACCAGTGGTGAGAGCGCGTGGTGAGGAGACAGATTCTCGCCACGCCACCTGGTAGGAGCGACCTGTCAGGTAGGACGCAATCCAAGCGTGGGCCGCGCCGGAGATGCCCAACTCGGAGAGGGTGGAGAGGAGGATCTGATGGTTCACAGTATCGAAGGCAGCCGATAGGTCTAGAAGGATGAGAGCAGAGGAGAGAGAGTTAGCTTTAGCAGTGCGGAGCGCCTCCGTGATACAGAGAAGAGCAGTCTCAGTTGAATGACTAGTCTTGAAACCTGACTGATTTGGATCAAGAAGGTCATTCTGAGAGAGATAGCGGGAGAGCTGGCCAAGGACGGCACGTTCAAGAGTTTTGGAGAGAAAAGAAAGAAGGGATACTGGTCTGTAGTTGTTGACATCGGAGGGATCGAGTGTAGGTTTTTTTCAGAAGGGGTGCAACTCTCGCTCTCTTGAAGACGGAAGGGACGTAGCCAGCGGTCAGGGATGAGTTGATGAGCGAGGTGAGGTAAGGGAGAAGGTCTCCGGAAATGGTCTGGAGAAGAGAGGAGGGGATAGGGTCAAGCGGGCAGGTTGTTGGGCGGCCGGCCGTCACAAGACGCAAGATTTCATCTGGAGAGAGAGGGGAGAAAGAGGTCAGAGCACAGGGTAGGGCAGTGTGAGCAGAACCAGCGGTGTCGTTTGACTTAGCAAAAGAGGATCGGATGTCGTCAACCTTCTTTTCAAAATGGTTGACGAAGTCATCTGCAGAGAGGGAGGGGGGGAGGGGATTCAGGAGGGAGGAGAAGGTGGCAAAGAGCTTCCTAGGGTTAGAGGCAGATGCTTGGAATTTAGAGTGGTAGAAAGTGGCTTTAGCAGCAGAGACAGAGGAGGAAAATGTAGAGAGGAGGGAGTGAAAGGATGCCAGGTCCGCAGGGGCGAGTTTTCCTCCATTTCCGCTCGGCTGCCCGGAGCCCTGTTCTGTGAGCTCGCAATGAGTCGTCGAGCCACGGAGCGGGAGGGGAGGACCGAGCCGGCCTGGAGGATAGGGGACATAGAGTCAAAGGATGCAGAAAGGGAGGAGAGGAGGGTTGAGGAGGCAGAATCAGGAGATAGGTTGGAGAAGGTTTGAGCAGAGGGAAGAGATGATAGGATGGAAGAGGAGAGAGTAGCGGGGGAGAGAGAGCGAAGGTTGGGACGGCGCGATACCATCCGAGTAGGGGCAGTGTGGGAAGTGTTGGATGAGAGCGAGAGGGAAAAGGATACAAGGTAGTGGTCGGAGACTTGGAGGGGAGTTGCAATGAGGTTAGTGGAAGAACAGCATCTAGTAAAGATGAGGTTGAGCGTATTGCCTGCCTTGTGAGTAGGGGGAAGGTGAGAGGGTGAGGTCAAAAGAGGAGAGGAGTGGAAAGAAGGAGGCAGAGAGGAATGAGTCAAAGGTAGACGTGGGGAGGTTAAAGTCGCCCAGAACTGTGAGAGGTGAGCCGTCCTCAGGAAAGGAGCTTATCAAGGCATCAAGCTCATTGATGAACTCTCCGAGGGGACCTGGAGGGCGATAAATGATAAGGATGTTAAGCTTGAAAGGGCTGGTAACTGTGACAGCATGAAATTCAAAGGAGGCGATAGACAGATGGGTAAGGGAGAAAGAGAATGACCACTTGGGAGAGATGAGGATCCCGGTGCCACCACCCCGCTGACCAGAAGCTCTCGGGGTGTGCGGGAACACGTGAGCGGACGAAGAGAGAGCAGTAGGAGTAGCAGTGTTATCTGTGGTGATCCATGTTTCCGTCAGTGCCAAGAAGTCGAGGGACTGGAGGGAGGCATAGGCTGAGATGAACTCTGCCTTGTTGGCCGCAGATCGGCAGTTCCAGAGGCTACCGGAGACCTGGAACTCCACGTGGGTCGTGCGCGCTGGGACCACCAGATTAGGGTGGCCGCGGCCACGCGGTGTGGAACGTTTGTATGGTCTGTGCAGAGAGGAGAGAACAGGGATAGACAGACACATAGTTGACAGGCTACAGAAGAGGCTACGCTAATGCAAGGAGATTGGAATGACAAGTGGACTACACGTCTCGAATGTTCAGAAAGTTAAGCTTACGTAGCAAGAATCTTATTGACTAAAATGATTAAAATGATACAGTACTGCTGAAGTAGGCTAGCTGGCAGTGGCTGCGTTGTTGACACTACACTAATCAAGTTGTTCCGTTGAGTGTAATAGTTTCTACAGTGCTGCTATTCGGGGGCTAGCTGGCTAGCTAGCAGTGTTGATTACGTTACGTTGCGTTAAAGAACGACAATAGCTGGCTAGCTAACCTAGAAAATCGCTCTAGACTACACAATTATCTTTGATACACAGACGGCTATGTAGCTAGCTATGTAGCTAGCTACGATCAAACAAATCAAACCGTTGTGCTGTAATGAAATGAAATGAAAAATGTGATACTACCTGTGGAGCGAAGCGGAATGCGACCGGGTTGTTGAGTGCGGAAGTTCTATTCAGTAGATGTTGGCTAGCTGTTGGCTAGCTAGCAGTGTCTCCTACGTTAAGGACGACAAATAGCTGGCTAGCTAACCTCAGTAAATTAAGATAATCACTCTAAGACTACACGCTCTAAACTACACAATTATCTTGGATACGAAGACAGCAAAGACAACTATGTAGCTAGCTAACACTACACTAATCAAGTCTTTCAGTTGAGTGTAATAGTTTCTACAGTGCTGCTATTCGGTAGACGGTGGACGTTTGCTAGCTGGCTAGCTGCTGGGCAGATAGCAGTGTAGACTACGTTAGGACGACAAAATACGAAGTTGCAATAGAAGTGCTGACTGTTTCACTTTGTTGTCCTCTTTCTTTTCCTTTTTCTTCTGTCCTTCTTTTGTCCTTATTTTGTCTTCCTTTCTTCTGTTAACTAGATATTTTTTGTTATTCTTTGTAAGCTAGCTAGCTTCTTCCAGGAGAGTCCCTAGCAACTGCTTAGCAACAAGTAAACAATTCTGCTAGCAATTCAGCTAGCTAAGATAACTGTACAATTTTATGAAATATAGTTACTTTTCAAAATCCTGTCTTTATTTGGTTTGTTCCTTGTTTTGTCTTCTATTGAGTCTTGCAGTTTTCTCTTGATTTTTTTCGATGTACTTCACTCTAAAAAACCTTTTAAATCTCAATATATACAGTAGCTCATTTTTCAGCAGCTGCTCAATTTAGAACTCCGGAACACTTTAATTTTGTCAGAAAGTTGTTTTAATTTAAAGTTAAAGTGTACTGTTATCTAGCTAGCTAACATTAGCTGGCTGGCTCACTAGCTAACGTTACGTGTATGATCTGTGTAGTAATATTATTCGTATCTCAGAGCCATTTGCTTTGCTAGTTATAGCCTACTGTTAGCTAGCTAACATTGAACCTGGTTGGTTCGCTACCTGCATATTCATGCAGGGTAGTAACGTCATGAGTTGGGATTATGGTCCATTGTTTAGCTAGCTAGCTAGCTAGTTACATGTCGAAACAAAAGACTCCACTATGCAAGTAACCATTTCAATAGAATGCTAATGATGTCACTGCGAAAACGTTGATTGCCGTAGCTGGTAAATTCACTCTGGCTATCTACTCCGATTTCAGACCACTCTCGTCTGATTGTGGCAGAGCGCAGAATAAATTACGAATTGCTGAATGCTCAACACCCGTTGAATATGGCCAGTGTCAGTAAACATTGGCAAATAAACGCAAATGTATTTAAATGAGAGTGTGCATAAGCATGTGCAAGGGCCGCGGCTTTTGTGGAGTGATGGTTAACAATGCTTCAAGGGTGGCTGTTATCTGCATGTGCAGAGGTTCCCTGGTTCGAGCCCAGGTAGGGGTGAGGAGAGGGAAAGAAACAAAACTATTACAAGGGCACAATTTTAATCAGGAGAATCTCCTCTTTGTAATTATGTAAGTCTGGGCAGCGAGTTCATTTGTCATCGATCGCTAGACCAGAAATAGTCCAAAGTTTTTATTTTTTCCCTACTTTTTCATGACGCAGACATAAGCACAGTTGACACCATCGAGGTGCTAATGTTTACTTTCTACACTAGTTGTTTTTTTCCAGTTTTGTCCGACGAACAGTTTGTAGTGGTAAAATAAAAAGGGATACATTTTTTATGGAATTCTAAGCATCACTCCAGTCAAAACAGGGTCTGCGAACATTCGATAACATTCATTTTCTATGGGCTCGCACTAGTGTTCCAGTTTAGGCAAAGTTCTTAAGCCGTTTTTCAGCCTTGGGTGAATTTTGACTCGTTCTATTGTCCAGCCTATAGATAGCCAGAGCGAATTTACAAAAGCACCCGAATGTCCATTGAGAAAGCACAACGACTATACCATTTAGCTAAGCTAAAAATGACGAGAATGTACAAGTCAATAAACGTTGGGTCGTTAGATAGCTAGCTACCTAACGTTAACTAAGTAAAGGTCGTTCAGCTATTAGCCCTCCTCCCCAACTTGCAACAAATTGCTGTTCCCATCTCTTTCCTTTCCCTCTTCCACGCATCATCATTCTGCTCCTGAGTGGCTCGCTTGTGGGCATGCTGGCAGGATATGACAGCATCTTCGGTTGTGTGTCAAGAATTCTACATGCAGTAGCACGTTTTCATGAAGGTGTGGTTACTCACAGGCAAATTGTTATATGCTATGGAGGTACATTTGTGTCTTTTTGTCTCGAGCAAAACCTTTTTTATTTTCAATTCAAAATAATTGAAAGCAACTTTCAGAACAGCGGACATGATGACATCTCAGGAAATCAGCACTGGGCTGTAATTGACGTATCCTGAAAATGACATTTGCTGCTTTAGATTGAACAGTCATCTCAGTTATTGTTTTCCTACAATAAAAATAAGCTGTTTTCTTTACTTCCAGAGAGCGAGCTGACCAGAGGTAATTAAACTGTTCTGTGTTCTTTATCTCCATCTCTGCATGTCCTGTTGTACATGGAACCTGTCTCACATGCATTCCTTAAAAAACCCTTAAACTTCTCTAGGATAGGGACCAGCATTCGGAATTTTGGAAGAAAAGCGTGCCCAAATTAAACTGCCTGCTACTCATCCCTAGAAGATAACATATGCATATTATTATATATTATATATTATTATATATATGCATATTATTAGTAGATTTGGATAGAAAACACTCTGAAGGTTCAAAAACTGTTTGAATCATGTCTGTGAGTATAACAGAATTTATGTAGCAGGTCACTCTCTTTTCAATGGGTTTCATTGGGAATCCAGATTTCGAAGGGACCTTCTTGCAGTTCCTATCGCTTCCACTGGATGTCACCAGTCTTTAGAAATTGGTTGGGTTTTTTCCTTTGTGTAATGAAGAAGTAACACTGTTCAGGCTAGAGTGAAGAGTACTCTTTGTTAGAGGCGTGTGACCTGAAAGCTAGCTACAAAGCTAGCTTTCCTATAATTTCTCCTTATTGTAGGCTACTACCACTTTTAGTCTTAATCTTTATGACACTACTCACTGTTTAGCACATGACCTCACATGTGAATCCTTAAAGAGATGAGGGGCTGGTGGAACTGGTTTAATAGGGTGTGAACAATGCTGAATGGATGTAGACAAAGGAGAGCTCTCCAGTAGGTACCGAAACATTCAAAGGCCCTTTTCTCAAAAGTATGTTTACAAATTTATCAACTTTCGAAGCAGAATTACTTTCCAATTGTTCCTCGAAAATACAGTGTATGTTATACCATTTTGTAGCTCTGAGTCTACTTTTTACCAATGTAAAAATAAAACAATTCTCTGCTTCTCAAATATGCGAGCAAATTTAAAATCGTGATTACTGATCTGCAGAGGTGGGATCAAGTCATTGTTTTACAAGTCCCAAGTCAAGACAGGCAAGTCCGAGTCAAGTCTCAAGTCAAGACCGACAAGACTCAAGTCAAGTCTCAAGTCCTAAAATTTGAGTTTCGAGTCCAATACAAGTCATAATGTGCTCTTCACCAAATGTAATACCATTTCATATTTTTAACAAGAGTAATAGTTAGTATATTACATTTCCGCAAATCATGAATGCTTTAAAAAATATATATATTTATTACTTTCCAAATAAACTTGCGCCTCCGTCTTTATATCCGAAAATAATAATTTTGGGTATCATCTTTCCAAGGGCTCCATCTGAATTCACCCGCCGACGTTCCTCTGCACTGCCACACGCAACTTTTTCTCAGCTGGCACAATTTGATTGGCTGCTGTCCGATTCAAACTGTTATCTGTTAAATGAAGAGTTGATGCGCTGCACTTTTTTTTATTAGCATCATCTTTTATATCTGGGCTTGGGGAGGGTATAAAGTCAGGTGGAGGTAAAAGACTCAAGTCCAAGTTAAGTTAAGAGTCATTGGTGTTGAAGCCACTACTTTCCAAACAACTGCCGTTTTGACCACTAACATTTTAGAGAGAAAAGTTCTAAGGTATGAAATCTTCCCCTGCTACTCTGCTATTCAAATACGAAGTCCAATTTCAAATCAGGCCCACCAATCTGTGACTAGAGCCGTTTTCATAACCTATTGCCTGTCTTTCAATCCTCTGTAAATCATATCAGACGCAAGTAAAGTTCTTACTTTTCAAACACAATAGTTCGTTTTGACCACTAAAACAAACAGCTAGACAAAAATACATTTCTAATATATGAAATCTTCCTCTGCTTCTCTGCTTGTAAAATGCTGAAACGATTACCATTCTTGAGGGAGAGCAATTTAAGCAACTGTCTTCTGAAAACAGCTCTCTGTGTCAATATTGAGATTCAAAAAAGAAATCGTTGCTTGGATACTCGCTGACAATGCGCCAAAACGGTGAGGAGAAAGAAGAGGGACACCCCCTACCACGTTTAAGCCAGAAACGCCATTCCAACTTCTAGAATTCCGGAACGGTCTCGATCGAGTTGCTTGTATACAACTTTTTGATAACTGTTGTACTTTTTGTTATTCAGTTTCTTGTCCTCTTTCTCCTCCATCCTCTTTCATGGGATTTCTCAAAAAACTAAAGCGCCCCATTGTGACACCATCAAATCAAACTTTTGTCACATGCGCCGAATATAACAAGTGTTGACTTTACCGTGAAATGCTTACTTACAAGCCCTTAACCTACAGTGCAGTACAAGAAGAAGGAAATATTTACCAAGTAGACTAAAATAAAAAGTAATAATAAAAAGTAACACAATAAGAATAACAATAACGAGGCTATATACAGGAGGCACCGGTACCGAGTCAGTGTGCGGGGGTACAGGCTAGTTGAAGTAATCTGTACATGTAGGTTGGGGGGAAGTGACTATGCATAGGGAACAAACAACCAGCAGCAGTGTACAAAAGGGGGAGGTCAATGTAAATTGAAAATCAATGTACGGTGCGATTTTATGAATTGTTCAGCAGCCTTATGGCTTGGGGGTATAAGCTGTTGAGGAGCCTTTTGTTCCTAGACTTGGCGATCCCGTACCGCTTGCCGTGCAGTAGCAGAGAAAACAGTCTATAACTTGGGTGACTGGAGTCTCTGATAATTTGATGGCCTTTCCTCTGACGCAGCCTATTATATAGCTCCTGGATGACAGGAAGCTTGACCCCAGTGACATACTGGGCCATTTTCACTACCCTCTATAGCGCTTTACGCTCAGATGCCAAGTAGTTGCCATACCAGGCGGTGATCCAACCCATCAGGAGGCTGTCGTTGGTGCAGCTGTGATTATTTAGTTAGTTAGTAAATAAATGATTAAGCCAATTGGTGTATGGATGATTTATAGTCAAGGGTGGGTTCATGCAATTTATGACGTTTGGAATGAGACTGACATGAGTTAAATAATAATTAATTAAAAGAAGACTAATTGATTAGATATTAAAATATCTGAAGTTATATCCAGAAAATCATAACTTTGTAATCTGAAGATTTTCTGTGGTGATCAGACTTCCCAGTTAATTACATTTACATGATTAGTTTAATCACGTAATAATAATTACAGAGAATTTATTTGATAAAATAAAATAAAATAAGTCTTCACTTTTAATGATGCCAAAGACACGACAGTACGTATAGTGCACTTATTGATGAAGACTGATGACTGATGTGATATACTCCTCAATGCCATTGTATGAATCCTGGAACATATTCCAGTCTGTGCTAACAAAACAGTCCTCTAGCGTAGCATCCGCGTCTTCTGACCACTTCCATATTGAGCAAGCCACTGGTACTTCCTGCTTTAGTTTTTGCTTGTAAACAGGAATCAGGAGGATATAATTATGGATAGAGTTATTATCATCATTTGCAACTGACATTCTCTGTAAGTGAATGCAATTTTTGACGCAAATCAGCAAATAAGTCCACTATGCAACCACGTAGACAAAACATTAAAGGCTTACCAGCTTAGTCTACTTCTCTGCTACTCAACTCGGTGCTCTCTTCTAACAACAGCTGATTTCAAAATGGAACCATTGCTAGGTGACTCGCTGACACTGATGGCCAAAATAATGAGGAGAGAAGAGTCACTACAACCACATAACTTTTGACGCCAAACGCACAACTTCTGACCATATCTAGTTCCCACAACCACACATACCGCAACCGCTCAACTTCTGACAGCAATACACAACTTCCGAACACAACCACACAATTCAACCACATAACTTCTGACCGCAACCACCCAACTGTGTGTGTGTAGAATGGGAGCCATGTCGCACAATCTATTATGGAAACCCCCTATTAGGAAGAGAGTATGGTTGTCATAAGTATAGGATGATCTGGGAGAATCAATTCTTCCTCAGCAGTCTACTGTATATCATGACTACACAAGTTTATTGAAATAATATCATGAATGAGCGGCATTAGGTTAAAATGAATGAGAAAACGATTGGATAAATGCAATACACTTTCTGGGAAATGATTTGTTTACAAACAAATCGAACAGTATAACAATCTTGGCAGAGTCAACATCAATGATGTAATGGAAATGACAAAAATAATCCAAACTAACTTTAAACTCCATCCTATCCGATGGTGTAGTGTAAGAGTAACATAAAGTAGGATATTTTATCCAGGCTGGTATGCAGAATACTAATGAATCATTAAGTGATCTTTCAAGACGGCTGCACTACACCCCTGATCCTATCCCATCTCCATCATCTGGAAGAGGAAAAAGAAGAGGAGAAAGGTAAGCGATTATTCAAAGTATATTCACAATATTCAGAGACCTAAACAAAATAAATAGTTGCAAAGATTGGTCCATTAACAACCAAGTCAAAGTAATATTTGCTGTTGAAGTCTTACTCTTCTCTTGGGGCACCCGGCAGGCCCTCAACCACGACTTCTCCCCTTTTGTGCAGGGTAACAGGGAACGGCAGCTCCTCAAACTGTCAAACCCTGATCTGTTTCACCTGTCTTTGTGACTGTCTCCACCTACCTCCAGGTGTCACATTTCCCCCATTAGTCCCTGGGTATTTATTCCGGGGTTACCTATTTGTCTGTTGCCAGTTCGTTTTGTCAAGTCAACCAGAGTGGTTTTTCTGATCTCTCTTTTATGAGTCCTCCCAGTTTTTACCCTTGCCTGCCTTGACTCTGAACATGCCTGCCCGACCATACTGTCTGCCCTGACCTCGAGCCTACCTGCCACTCTGTACCTCCTGGTCTCTGACCTTGTTTATGATCTTTTGCCTGTTCACGACCATTCTCTTGCCTGCCCCTTGGATTATAATAAATGTCAGAGACTCAAACCATCTGCCTCCCATGTCTACATTTGAGTCTCGCCCTGTGCCCTTATAGTACGAACTGGCCATGGAAGACAGAACAGACTTGGACCAGCTCCGCCACGCTGTCTCCCTGCAGTGAGCCAACATTGGGAGGCATGAGGAGCTACTGCTGGACCGGACGGAACGCTACGACCAAGGGTTCAAGGCTATTATAGAGCAAATCGGGAAGTTAAATACCAAAGAATGCGCTATCGTCTACGCGCTTGGAAACACTACAGCCAAAATGGGAGCCACCTAGAAATGACCATTTCTGGCTCATTTTTCCAAAAATCAGCATAACTCTTTCTAAAGACTGTTGACATCCAGTGGAAGCCCTAGGAACTACAATCTGGGAGGAATTCGCCTTATAATAAAAGTAACAGCCATTGAAAAGTGGTAGGCTGAAATATTTTTTTGGGGGGGGATGGTTTGTCCTCTGGGTTTTGCCTACCATATCAGTTCTATTTTACTCCCAGAAAATTGTAACAGTTTTAGAAACTGTAGTGTTTTCTATCAATTATATGCATATCTTAGCTTCTGGGCCTTTTCATCCAGATGTGAAAATACTGCCCCCTACACAAGAGTACTGCAGTGCATCTTCTCCTCATGGACTGCACCAGATTTGCCAGTTCTTGCTGTGAGATGTTACCCCAATCTTCCACCAAGGCACCTGCAAGTTCCCGGACATTTCTGGGGGGAATGGCCCTAGTCCTCATCCCCCGATCCAACAGGTCCCAGATGTGCTCAATGAGATTGAGATCCAGGCTCTTTGAACTACAGGAAACGTATGATCTCTGTAATTGCAAACAAAGGTTTCTGTACCAAATATTAAGTTCTGCTTTTCTGATGTATCAAGTACTTATGTCATGCAATAAAATGCAAATTAATTACTTAAAAATCATACAATGTGATTTTCTGGTTTTTTGCTTTAGATTCCATCTCTCACAGTTGAAGTGTATGATAAAAATGACAGACTTCTACATGCTTAGTAAGTAGGAAAACCTGCAAAATAGGCAGTGTATCAAATACTTGTTCTTCCCACTGTATATATAGTTGAAGTCGGAAGATTATATACACAGAGATTGGAGTCATTAAAACTATTTTTTCAACCACTCCACAAAATTCTTGTTAACAAGCTATAGTTTTGGCAAGTTGGTTAGGACATCTACTTTGTGCATGACACAAGTAATTTTTCCAACAATTGTTACAGACACATTATTTCACTTATTCACTGTATCACAATTCCAGTGGGTCAGAAGTTTACATGCATCAAGTTGACAGTGTCTTTAAACAGCTTGGAACATTTCAGAAAATTATTTCATGGCTTTAGAAGCTTCTGATAGGCTAATTGACATTATTTGAGTCCATTGGAGGTGTACCTGTGGATGTATATCAAGGCCTACCTTCAAACTCATTGCCTCTTTGCTTGACATCATGTGAACATCAAAAGAAATCAGCCAAGACCTCAGAAAAACAATTGTTGACCTCCGGGTCTGGTTCATCTTTGGGAGCAATTTCCAAATGCCTGAAGGTACCAGGTTCATCTGTACAAACAATAGTACGCAAGTATTAACACCATGGGACCACGCAGCCTCCATACCGCTCAGGAAGGAGATGTGTTCTCACTCCTAGAGATGAACGTACTTTGGTGCGAAAAGTGCATATCAATCCCAGAACAACAGCAAAGGACTTTGTGAATATGCTGGAGGAAACAGGTACAAAGGTATCTATATCCACAGTAAAACGAGTCCTATATCGACATAACCTGAAAGGCCGCTCTGCAAGGAAGAAGCCACTGCTCCAAAACTGCCATAAAAAAGCCAGACCACGGTTTGCAACTGCACGTGGGGACAAAGATTGTATTTTTTGGGGAAATGTCCTCTGGTCTGATGAAACAAAAATAGAACTGTTTGGCCATAATCTCTACTATTGTTCTGACATTTTCACATTCTGAAAATAAAGTGGTGATCCTAACTGACCTAAAACAGCACATTTTTACTAGGATTAAATGCTGAATAGAGTTTTAATGTATTTGGCTCATGTGTATGTAAACTTCCGCCTTCAACTGTATATATATATATAAACCAAAGTCATGCTATTTGTCCATAAAACCTATTTTGTGTGTTTCCACAGAGTAAGCGTTGTAGTTCCCACTGAACTTTTCCTAGCAGTGACACAGCAGCAACTACCATCCTGGCCAAGGAGAGTGCAGTCTTTAGATCAAACCCTTTGGCTCCCTCATGTCTCTCCACATATTGATTACAAGATCATCCTCCTGACCTACAAATCTCTTCACCACCATCCCCCTCCTTAGCTCTCTGACCTTTTTTCTTGGCTACTAACTCCCACACTCACTCCGTTCTGCCACAGCAGGCCACCTTGTCGCTCCTAGGTCCACACTAGAGAGCTTTGGTGACTGGGCCTTCTCCAGCGTTGCTCTATATATTTTTGTACTTTTTTTGTGAGCGTAATGAATTTGATCCAGTGTGTTGGATCTAAGGACTGCAAACACCCCTGCTCACTCACTCATACACTGACACATCACTCTTCTCCCTTTAAGCTTGACCACCTTCACCTTGTTCAAGTTTTGGTTTCTTTGTGTGGTTGGTTTGTATTTGTTTACAATTGTAAAGCAGCTTTGGGTCCTTGAAAAATGCTATTTTAAGTACCATATATAATATTTATTATAATCTCTGCTTTAGACTGGTGTTTGTCTTAGAGGATGCTGACAACCTAGGTCTCTGAAGAATCACTACCTTAAGCATTACCCTCTTAACATTTTCCAAAAGCGACAACCACTAACAACAATGTCATCTGTTCTGTTGACTGAAGATATGATGACATCCTGGCCTTAAGATGACTTATTCCTTTTCAGCTCTTCTGACAATTTCATGTTGAATGTGGTAATTCTTTGGACTGGTGGCATCAATGTCCTCCTTTCGCCGACAGGGGGGACATCTTTTCTCTGTCATGATGATGGTGCTGACCTGTAAGCGAGAGGGAGATATTAAAGAGTCTCATCAATATTAGAAATCAACAAGTGTCCCGTAACAATTGTCTTTCAAGTTTTTCTTGTTTACCTACCTTTAATGAGCAATACATTTGTCATTAAATTACCTCATTCTTTATCTCATTGTATAATAGTACATTGTTGAACAGAAGTGTCATATTCCAGCATATACTCTTGGAAAACACTTGCATTTTCAAATCAGAACATTTGAATAGATATTGCATTTGATATTACTGCGATGAGATCTATTATCAATATGTCACCATAGTTGATACATACTCACCAACAGTAACAATGTCCTTTCCTCCACCAGCAGTGGAGGTAGATCACCCGTGTTGAGCTGAGCAGGGTGCTGCTTGCCTTCTAAAGTACTTTGGTAATGCCCCTGAGGTTCTAGGGATATTGCAACATGATTTATGTTAGCTAGCCACATTGTCATGCACATCAGGCCTACTACATTGTTTTATTCATGTCTTTGTGTATATGGCGGCATCTAGTGGACTTAAGTGCATAGCAGGCAAGTGCAACAACAATTAGTACCTAATGGAGAAATCAATATTTGCATTATGCAAGCAGTACCTTTTCTGTCTTTTATCATCAACTTAAACTACACAGTAGTAAAAAAGGACTCAAGTATCTTTACTTTTACTTAAGTATCAAAAGTAAAAGTATAAATGATTTCACATTCCTTATATTAAGCAAACCAGACCGCACGGTTTACTTGTTCATTTTTTAACGAATAGCCAGGGGCACACTTCAAAACTCAGACATAATTTACAAAGTGTTTGTTTAGTGAGTCTACCAGATCAGAGGCACTGGGGATGACCAGGAAGGTTATATTGATAAGTGAGTGAATTGGACCATTTTCCTGTCCTGCTAAGTACTTTTTGGTCTCAAAATATATGGAGTAAAATGGGCATTATTTTATTTAGGAATGTAGTGGAGTAAAATATACATAGTAAAGTGTAGATACCCCCCAAAAAACAACTTAAGTAGTACATTAAAGTAATTGACTTAAGTTCTATACACCACTGCGTAAATGCCAGTCAGTGTTCATCTTGCTGCATTCAAATTGAATGAAGAGGATCATAATAATGAAAATATGGGTAATACAATTACAATAATATCATGTTTACTATATATATATAGATATAAATACAAATCTAGAGGCACATTTTCTATGGTGTTACATATGGAAAAAGTATGGCATACAGGCCAATGCTTATACTGTATGTTCGTAAAGGCAGCCCACAGAAAATGTTTTGAGACTGCAATTAAGCAGAAGGCAGGGGCAGGCAACACTGCAACAATGACTGAAAATGTTTGTCTGTAATAAGGTTTTTTAACAAAAGTTCTAAATGATCTTTACCATTTAACATGCAATCACTTCCCTTTCTTTAGTGGTGATATGGTAGAAATTGCCTCAAGTCATATTTTATGTTAATCACCAATGGTGGAAAACTGACAAAGGATATTTCGTGAGAAAAATACACAAAATCGTGTCTGCTATTATTGAAAAAGATCCCTCATGGTTGAAATTCTCCTAATTATACCGCCATTCTGTCCTTTAGTAGTTTTATGGTTGAAATTGCCTCAAGTCATATGTTAACAAGTGGTTGAAAACTTTTGGAAATTATGTTTTGCTGTTAAAACTCGTCAAATTGATGTCCTCAAATATTGAAAAAGATCTCCAAGGTTGAAATTCTCCAAATGACATTTCCTTTCAGTCTCGTTGTAAGTCTCTCCAAGATGGCGTAGCAGTCAGACGCCTTTGTCCTTCTTCTTGTTGTGTCCCATGTGTATATATCTTTTTATATCTTTTTCTTCGCATATCTTTTAAAAATCTTTTTCTAAACCTCAACTTCAAAATACTCTCCTGCAACCCGCCTCACCTTCTGTTGTGGATCTGTTTTTTTCTAAAGTATTTTTATTTACCTCGGAACCAGAATCCCCCATCAGAAGCTAGCCAGCTAACTAGCTACTAGCTAGTAGTCAGCTAACCACTACTAGCGTTCATCATCTCACCTTTAGCTCAGAAAGCTCAAGCCAGTTTGTACAACGCGACTCAAACCAGAGCATACCGGACCAATTTTCTCTCCATATCTCAAGATTCCTACCGCAAGCTCTGAATCTTTTCACCTGGATCATCTCAGCTAGCTAGCTGCTATTCCGAGTGGCTACTCCTGGCTAACATCTGTCCCAAAGTAAGCACCAATTATCCTGGAGCTATCCCATGCTAGGCCAATTCTCCCGGCTAGCTGAAGAGGCCAATCAGCCACTCCTGGGCTACAATACCCTTCTACTGCCGGTACGGGGCACGGAACCCTACCGATCCTTTACGACTGGACAACCGACATAATCTGCTTGAGGGGGTACTCAACTGGCCCCTACGTCGCGACGTCCCCTGAATGCCCATCTGCTAGCCTGCTAGCCGTGGCCCGCTAGCTGTCTGGAACATATTGGACTGTTAGCTGAATAGATCCATCGGCCAATTTCTTGGGCCACGATACCTATTTTGCCAATTGGACTTGGACCCCTCTGCTACTCGGAAACCTACTCATCCATCACGACTGTTCTATCGATGTCACCACACGCGCAGGCTAAAACAGACTTTCCTCTGCCGTGACATCCCGCTAACATGCTGACCAAATCATACACGTCGCGTGCGTGTCAAAATAAATGTAGAAATCCATGTTATTCAATTATTGCACCCTCACTGTTCTTTTATTTTTGATGCAGATCGCGCTGAAAGTCATCTCCTAATTGGTTTATAGAAGCAGGTATATAGGTTATACCCACGTGGGTGATTGAAAGACGAACTTTGTTGCCGGTTGTCGTGGTAATACAATGAAAGTTTAAATACGATCACCATATAAGTTCAAAGATGAAAAAGCCTGAAAGGAGGAGAGAAGACTAGAAACGATTCGGTTGGCCGTTTTATGTGTGGATTAATTGTCGGTGTAGAGGTCCTTGTGCATTTCAGGTAAAATAACAACTCAATGTTTATATCCCAGAACAAATTAGCTAGAAACAGCAAGCTAGCTAAATCGGACAAATTAACGTTAGCTAGCAAGTGCAAGCTAGCTAGCTACATTGCCATACATGTTTAATGCTTTTTGACCTGTCCCCAAATTAATGTCATTGGTTCAGAGTTTATTTTGATATTTTAACCTGCGTGTCGTGATCGCGTTTGGTGTGGGGGGACAAAATAAATGTATGCACGATAGCACACGATGGCGCACACGCGCAGTCGGTTTGGGTTCCGTGTAAGGCTCTTCTGCTAGCTTGCGAGCCCCGGCCTGCTAGCTATCTGAATCGCTGCGTCTTCAGCCAGCCCAACCACTCAGTGGACCCCAATGATCACTCGGCTACGTATGCCTCTCTCTAATATCAATATGCTTTGTCTATTACTGTCCTGGTTAGTGATTATTGTCTTATTTCACTGTAGAGCCTCAAGCCCTGCTCAATATGCCTTAACCAATCATTTAGTACCACCTCCCACATATGTGGTGACATCACCTGGTTTAACCGTCTCTAGAGACAATATCTCTCTCATCATCACTCAATGCCTAGGTTTACCTCCAATTTACTCACATCCTACCATACCTTTGTCTGTACATTATGCCTTGAATCTATTCTATCGCACCCAGAAACCTGCTCCTTTTACTCTCTGTTCCAAACATACTAGATGACCAGTTCTGATAGCCTTTAGCCGTACCCTTATCCTACTCCTCCCATGTTCCTCTGGTGATGTAGAGGTTAATCCAGGCCCTGCAGTGCCTAGCTCCACTCCTACTCCCCAGGTGCTCTCATTTGTTGACCTCTAACTGTAAAAGCCTTGGTTTCATACATGTTAACATTAGAAGCCTCCTCCCTAAGTTTGTTTTATTCACTGCTTTAGCACACTCTGCCAACCCGGATGTCCTACCCTGAATTTTCCATCCCTAACTATAACATTTTCCGACAAGATAGAACTGCCAAAGGGGGCGGTGTTGCAATCTACTGCAGAGATAGCCTGCAGAGTTCTGTTTTACAATCCAGGTCTGTACCCAAACAATTCGAGCTTCTACTTCTACTAAAAATCCACAAGTCTCTCACCGTTGCCGCTTGCTATATACCACCCTCTGCCCTCAGCTGTGCCCTGGACACCATATGTGAATTGATTGCCCCCCATCTATCTTCAGAGCTCGTGCTGCTAGGTGACCTAAACTGGGACATGCTTACACCCAGGCCACCCTACATTCTAAGCTTGATGCCCTCAATCTCACACAAATGATCAATGAACCCACCAGGTACAACCCCAAATCCGTAAACACGGGCATCCTCATAGATATCATCCTAAGCAACCTGCCTTCCAAATACACCTCTGCAGTTTTCAACCAAGATCACAGCTATCACTGCCTCATTGCCTGCATTGGTGAAACGACCAACCCTCAACTCTGTCAAACACTCCCTAAAACACTTCTGCGAGCAGGCCTTTCTAATCGACCTGGCCCGGGTATCCTGGAAGGATATTGACCTCATCCCGCCAGTAGAGGATGCTTGGTTTTTCTTTAAAAGTGTCTTCCTCACCATTTTAAACAAGCATGCTCCATTCAAAAAAATTTAGAACCAGGAACAGATATAGCCCTTGGTTCTCTCCAGACCTGACTGCTGTTGACCAGCACAAAAACATCCTGTGGCGTTCTGCTTTAGCATCGAATAGCCCCCGTGATATGCAACTTTTCAGGGAAGTTAGGAACCAATATACACAGGCAGTTAGGAAAGCCAAGGCTAGCTTTTTCAAGCAGAAATTTGCATCCTGTAGCACAAACTCAAAAAAGTTCCGGGACACTGTAAAGTCCATGGAGAATAAGAGCACCTCCTCCCAGCTGCCCACTGCACTGAGGCTAGGAAACACTGTCACCGCCGATAAACCCATTGTAATTGAGAATTTGATTAAAAATTTTTTTTTACGACTGGCCATGCTTTCCACCTGGCTACCCCTACCCTGGTCAACAGCCCTACACCCCCCACAGCAACTCGACCAAGAATCCCCCATTTCGCCTTCACCCAAATAGCTGATGTTCTGAAAGAGCGGCATAATCTAGACCCCTACAAATCAGCCGGACCATCCCTTTCTAAAATGATCTGCTGAAATTGTTGCAACCCCTACAGACCTATATCCATACCTACCCTGCCTAAGGTCTTCGAAAGCCAAGTTAACAAACAGATTACCAACCATTTGGAATCCCACCATTCTCCGCTTTGCAATCTGGTTTCCGAGCTGGTCACGGGTGCACCTCAGCCACTCTGAAGGTCCTAAACGATATCATAACCGCCACCGATAAGAGACATTACTGTGCAGCCGTATTCATCGACCTGGCCAAGGCTTTCAGCTCTGTCAATCCCCACATTCTTATTGGCAAACTCAAGAGCCTTGGTTTCTCAAATGATTGCCTAGCCTGGTTCACCAACTACTTCTCTGATAGAGTTCAGTGTGTCAAATCGGAGGGCCTGTTGTCTGGACCTCTGGCAGTCGCTATGGGGGTGCCACAGGGTTCAATTCTCGGGCTGACTCTTATCTGTATACATCAATGATGTCACTCTTGCTGCTGGTGATTCTCTGATCCACCTCTACGCAGACAACACCATTCTGTATACCTCTGGACCTTCTTTGGACACTGTGTTAACTAACCTCCAGATGAGCTTCAATTCCATACAACACTCCTTCCCTGGCCTCCAATTGCTCTTAAATGCAAGTAAAACCAAATGCATGCTCTTCAACTGATCGCTGCCCGCACCTGCCCGCCTGTCCAGCATCACTACTCTGGACGGTTCTGACTTAGAATATGTGGACAACTACAAATACCTAGGTGTCTATTTAGACTGTAAACTCTCCTTCCAGACTCACATTAAGCATCTCCAATCCAAAATCAAATCTAGAATTGGCTTCCTATTTTGCAACAAAGCATCCTTCACTCATGCTGCCAAACATACCCTCATAAAACTGACTATCCTACAGATCCTTGACTTCGGCGATGTCATTTACAAAGTAGCCTCCAACACTCTACTCAACAAATTGGATGCAGTCTATCACAGTGCCATCTGTTTTGTCACCAACGCCCCATATACTACCCACCATTGCAACCTGTACGCTCTAATTGGCTGGTCCTCGCTTCATACTCTCGCCAAACCCACTGGCTCCAGGTTATCTCCAAGTCTCTGCTAGGTATAGCCCTGCCTTATCTCAGCTCACTGGTCACCATAGCAGCACCCACCCATAGCACACGCTCCAGCAGGTATATCTCACTGGTCAGCCCCAAAGCCAATTCTTCCTTTGGCAGCCTTTCCTTCCAGTTCTCTGCTGCCAGTGACTGGAACGAACTGCAAAAATCACTGAAGCTGGAGACTCACATCTCCCTCACTAGCTTTAAGCAACAGCTATCAGAGCAGCTCACAGATCACTGCACCTGTACATAGCCCATCTGTAAGCTACCTCATCGTCATACAGTATTTATTTTTCTTGCTCCTTTGCACCCCCAGTATCTCTACTTGCACATTCATATTGTAATTACTTCTCCACCATGACCTATTTATTGTCTTACCTCCCTTATCCTACCTCATTTGCACACATTGTATATATACATTTTCTACTGTATTATTGACTGTATGTTTGTTTATTCCATGTGTAACTTTGTGTTGCAGTATGTGTCGAACTGCTTTGCTTTATCTTGGCCAGGTCGCAGTTGTAAATGGGAACTTGTTCTCAACTAGCCTACCTGGTTAAATAAAGGTGAAATATATAAATATTTTTAAATTAAATTGTGTAATATAAATGGCCTAATGTTAATCACCAATTGTGTAAAACTGACAAAATTATATTTTGTGAGTAAAATACACAAAATCATGTCTACTATTATCGAAAACGATCTGTCATGGTTGAAATTCTCCCATTTATACCTCCATTCTATCCTTTAGTAGTTTTAAAGTAGAAATTGCCTCAAAAGTCATATGATATCAAGTTAATGACGAATGTTTGAAAACTGTTGGAAATTATGTTTCTAAGCTCGCTTCGAGGCAAATTACACTGAAACATGCATGAGAGCATCAGCTGTTCCAGACGACTGTGTGATCACACTCTCTGCAGCCGATATGAGTAAGACCTAAACAGGTCAACATTCACAAGGCCGCAGGGCCAGACGGATACTAGGACGTGTACTCCAAGCTTGTGCTGACCACCTGGCAAGTGTCTTCACTGACATTTTCAACCTCTCGCTGTCTGTGTCTGTAATACCAACATGTTACAAACAGACCACAATAGACACTAAGGTAACCTGCCTAAATGACTACCGACCCGGTGCACTCACGTCTGTAGCCATGAAATGCTTTGAAAAGCTGGTCATGGCTCACATCAACACCATTTTCCCACAAAACCCAGACTCACTCCAATTTGCATACCACCCTAACACATCCACAGATGATGCAATCTCTATTGCACTCCACACTGCCCTTTCACACCTGGCCAAAAGGAACACCCATGTGACAATGATATTCATTGACTACAGCTCAGCGTTCAACACCATAGTGCCCTCAAAGGTCATCACTAAGCTAAGATCCCTGGGACTAAACACCTCCCTCTGCAACTGGATCCTAGACTTCCTGACAGGGCGCCCCCAGGTGGTAAGAGTAGGTAACAACACATCCACCACGCTGATCCTCAACACGGGGGCCCCTCAGGGGGGAGTGCTCAGTCCCCTCCTGTACTCTCTGTTCACTCATGACTCCACATTCAGGCAGTCTGTCAGATGACACAACAGTGGTAGGCCTAATCACCGACAACGATGAGACAGCCTACAGGGAGAACGTCAGAGACCTGACCGTGTGGTGCAAGGACAACAACCTCTCCCTCAACGTGATCAAACAAAGATGATTGTGGACTACAGGAAAAGGAGGACCGAGCACGCCCCCATTCTCATCAAGCTTCAAGTTCCTTGGCGTCCACATCAACAAACTAACATGGTCCAAGCATACCAAGACTGTCGTGAAGAGGACACAAACTAAACCCATTCCCCCTCAGGAGACTGAAAAGTTTTGGCATGGGTCCTCAGATCCTAAAAAGGTTCTACAGCTGCAACATCAAGAGCACTGACTGGTTGCATCACTGCTTGGTATGGCAACTGCTTGGCCTCCAACTGCAAGGCACTACAGAGGGTAGTGAGAATGGCCTGAGGCCAAGCTTCCTGCCATCCAGGACCTCTAAACCAGGCGGTGTCAGAGGAAGGCCCTAAAAATGGCAAAAGACTCCAGCCACCCTAGTCACAGACTGTTCTCTCTGCTACCGCACGGCAAGCGGTACCGGTGCACCAAATCTAGGTCCAAGAGGATTCTAAACAGCTTCTTCCCCCAAGCCATAAGACTCTTGAACATCTAATCAAATGGTTATCCAGACTATTTGCATTGCCCCCCCACACTGCTGCTACTCTAAGTTATCTATTTATAATTTTAATAACTCTAACCCTAACCTACATGACATATTATCTTAATTACCTCGACACCGATGCCCCCGCACATTGACTCTGTACCGGTACCCCTTGTGTATAGCCCCGCAATTGTTATTTAACTGCGGAGCTTGAATTATTGTTCATTTTTTCTCTTTCCTTTTTTTTAGGTATTTTCTGAACTTCATTGCTGGTTATGGGCTAGTAAGTTAATATTTCGGTGTAAGGTCTACACTTGTTGTATTCGGCTCCTGTGACAAATAACATTTTATTTTATTTTATTTGAGCATTCCTTGATACAGGCTCAGAAATATGTCAATCCGCTCAATTAGAAATAACCACTCCACAAATCCTGCACTTAGTTCAGGACCTTATTCAGGACTGCAACAGCCCCTGGGCTTCTCTTGTTGTGCTAGTGAAAAGAAAGATCGCAGTTACAGATTTAGCCTTGATTTCAGGAAGCTGAATGCAGTGACAGTGCGATACTCATATCTCTTGCCACGGATATCAGATGCTTTGAACAGTTTTATCAGGTGCGTGCTGGTTCAGTACAATGAACTTGTCTGCCTTTACAACTGGTAGCTCCTTGTGCCGTTTTAAGGTCACGCCGATGGGCCTGGTGAATGCTCCTCCCACTTTTCAGAGATGAATGGAGCTTGTACACAATGGCCTGCATTGGAAAGTGTGTCTCATCTACATTAACGATGTGTTGGTTTTCAACAGGAACTTCATGGAACACCTACAGACTCTCAAATGATGCTGAAGCCAAGCAATTGTCATCTTGCTCGCACACAAGTCACATTCCTTGGACATGTCATATCCAAGGGGGGCCTGCAGCCTGACTCAAAGAACATGGACAGGGTCTGGCCCACACCCAGAAAGCCTACTGAAGTGCGAGCCTTTATAGGCTTCTACTCCTACTACAGAAGGTTTGTTAAGATCTTTATAGTGTTGCAGCTCCATTGAATGCTCTGACACAGAAAGGGATTAGATTCCATTGGAGCTCTGAGTGTGAGGCAGCATTTAGATTTGCTTAATTATTTCAGCAGCCTAAGAGTTGATAGTATCCAGATAGGCCTATTAAACTGTATGCGACTGAAATAAAAATGATTAGCTAAGAAAATCTAAATCTGTGTGCTGCTGTCCTCTTTTACAAATAAACATGTTCCAGTATACCAGTATGTGCAACTTGGCTTAACTAATTATTGTGTGATAGTTCTGCTGGTTGAACAGTTTTTTAAAATGATCATTTTGACTGCAATTAGAAAAGCACCCTCGGTCTCCTGTAAGCAGTTTGCTGAACCACAGTGTAGCAACATGCAAGCTCAATTTCATAGATAACAAAGTATGTAGGTGTACATAACTGGTCACTTCATTTTACATTGGCTTAGAAATACATGGCTTGCATATAACATGTAAATTGTAAGATGCAAAGAAGAACAACTCGATAGTCGATGCTTTAAGAAAGAGACCATGCTGCTTCACACAACTCCGCTCTTGACTGAACTACTGATTTGCAGTAAAAATATATTGTTGTACAATGAGACATTATTTTTGCCACTTTGTGAGTTGATAAAAGAGTATTATCCTTATCCTCCTTACTCCTATTCCCTCCTCTGCTTTCTTTGTGTCTTGAATAACAACGTCACGTTAGTGTTCAGGGCACACTCTAACACTCAGACATAAATGACAAATGAAGCATGTGTGTTTAGTGAGTCCACCAGATCATCAGTAGCGATGACCAGGGATGTTCTCTTGATAAGTGTGTGAATTGGACCATTTAGTGTGTCCTGCTAAGCTTTCAAAGTTTAACGAGTACTTTTGGGTGTCATGGAAAATGTATGGAGTAGAAAGTACAATATTGTATTTAGGAATGCAGTGAAGTAAACGTAAAAGTTCTCAAAAATATAAATAGTAATGTACAGATACCCTAAAATAGTACTTTTTAAGTATTTTTACTTTAGTGCTTTACACCACAGAAGATCACATAATTAGATACATGGATTCACTCTGTGTGCAATAATGGTGGATAACATGATCTTTAAATTACTACTAAATTGTACCCCAAATATAAAATGATTTGAAAGGTGTCTCAGTCGAGTTGTGAAGATAGGATTGCACCGATGGATCGATCGATTTTTATGTTATTACATAGTCAGGAAGAACTTTAGGATATCAGAGCGATGACCAGCATTATCAGCAATATGACTTTCCCGAACCGGATCCTTTGTTTGTATCCCCCATTGAACTGATCCCAGATGCTGTTCCACAACTCTGCCGTCGGAAGAGATGCCCACACGGAGCGGACTTTTAGTCCGACTCAAGAGGTGCACACACCACCCACCACTTCTGAGTATATTACTCGCTAATGTTCAGTCTCTGGATAATAAAGTTGATTAGCTCAGGGCAATGATTTCCTTCCAGAGAGACATCAGGGATTGTAGCATACTCTGACTCACGGAAACATGGCTCTCTCGGGATATACTGTCGGAGTCCGTTCAGCCAGTTGGGTTCTCAGTTCATCGCACAGATAATAATAAATATCTCTCAGGGAAGAAGGAGGGCCGGGGTGTATATTTCATGATTAACTACTCATTGTGGGATTATGATAACATACAGATACTCAAGTTATTTTGTTCACCAAACTAGAATTCCTCGCAATCAAATGCCGACCGTATTACCTCTCAAGACAATTCTCTTCGGTTATAGTCACAGCCGTGCATATCCCCTCTCAAGCAGATACCACGACGGCCCTCAAAGAACTTCAGTGGACTTTATACAAACTGGAAACCATATATTCTGAGGCCGCATTTATTGTAGCTCAGGATTATAACAAAGCAAATTTGCAAAGGACTGTGGCCTCTCCTTCTCCGTGGCCAATGTGAGTAAGACATTTCAGCGTGTTAACCCTCGCAAGGCTGCCGGCCCACATTTGAAAATGGCTGTCTAGCAACCAACTTTACAGAGCTTGAAGCATTTAAAAAATAATAATGGACAAATATTGCACAAGGTGTGCAATGCCCTTAGAAACTTACCCCAAGACTACCAACTGTAAATGCTGCCAAAGGTGTTTCTAAAATATTAGTTTGAGATATTTTGTTAATTCTTAACTATTTATATCATTTTTCTATATTTGGTGTAGATCGATGACAAAAAAACTACAATTAAATCCATTTTAATCCCACTTTGTAACACGACAAAATGTGGAAAAATTGAAAGGGTGTGAAAACTTTCAGAAGGCACTGTATACAAGCTAGCTACATTATACAATGCAAATCAAATTTCAAATCAAATTTATTTATATAGCCCTTCTTACATGAGCTGATCTCTCAAAGTGTTGTATAGAAACCCAGCCTAAAACACCAAACATCAAGCAATGCAGGTGTAGAAACATGGTGGTTAGGAAAAACTCCAGGACATAGGAAGAAATCTAGAGAGGAACCAGGCTATGAGGGGTGGCCAGTCCTCTTCTGGCTGTGCCGGGTGGAGATTATAACAGAACATGGCCAAGATGTTCAAATGTTCATAAATGACCAGCATGGTCAAATTATAATAATCACGGTAGTTGTCGAGGGTGCAACAAGTCAGCACCTCTGGAGTAAATGTCAGTTGGCTTTTCATAGCCAATCATTAAGAGTATCTCTACCGCTCCTGCTGTCTCTAGAGCGTTGAAAACAGCAGGTCTGGGACAGGTAGCACATCCGGTGAACAGGTCAGGGTTCCATAGCCGCAGGCAGAACAGTTGTCCTGAGGCATGGTCCTAGGGCTCAGGTACTCAGAGAGAGAGAAAGAAAGAGAGAATTAGAGAGAGCATACTTAAATTCACACAGGACACTGGATAAGACAGGAGAAGTACTCCAGATATAACAAACTGACCCTAGACCCCCGACACATAAACTACTGCAGCATAAATACTGGAGGCTGAGACAGAAGGGGTCAGGAGACACTGTGGCCCTATCCAATGATACCCCCGGACAAGGCCAAACAGGAAGGATATAACCCCACCCACTTGCCAAAGCACAGCCCCCACACCACTAGAGGAATATCTTCAACCACCAACTTACCATCCTGAGACAAGGCTGAGTATAGCCCACAAAGATCTCCGCCACGGCACAACCCAAGGGGGGAGCCAACCCAGACAGGGAGATCATGTCGGTGACTCAACCCACTCAAGCGACGCACTCCTCCTAGGGACGGCATGGACAAGCACCAGTAAGCCAGTGACTCAGCCCCTGTAATAGGGTTAGAGGCAGAGAATCCCAGTGGAGAGAGGGGAACCAGCCAGGCAGAGACAGCAAGGGTGGTTCGTTGCTCCAGAGCGTTTTCATTCACCTTCACACTCCTGGGCCAGACTACACTCAATCATATGACCCACTGAAGAGATGAGTCTTCAGTAAAGACTTAAAGTTGAGACCGAGTCTGCGTCTCTCATATGGGTATGCAGACCATTCCATAAAAATGGAGTTCTATAGGAGAAAGCCCTGCCTCCAGCTGTTTGCTTAGAAATTCTAGGGACAATTAGGAGGCCTGCGTCTTGTGACCTTAGATAGGTAGGAGCAAACCCATGTAATGCTTTGTAGGTTAGCAGTAAAACCTTGAAATCAGCCCTTGCCAGTGTAGGGAGGCTCGCACTGGAGTAATATGATCAAATTTTTTGGTTCTAGTCAGGATTCTAGCAGCCGTATTTAGCACTAACTGAAGTTTTTATAGTGCTTTATCCGGCTAGCCCGGAAAATAGAGCATTGCAGTAGTCTAACCTAGAAGTAACAAAAGCATGGATTAATTAATTTTTCTGCATTATTTTTGGACAGAAAGTTTCTGATTTTTGCAATGTTACGGAGATGGAAAAAAGCTGTCTTTGAAACAGTCTTGATATGTTTGTCAAAAGAGAGATCAGAGTCCAGAGTAACGCTGAGGTCTTTCACAGTTTTATTTGAGACGACTGTACAACCATCAAGATTAATTGTCAGATTCAACAGACGATCTCTTTGTTTCTTGAGACCTAGAACAAGCTGTTTTGTCCGAGTTTTAAAGTAGAAGGTTTGCAGCCATCCATTTCCTTATGTCTGAAACACAGGCTTCTAGCGAGGGCAATTTTGGGGCTTCACCATGTTTCATTGAAATGTACAGCTGTGTGTCATCTGCATAGCAGTGAAAGTTAACATTATGTTTTCGAATGACAGAGGTAAAATATATAGTGAAAACAATAGTGGTCCTAAAATGGAACCTTGAGAACACCGAAATTTACAGTTGATTCACAGAGACAATCTTTCCAACAGATAAGATCTAAACCAGGCAAGAACTTGTCTGTGTAGACCAATTTGGGTTTCAAATCTCTCAAAAAGAATGTGGTTATCGATGGTATCAAAAACAGCACTAAGGTCTAGGAGCACGAGGACAGATGCAGAGGCTCGGTCTGATGCCATTAAAAGGTCATTTACCACCTTCACAAGTGCAGTCTCAGTGCTATGATGGGGTCTAAAACCAGACTGAAGCATTTCGTATACATTGTTTATCTTCCGGAAGGCAGTGAGTTGCTACGCAACAGCTTTTTCTAACAAATTTGAGAGGAATGGAAGATTCGATATAGGCCGAAAGTTTTTTATATTTTCTGGGTCAAGGTTTGGCTTTTTCAAGAGAGGCTTTATTACTGCCACTTTTTGTGAGTTTGGTACACATCAAATCAAATTCTATTTGTCACATACACATGGTTAGCAGATGTTAATGCGAGTGTAGCAAAATGCTTGTGCTTCTAGTTCCGACAATGCAGTAATAACCAACAAGTAATCTAACTAACAATTCCAAAACTACTGTCTAATACACAGTGTAAGGGGATAAAGAATATGTACATAAGGATATATGAATGAGTGATGGTACAGAGCAGCATAGGCAAGATACAGTAGATGGTATCGAGTACAGTATATACATATGAGATGAGTATGTAAACAAAGTGGCATAGTTAAAGTGGCTAGTGATACATGTATTACATAAGGATGCAGTCGATGATATAGAGTACAGTATATACGTATGCATATGAGATGAATAATGTAGGGTAAGTAACATTATATACGGTAGCATTGTTTAAAGTGGCTAGTGATATATTTACATCATTTCCCATCAATTCCCATTATTAAAGTGGCTGGAGTTGAGTCAGTGTCAGTGTGTTGGCAGCAGCCACTCAATGTTAGTGGTGGCTGTTTAACAGTCTGATGGCCTTGAGATAGAAGCTGTTTTTCAGTCTCTCGGTCCCAGCTTTGATGGACCTGTACTGACCTCGCCTTCTGGATGATTGCGGGGTGAACAGGCAGTGCCTCGGGTGGTTGATGTCCTTGATGATCTTTATGGCCTTCCTGTAACATCGGGTGGTGTAGGTGTCCTGGAGGGCAGGTAGTTTGCCCTCGGTGATGCGTTGTGCAGACCTCACTACCCTCTAGAGAGCCTTACGGTTGAGGGCGGAGCAGTTGCCGTACCAGGCGGTGATACAGCCCGCCAGGATGCTCTCGATTGTGCATCTGTAGAAGTTTGTGAGTGCTTTAGGTGACAAGCCGAATTTCTTCAGCCTCCTGAGGTTGAAGAGGCGCTGCTGCACCTTCTTCACGATGCTGTCTGTGTGAGTGGACCAATTCAGTTTGTCTGTGATGTGTATGCCGAGGAACTTAAAACTTGCTACCCTCTCCACTACTGTTCCATCGATGTGGATAGGGGTGGATAGAGAGCTGTTTATTATGTTCAACATAGGAGGGCCAAGCACAGGAAGCAGCTCTTTCAGTAGTTTAGTTGGAATAGGGTCCAGTATGCAGCTTGAAGGTTTAGAGGCCATGATTATTTTCATCATTGAGTCAAGAGATATAGTACTAAAACACTTGAGTTTCTGTCTTGATCCTAGGTCCTGGCAGAAATGTGCAGACTCAGGACAACTGAGATTTGGAGGAATACACAGATATAAATAGGAGTCCGTAATTTGCTTTCTAATGATCATGATCTTTTCCTCAAAGAAGTTCATGAATTTATTATTGCTGAAGTGAAAGCCTTCCTCTCTTGGGGAATGCTGCTTTTTAGTTAGCTTTGCAACAGTATCAAAAATAAATGTAGGATTGTTCTTATTTTCCTCAATTAAGTTGGAAAAATAGGATGATCGAGCAGCAGTGAGGGCTCTTCGATACTGCACGGTACTCTCTTTCCAAGCTAGTCGGAAGACTTCCAGTTTGGTGTGGCGCCATTTCCGTTCCAATTTTCTGGAAGCTTGCTTCAGAGCTTGGGTATTTTCTGTATACCAGGGAGCTAGTTTCTTATGACAAATGTTTTTAGTTTTTAGGGGTGCAACTGCATCTAGGGTATTGCGCAAGGTTCCTCATTTACGTGGTTAACTGATTTTTGTCCTCTGACGTCCTTGGGTAGGCACAGGGAGTCTGGAAGGGCATCAAGGAATATTTTTGTTGTCTGAGAATTTATAGCACGACTTTTGATGCTCCTTCGTTGGGGTCTGAGCAGATTATTTGTAGCGATTGCACCACCAATAAAATGGTGGTCCGATAGTCCAGGATTATGAGGAAAAACATTAAGATCCACATTAATTCCATGGGACAAAACTAGGTCCAGAGTATGACTGTGACAGTGAGTAGGTCCAGAGACATGTTGGACAAAACCCACTGAGTCGATGATGGCTCCGAAAGCCTTTTGGAGTGGGTCTGTGGACTTTTCCATGTGAACATTAAAATCACCAAAAATTAGAAAATGATAAGCTATGACTACAAGGTCCGATAGGTGCTTCATCATGACAAATAACAGGAAGATTCCTCTTCTGTCACACCTTTATCTGTTTCACCTATCTTGGTGATTATCTCCACCCAGCTCCAGGTGTCACCTGTTTTCCCCATTAGTCCCCTGTGTATTTATCCCTGTGTTTCCGGTCTCTCTGTGCCAATTCGTCTTGTTTTGCCAAGTCAACCAGCGTTTTTCCTAGCTCACATTTTTCCCAGTCTCTGTTTTCTCGTAGCCCTCCTGGTTTTGACCCTTGCCTGGCCTGATGCCGAATCCACCTGCCTGACCACTCTGCCTGTTCTGACCTCAAGCCTGCCTATCCCCTTGTCCTGTTTGGTCTCGCACCTGATCACTGAACCCCTGCCTGTCCTGACTTCGAGCCTACCAATCGCCTGGTACTGTTTGGACTCTGACCTGTTTCATGAACTCCCGCATGTCCCCGACCTGCCTTTTGTCTAACCCTTTTGTTATAATAAATATCGGAGCTCAAACATCTGCCCCCTGTGTCTGCATTTGGGTCTCGCCTTGTGCCCATATCTTCCTTGTGTCGAATACAGGACCCTCAGTGCACATTGTTCATCTAAATCACGACAAACATTGGCCCAATGTCATGACTCGTTCCTCTTCTCTTTCTCGCACCTTTGAACACGAGCCATTCCACCAGTCGGCCAATGGCTACTAGACGCAACTCTGAGCAGACCTTCTTGTGCCGAGGCCAATCAGCCTTCTGACACTCTGTAATGCAGTAGTAGACATTCAGACACCTTTGGTAGTCAGAAGGAGGAGGAGAGAGGATGGAAGGGAAAGGAAAGAACGTGTGAGGACAGGGAACCCTTTTGGTTCATGGAACCAGTACAATACATAATGGAGTTCATGACAAGTGTCATGTTCAAGCAAATAACCACATTTATTTAATTGTTTCTTCATAATTACCTCACCCAGCGTGTGAGTGTTTGTGCATCTGAAACCAGACCGGACTACTTTCTGCAACTGGCTCAGAATTTGAACCATTCCTCCATTTTCTGAAACATCTCTTTCTGAGACATGGAGGCCAAGCACTTTCCCCCTGGGGCTGGGCCACTATGAAGAGGTTGATAGAGAGACAATATTTGCAATTTTTAAATAGTTATTCTAAAGCATCATCCTCTTGTTGCTATAGAAACATTTCCTGCCATGCTGAAAGCTTTTTTACATTTTGAACTTGACAGGGAGAATAAAAAGTAGACCTTTATTTTTTTTTACACACATTTTACATTTACATTACATTTAAGTCATTTAGCAGACATTTTACAAACTATGTCTTTCCAATGAGAATGAGATAACCACAGATTTATCTGGAAATGTATGTAATATAAACATGACACCCTTCACTCAATGCAGGGATGTCTTATTAAAAGGTAAGTCTATGGCTGGCCAGTGGGTTTGGACATGGAGGGGTTGAAAAGGGATCCAATATAACATTCTTTTTTAAAGGGGGGTTATTAGCCAGGGATCAGACCCCTATTCATATCAGATGGGATCAAATTCCACGTCAAACAAAGTCAATTCATTCTGACCACTGTGAGGCACAGATCCCCTTATTTTCAGAGTGGATCATTTGGCCTGTCATGTATGGAGAGAGTTGAGGGAGGGGGCAGAGGCAGGGAGGTTCAGGAAGCCTGGCACATGAAACACACGGCACAATGTATTTCATATAATAAAGCCTTGAATAAGGCCTACTTATTCAACTTGAAATATCTGTAGAAAATATATAGTTCTGTTCGATATGTTATTGGAAACAGATCCAGATGAGAATGTTTTTAAAAGCATGCACATAATGGAACGGCATATTCCTTTAGTATGTTATTACAGCCGATAAGTAAACATCATGTTAACTGTGACAATAGAGTTATGAGACACATAAAATCATCATGGCCTTGACCACATCTGAATCAGTCACTCCGTGCATATTTGAATGCCATAGCGTGTCCTGGTCCGCAATAGTCATTGTAAAACCCATGGGGACATTCAGTGTATTCATTTTGGGATAACATCAACACGAGGCAGGGGAGAGACCATATGGACACATGATAGGCTACCCGGTAATCTATCAATAAATTATCCATCAATAAAGTCAATTACCTCTTGGTATCTCTTGAAGTATAAACACAGGCTGCTGAATTTGCTTGAGTCACAGACCCTTCCCGTTTCGTCAGGTAGTTGCAGTTAGTTCTAGGCTATTCCACTGTTTTCATCCACAGAGTTGGGCGTAGACCTGAGTTTTTGAAATTAACAGCCGACTCCTTTGAGTGGCTATGCAGTTTTAAAATGTTTTATTATTAGAATTTTTTAACCTTTATTTTACTAGGCAAGTCAGTTATGAGCAAATTCTTATTTACAATGACGGCCTGCCGGGGAGAAGTGGGTTAACTGCCTTGTTCAGGGGCAGAATGACAGGTTTTTACTTTGTCAGCTCGGGGATTCGAGACAGCAACCTTTCAGTTACTGGCCCAACGCTCCAACCACTAGACTACCTGCCACCCTACTGTTGATGCTTGAAAATGTACATTCTTAAACCCTGACGTGTACCTATGTTAGCTCTCTGTTGTTGCGTGCCTTTCGTTTGCTGAAATCCGTACTTTATAATAAAAATGTAATCAAATACAAAACACAGACTGTTTCCTTGTTGAGATTCAATTGACACGTGTATTAGCGCTGATTAGGAAACAAGTGGTTGCATTTGATTAAGGATTTATTAAACAGTTTGGATTTCGGCAAACAAAGAAAGTCACGTAACAACAGTGGACAGATATAGGTACAGGTAAAGGTTAATCAAAATGTGCATTTTTAAAGTATCGACTGCATAGTGACTCGAAGGAGCCAGAACTGGAATCTGCACTCAAATCCGTGGATGAAATCATCGTGGAGTTGAGGTACCTGGAAAGATTTTTATATGCTCTACATAATCTCCGGTTTAGATATGTTTTCTGTGGGCCTAAATAACCTTAGTGAGCCTTTAAAAATAGCCATTTTAAAATGATACTTTATCAGACAGATAGGATTTTTGAACATATTACAAGAGTGCATTTACAATTTTAATCCACTAGAGAGAGATGTAGATCTATTCAACATTGACTCAACGTGATGGAATGGATACCACATCTGCACTCCTTGGTTTAGACACAGAATGATTCATAATTCAACTTCAGATAACAATGGGCAATTTAAACACTTTTGGAAATTTCACTTATTTGTGTAAGAGGTTTATAGTATAAAAAAAAACCATGCACAACAGATACAATGGAGATGAACACTATGAGATGGGATCAGGGGCATCGTTCCCCCATTATTTTATGTTTATGTGGGGTCTCTGCATCAGGCTCTATCTTTGCCGTGATGATGTCACTATTTACTCCTTTATTAGCTGTCAACTTGACCTCTCTGCCAGCTCTATTTTTCTCTTGGCGGGTGGACTGGCTGCCTCCAGGTGGTAAGGGTAGGCAACCAACACGTCTGCCACGCTGATCCTCAACACTGTGGCCCCTCATGTGTGTGTGCTTAGTCGCTTCCTGTACTCCCTATTCACCTACGACTGTGTGTCCAAACACGACCATGGATTACAGGCAACACCATCATTACGTTTGCTGAAGACACAACAGTGGTAGGTCTGATCACCAACAACCAGCCTGTACAACGAGAGTGGTCAGACAGCCTAGAGTTAAGTGTACTGACATTTTCAACATCTCCCTGACAAATTGATGACCTGAACAGCATCCTCCCAGTAACTAACATCCATACCCCAAAGATCGCACACTGTACCCCCGCACACTGACGGTATCGTTACCCCCTGTATATAGCCTCGTCATTGTTATTTTATTGTGTTACCTTTTATAATTCTTTACTTGAGTTTTTTGATAAATATTTTCTTAACTCTTTTTGAACTGTATTGTAGGTTAAGGGCTTGTAAATTGCCATTTCACGTTAAGGTCTACACTTGTTGTATTCGGCACATGTGACAAATACATTTTGATTTGATTTTGACTAGATTGTCTAACCCCGAATTACACTGACCTACCTACCTCCTTTCACCATACAGCGTGGAAGACCAGGAAACATGAGTGGTGTACAGCTCCATACCTCAGTGCTCTTAGCTAGCTCGGCAAGTAGCCTTCCTGTCAATTCTGAGCCGTCCGCATGGTCCTGAAACCAGTCTACTAATCACACTAAAATTCATTTTCCTCCTAATTGGGATTGGATTGTTTTTAGTAGCCAGTGAATTAATTAGAGAGTAAAGCTTTTTGTTCACCTGAAAAAAGTGCAGTAATTTAGAAATTACTGCACTCTCACAAATACGCTTTGTCTCCACACGGATGTCTCTTCTCCCTCTCACAAAATTTTTTCAGTTTGCTCTCCAAAATGGTTGTCACTGGTTCAAACAGCCACAAAGTCATAATTATAGTTAAACCCTGCCCAATTCTACAATTTCTTCTTAAAATCTTATTTGAATCCTAAACTTAAAAACACTGTTAGCCTTATGCCTAATCCTAACCTTAAATTAAGACCAAAACGCATTTTTGTTGTTGCCAGTTTTTACTTTGTGGCTGTGAAATATAGTGGAAACCCTCCAAAATCCAACTTGCTCTCTCAACTGCTGACTATCATCACAGATTATCCATTATATTGACCAGATACTAGTGGCTGCTCTAACAATGAAAATAATGGGAAGGCAGTTGGCTATATCGTTAAAAAAACATTTAAACCAAAATGTGCTTTTTGGCTTTAAGGTTAGACATAAGGTTGGCAGTGTGGTTAAGGTTAGGTTTAGAATCACATTTTAAGAAGATCAATTGTAGAAATAGGCAGGGTTTATGAATGTTTGTTTGGCTGTGGTAACTACGTAGTGACGATCAGGCACTCCGATATAAAATGTTTTTTCTCAAAGATGTTACGTCTTACTAATATCAGTATACTCAACCTAATCATTACAAAACTTCTAATTCAATCAAATTAGCCACACGAACAAAATAAGGCATACGTTTTTTTGTTAACCAAATTTGACACTCTCATTGACCAAAAACTCTTCGCTTGGTGAGCAAATAAAAAAAAACACCACCTGCTGGAGGAGACGGATTTTGGTGTAAGTTATCCCTCTCGCTTCGCCTCGTCCTCTCTGCCATAATTTTAGAACAGGGGAAAATTCTAGCCAATGAACGTACCCTGTAGCAGCAGCCTACTTGGTCAGGCTCTCTTACCGGAATTTTGACCACCGAAGATGAAAGTGGTCAGTGAAAGGTGAACAATCGCTGACAATAAAGAGGTAAGTTCAATTGCGTTTAAGTAGAGAAACCAACCAACTAGCTAGCTAGCTAATTAACTATGATTTCAAAGTTGAAATTGAAGTAGGTAGATATTTATTAAAGCAGGCTATTGATTAGGCAAGCTAGGTTAACGTCAGCTAGCTAGGAAGCTAACTAGGTAGCATTTAACTGGATAAAACCTGTGGTTTAACCAAAGATGGTTTTGTTCGCTATACAGTCTTTGGTTTAACTAAGAGCATTATAACTAAGTCAACGAGGGTTTTAGTAGAGGAAGAGGACTTGGAAGACCAGCATGAGAAAGAGTGGCAGAGGAAGGGGGAGGTATTGTGAAAATAGACAGGGAAGGCAGTCACTGTGGAAGAGGGCCGTGATTGAGGAGGGGGAGCCAAGAGAGGTCAGGCTCTGAACCAAATAATAGCCAATATTGTAACCTGGTAACTGCATACTTTGAGATAGTCATATTGAAATACAGATTTGATCCCTTTTACTGTGTCAGTTTTTGTGCAGTATTTTGTGTATGCCAGTGACCCAAAATCTCAAATAATCTATTTTAAATTCAGGCTGTAGCACAACAAAATGTGGATAAAGTCAAGGGGTGGGACTACTCTCTGAAGGCACTGTAATCTGAAGGGGGGTAAACTGGGTCTCCCCTATCCTATTATTTCCTATTCTGATGCACTGATGACAGAGTTCCACTAACAGGGTGGCAATACCCTGGTAATGGAAACCCTGGAGAACAGAGCTCCATTAGGGAACAGCAGGAGAAATGACACGATCAGCCTGTGGCCCTTGACACCAAATCCCAACTGCAACAATGAGTCATCCCCCTGTGGCCACTTGCATTAGCGTGTGTATCATACTGCAGGGTGTGTATTGTAAGTCTCTAGACCTACCTGCAAAGGTTTACATGGCTGTATAACAATCTATACACTAAATATATACAGAGATTTATAAAGGGATATGCCAAAAATATAGAGCCTTTACTTATAAAGATTTTGCATTTTGTTTTTGTGGAGTGCATTCTATATAGTATTTATAACATGCATAAAACATATGCTGTAAGTTATTCTGTAAAATACAAATCACCTTTACCTATAATAATCACATTGTATTAAGAATGCTATATTTCTAAACAGTATTAGAAAATCCATTTACATTATATCGTGCAATATACTGTATATTTTGATATTTATTACTCTAGAAAAGTTTGATATAGAATGAGGCTTACAGAAGTTTGGTGAACATGAGAAGGTACACCCTGAGATAGATGTCTTTAAACTCTATATCTGATAGGACTAGCTCCAAAAGCACTGCCGAAATGAATTAAAGGCTAAATTAACCTGATATGCTCTGGAGTATACGTCTACCCACATAGTGGCTATACCGTGTAGGCCTGTGTAACTTTGAACTGTATATATATATATATATATATATTTATTTATTTCACCTTTATTTAACCAGGTAAGCTAGTTGAGAACAAGTTCTCATTTACAACTGAGATCTGGCCAAGATAAAGCAAAGCAGTGTGACACAGACAACAACACAGAGTTAAACATGGAGTAAACAATAAACAAGACAATAACACAAACAAGTCAATGACACAGTAGAAAAAAATAAAGTCTATATACAGTGTGTGCAAAAGGCATGAGGAGGAAGGCAATAAATAGGCCATAGGAGCGAAAAATGACAATTTAGCAGATTTACACTGGAGTGATAAATGAGCAGATGATGATGTGCAAGTAGAGATACTGGTGTGTGAAAGAGCAGAAAAGTATATAAAATGAAAAGAGTATGGGGATGAGGTAGGTAGACTGGGTGGGCTATTTACAGATCGACTATGTACAGCTGCAGCTATCGGTTAGCTGCTCAGATAGCTGATGTTTAAAGTTGGTGAGGGAAATAAAAGTCTCCAACTTCAGCGAGTTTTGCAATTTGTTCCAGTCACTGGCAGCAGAGAACTGGAAGGAAAGGCGACCAAATGAGGTGTTGGCTTTGGGGATGATCAGTGAGATATACCTGCTGGAACGTGTGCTACGGGTGGGTGTTGTTATCATGACCAGTGAACTGAGATAAGGCGGAGCTTTACCTAGCACAGACTTATAGATGACCTGGAGCCAGTGGGTCTGGTGACAAATATGTAGCGAGGGCCAGCCGACTAGAGCATACAGGTCGCAGTGGTGGGTGGTATAAGGTGATTTGGTAACAAAACGGATGGCACTGTGATAGACTGCATCCAGTTTGCTGATTAGAGTATTGGAAGCTATTTTGTAAATGACATCGCCGAAGACGAGGATCGGTAGGATAGTCAGTTTTACTAGGGTAAGTTTGGTGGCGTGAGTGAAGGAGGCTTTGTTGTGAAATAGAAAGTCGATTCTAGATTTGATTATGGATTGGAGATGTTCAATATGAGTCTGGAAGGAGAGTTTACAGTCTAACCAGACACCTAGGTATTTATAGTTGTCCACATATTCTAGGTCGGAACTGTCCAGGGTGGTGATGCTAGTCAGGCGAGTGCGGGCAGTGAACGGTTGAAAAGCAGGCATTTGGTTTTACTAGCGTTTAAGAGCAGTTGGAGGTCACGGAAGGAGTGTTGTATGGCATTGAAGCTTGTTTGGAGGTTTGTTAGCACAGTGTCCAAGGAAGGGCCAGAAGTCTACAGAATGGTGTCGTCTGCGTAGAGGTGGATCAGGGAATCACCCGCAGCAAGAGCGACATCATTGATATATATACAGAGAAAAGAGTCGTCCCGAGAATTGAACCATGTGGTACCCCCATAGAGACTGCCAGAGGTCCGGACAACATGCCCTCCGATTTGACACACTGAACTCTGTCTGCAAAGTAGTTGGTGAACCAGGCGAGGCAATCATTAGAAAAAACCAGGGCTATTGAGTCTGCCGATACGAATACAGTGATTGACAGATTCAAAAGCCTTGGCCAGATCGATGAAGACGGCTGCACAGTACTGTCTTTTATCAATGGCGGTTATGATATTGTTTAGAATCCCCCCCGCCCCCACTCGCTAAGCCTCCCCAGCTTCTCCTGCACCCAAATCCAGATAGCAGATGTTCTGAAAGAGCTACAAAACCTGGACCCGTACAAATCAGCTCGGCTAGACAATCTGGACCCTCTTTCTAAAACTATCTGCCGCCATTGTTGCAACCCCTATTACCAGCCTGTTCAATCTCTCATTTTTATCGTCCGAGATCCCTATTTGTTCTTAGTTCTGCATTTTTTGAATGGGGCATGCTTATCTAAGTTGGTGAGGAAATTACTTTTAAAGAATGACCAGGCATCCTCGACTGACAGGATGAGGTCAATATCCTTCCAGGATACCCGGGCCAGGTCGATTAGAAAGGCCTGCTCGCAGAAGTGTTTTAGGGAGCGTTTGACAGTGATGAGGGGTGGTCGTTAGACCGCAGACCCATTGCAGATACAGGCAATGAGGCAGTGATCGCTGAGATCCTGATTGAAAACAGCAGAGGTGTATTTGGAGGGCAAGTTGGTCAGGATAATGTCTATGAGGGTGCCCATGTTTACAGATTTAGGGTGTACCTGGTGGGTTCCTTGATGATTTGTGTGATTGAGGGCATTTAGCTTAGATTGGCGGGGTGTTCAGCATATCCCAGTTTAGGTCACCTAACAGAGCGAACTCTGAAGCTAGATGGGGGGCGATCAATTTACAAATGGTGTCCAGGGCACAGCTGGGAGCAGAGGGGGGACGATAGCAGGCGGCAACAGTTAGAGACTTATTTCTGGAGAGATTAATTTTTTAAATTAGAAGTTCGAACTGTTTGGGTATAGACCTGGAAAGTATGACAGAACTTTGCAGGCTATCTCTACAGTAGATTGCAACTCCTCCACCTTTCTATCTTGATGGAAAATGTTGTAGTTGGGTATGGAAATCTCAGAATTTTTGGAGGCCTTCCTAAGCCAGGATTCAGACACGGCAAGGACATCAGGGTTGGCGGAGTGTGCTAAAGCAGTGAGTAAAACAAACTTAGGGAGGAGGCTTCTGATGTTGATATGCATGAAACCAAAGGCTATCAAAACTGGTCGCCTAGAGCGTTGGGGACAAATAATAAAAGGAGCAGCTTTATGGGCGTGGTAGAATAGATTCAGGGCATAATGTGCAGACAGGGGTATGGTGGGGTATGGATACAGCGGAGGTAAGCCCAGGCACTGTGATGATAAGAGAGGTTGTATCTCTGGACATGCTGGTTATAATGGGTGAGGTCACCGCATGTGTGGGAGGTGGGACAAAGGAGGTATCAGAGGTATGATGAGTGGAACTAGGGGCTCCATTGTAAACTAAAACAATGATAACTAACCTAAACAACAGTATAGAAGGCATATTGACATTTTAGAGAGACATACAGCGAGGCATAAAGTAATCACAGGTGTTGATTCGGAGAGCTAGCTAAGACAACAACGGGTGAGACAACAGCTAATCAGCTAAAACAACAACAGGTAAAATGGCGATGACTGGGCAGAGAGGGTCGGTTAACTACACACAGAGCCTGAGTTCACGGCTGGAGCTGACAGATAAACAAAATATAAACAGAATGGAGTACTGTAATTAATAGCTGATGCCTGCTGGACTGTCCATGTAGCCAAGTGATCATAGGGTCCAGGGGGAAGCGATATATGGAACAGGGAAGCCGCAGAGTAGCCGCTACTACGCTCGCACTTGGGCGACGCGGCGATTAAAGTTAGTAGCCCGGGGCTAGTAGAAGCGTCTGCTTCGACTATCGACGGAGGTTTAAGGCACAGCGGATTAAGTATTTGTCGGCAGATCAGTCATGGTGGTGCGGCGTGGCGCAGTGTCGACAAAGGATCCAAGCCAGATGGCGAAAGAGGTATTGTAGTTGTAGTAATTTAGTTTGCTAGCCGGGAGATGCGCCTGGCTCACGGCTAACTGGTGCTAGCTTCGGGCCAAAGGCGTTATCCACTATAGCCACTCGGTAGCAGCGGTGATCCGGTGCCAAGGTCCAGAGCTTACGGCAAGGTTCAGGTGGAGTAGTGGGTTCTAGCCGTGTTTGGGTGGAGTCCGGGTGAATGGAGTAGGCCGGGAGGTGGGCCTCAGGGATAGCTTCGGTACTGGGTAACTCGGTGGGTGCTAGCTAGCTGTGAAGATCAGAAGTAATTGTCCAGGGATTACGGCAGGAACTCCGGCGTTGTAGTGGAGAGAAAGTCCGATACTGGTTGGCTGGCGAGTATTATCCAGGCAAAAAAACAAGGGCTGGTATCTGTGCAGAAGGTAAAGACCGCTAGCAGTGGCTAACAATGACTAAATAGCTTGTAGCTAATGGTGGTTCTTGCTATAAGGTCTAAAAATGAAAAATAATAGCGGTTCCGTATCACATTGGGTGAGGGTTACCGGAAGCTATAATTGAATTAAAATGGAAAAGAGATTGAAAATATAATTGAAATATATACAAAAAAAGACGAAAAATACAAAAGTACACAAGAGGACGAACAAAACACGTCTGCACTGCTACGCCATCTTGGATCTGATCCAAGATGGCGTAGAGGTACAGAAGTTGATGACTGGAACTTCACATACAGTTTCAAAGAAGTGTGAAACAGTGCAGAATAAGGCATATGTTTAAGGCAAAAAAATGCATTGCATAATTAATTTATAGTTATCAAGGCACAAGGCGAAACAATGTTTATTAATCCAAAGGGGTAGGTAAGAGAATGGTCGTGGACAGGCAAAAAGGTCAAAACCAGATCAGAGTCCAGGAGGTACAGAGTGGCTGGTGGTCAAGGAAGGCAGAATGGTCAGGCAGGCGGGTACAAAGTCCAGAAACAGGCAAGGGTCAAACCCGGGAGGACTATAAAAAGGAGAATACACAAACCAGGTAGAATGGGAAAAATGCTGGTTGACTTAGAAACATACAAGACGAACTGGCACAGAGAGACAGGAAACACAGGGATAAATACACTGGGGAAAATAAGCAACATCTGGAGGGGTTGGAGACAATCAGAGGAACAGGTGAAAAAATGGATTTTTCCCACCCTGAAAAAAACCTGGTCCTATCTTGAATTGAGCCAAATTGAAATAACTACAGTATATTAGTATTTTTCATATCTACAGGGCACAAGGAGAGCAAAGCAAACTCAAAGAGTTTCTTACCACGAAGTTGATACCATAGTCGAAAATCACGACAGACAGGCTGTCCATTCTAAATAACTAAACGCATTACTGTACTGAACCACTATGCAGACAAATTATAACAATGCTTGTAAACCAACCAAAATGTACAATACCTTGTCAGGTCTGTTTGAGAGGAATGTGGTCTAGACTTTTATTCTTCACTTGGTCTCGTTCTAGTCTCTTCCTCACTCGAGACTCCCCAGTGAGGGATGGTGAGTGTGAATGGCAGCACCTCGGGTTAGGTGGTGGTTGTGCAACGCTACCACCAAACAGTGGGGCCGGTCGCGAAAACCTTTCCCCTCCGAGCTGGGCTGGGGGGCAAGGCGAAGCGCTGAAGCCTGAGCTTTGAGGTTCAGTGATAAACAGGGGCAGAGGTTGGGAGGGTGTAGACAGTAAGAGGGTTGTTAGGGGGTTAAGTGGTTTGGGAAGGGGTTCTGGGTGACATATGACCTCATGTTCATGGTTATCAAGACACATTCCTCTGCCCCAGCCTCACATGCTGAGGGGCTTTCTGGTGGACAAAGGAAGAAGAGTAACCGATTCTGAAGAGCAAAGTGCACATATCTTCGAACTGTGGCCAGTGAAAACAGAGAATAATATTGACATGTGGTTGTATGCTATAAACATACTGCAGCCACATTTACAATGCATGCAGACATTTTGACTACCTGTACTCTCTGACTGAACAGTAGAGTAGGAAGAAGAGAAAGCTGATACACAAGTAGAGGACATATTAAGAAACTAACAGCTGTATTTTTTAAAATAGTTTTTATTTATTTGGCCCATCGGAACCTGAGATGAAAAACATACATCGTTTTTTTTTTTTTAAGATATAGATTTTCTCCTCAAAATCAATAAAATACTCTATACAGTATATAACATTCCTGCCCAAATAAGAAGAGTTCCATTTTTGTTACAGCAATATGTTGGATTAAAACGGTTGGTTCACTGTATCAGTTGGTGTGGATTACAGCGTTGGAGTCTGTACAGTTTACAAAGAAAGAACCAGATAGATAGACAGAGACTGTGAATAGTCAAAGGGTCGAGATTTCCACACAGTCCACACCACTGGCCATAGTCTATAGAAAACACCAGGGCCCCTTCTGCAAGGAAGAGTCACTAACCACCACAACTCAACACGAGGTGAATGATCCAATGGAACAACACAGAGACAGCGAGAGAACATGAACAAGAAAGACATTTATCGACAACAAAAACATGTAAGCACACACACAACATGCAAAGTGAAGCCACAGAGCCTCATGACACGGACATTTGAGGTGCCTTTGATATCAGGTATATTTCAGTGCAGGTTTCAGTGTCTGACAAAAGCCAGTCCCGCTCGGCTAAAATATATAAAAACATTCATTTTTCTGTCACCTATCAATCAATGGATGTTCACAATCGCTGTACTCATCATATCCACAGAGTACACACTCATACATGTCCAGTATGTATCCCATCTTACTTGGACACGTTTTACACTTGCGATACAGCAGGTTCTCTTGTGCTTTGATCAAATCTTTTTTACTATAATGAATTAACACAGAGAATGGAAATCGACACGGCTGAAATCACAGAGAGCGAACCAACATTATCCTGAAAGTGTTCTGGTACATGTTAGAATTGGACTAAAACAGTGGACTACTTGAACTATATTATGGTCATAATGCCTAAAGTACTGACACTGTCATGGGTATGCTATTCAGGCAACTAGTTGGCTATGCAACAAGTTAGAAGTAGTTTGCACGAGACAGCATGTATCATGATGACATTGTCAGGCTATTTACTTGCCATGACTGGTGTCAAAAAGCCATATTATTAAGTCTTCGTGCAGACTTGGTCAGCTCAAGATCTTATTCCATAATTCTATTATTTCCTGGGACACTACATTAGAACACATGCAACATTGTTTCAGCTTCAAAATTGGGATTTGTGTTGTGAAGTCTGATAGCCTGGTTAAACCAGACTGAACACTGTACAGTGTCAAACAGGCTAGAAGTCCGATAGCCTGGTTAAACCAGACTGAACACTGTACAGTGTCAAACAGGCTAGAAGTCCGATAGCCTGGTTAAACCAGACTGAACACTGTACAGTGTCAAACAGGCTAGAAGTCCAATAGCCTGGTTAAACCAGACTGAACACTGTACAGTGTCAAACAGGCTAGAAGTCCGATAGCCTGGTTAAACCAGACTGAACACTGTACAGTGTCAAACAGGCTAGAAGTCCGATAGCCTGGTTAAACCAGACTGAAGACTGTACAGTGTCAAACAGGCTAGAAGTCCGATAGCCTGGTTAAACCAGACTGAACACTGTACAGTGTCAAACAGGCTAGACGTCTGATAGCCTGGTTAAACCAGACTGAAGACTGTACAGTGTCAAACAGGCTAGAAGTCTGACGACTACGGCGTAAAACATGAATAATAGTTGTGACTTCACATAGTCTCATGGCTCCCTGTGCATTATGGCACACAGCGCACCAAGATTGCCAGAGAGGGAAGAAAACACTACATTCCGCCATTGCATCACCATATTGCAGGGGCCTCTTCAGTGTATGTGTGTGTGAGAGAGAGAGAGAGAGAGAGAGAGAGAGAGAGAGAGAGAGAGAGAGAGTGTGTGCATCTGTGCTTGTGTCTCTGTGCTTGTGTGTGTGTGTGCATGTCCAATAAAACATCTAATTTCTTATTAAAAAGCTACATTTGTTCTCTAATGTGTTGGGGCGTCCCTTAGGGACAGCAGTGCAGATGCTCTGTTTTCGGAGGTTGACGCACCAACCTAACTGAATGCTCAAACAACTCCTCCAACGCTAAAACAAACTCACTTCCTCTTCAAGATCCGGTTCATTAGAACGGGCAATGAAAAACGGAAATTATCATTCCTTATTGGACAAGTCCAGGTAGTCCCTCCGTCACATTTTCTTCCATCTGATGCCTAATAATTATGTATGTATGTTAGTATGTATTCTCCTTAAACTGGAGACTACTAACAATTCAGGAAGACCTACAATGGAGACTTTAATATGACAATGATCCATTGACCTCCACAGTATTTTCCCAACAGGACTTTAACTTTGTGTATCTGAAGAGTTGATGTTAATGCTGGAGCAAGCCTTGATATACATGTACCAAATAGTGAGCAGGCTGACTGAATGTGCAAAGTCAATCAACCTCAGGGAGACAGAGCAGGAGATTGGAAAAATGATCTTGCCTCCTTCGACATTGACTGCTTGACTGAGGGAGAAAGTAAGACAAGGAAGAAAGAGAGAAAATAGAGGCTAAGAGGTTACATTTCCTATTTTTCACGACACCCAGATAGACTCAATTTGCTGATCTGTACCATACGCTCTTTCTCTACCTCTCTTCCCCCGTACCCAAAACTAACAGCTATGGATGAAAAGCAGCTACCGTCCCAAACCTGTCGCCTCATCCGGAGCGACGGATAGCATGGATAACGAACGACAGAATGTCGAGTTAAAATAGGGAGGTCCAACAACTTGAAGATTCCAGCTATGCTATATGTACTGTACAATTAAGTGTATGTGGAAAACTGTATATGAAACCCAATGATTCTGTAACATGTCAAATCAAAGTCCAGCGTTCATATGAAGTGGATAGGAGTTGCCTTGCGTTTGAGAAATAATAACACAGCATTTCAACAGCAGAGAAACTGGGGAGGGCTTGGACAGATGACCGTCAGACAGACAGGAAACAGAGAGATGGGACACTAGGATGGCTTGTTAAACGATTCAAGCACACATACAAAATACAGACCAAAGAATGCTGGCAAAAATAAAAATTAGACTGGCAACGACAACATGGCTTCTAAAAATAGTAAATGATTGTGGTAAAATTGGTAGTCGGGTTTGGCTCACGTAGTTCCAGAGTGTAGAATAGAGGATCATAATTGTACCCCTCTCCCCATCCTGTTGATAGTTGTCAGCTCCACAGGTGCAGGGTGAAGGAGGCAGGACAGGAGCCTGGGGGAGAGAGCACCTAACCCTCTCCCTCCCTCCCTCCCTCCTTCCCTCCATCCATCCCAAACCAAACCTCACACAGCAGAGCCTATTGGATGTAGGACAAAGTTTCCACTAGGCCGAGACGTTGATCTAAGGTACATTTTTGCAGTTCTTCCGCCAATGGCAAAGGTTAGGCTATAAGGAGGGGAAGCTGATCCTAGAACAGCTCAAGGCAACTTCTACCTTGAGTAAGGTGAGTTGGGTCCATAGACCAAGAACAGTGGGTTTCAGGTGGTCAGGTCACGTAGTGGATTGGCTCAGTGGGGGAACAGCCCCAAGGTGGCTCAGTAGTTACAGCACTCCACCCTGACCTCTGAATGACCTTTAACCCTTGAGATGTGGGGTTCCTGGGCATTCATTGACATCTGTTGGGGGGTTAGGGAAGGAACAGGCGCAGTTCTGGCATCTGTCTGTGTAATATACAGTTGAAGTCAGAAGTATAGATACACTTAGGTTGGGGTCATTAAAACTTGTTTTTCAACCACTCCACAAACACTCTTGTTAACAAACTATAGTTTTGGCAAGTCGGTTAGGACATCTACTTTGTGCATGACACAAGCAATTTTTCCATCAATTGTTGACAGATTATTTAACTTATAATTCACTGTATCACAATTCCAGTGGGTCAGACGTTTACATACACTAAGTTGACTGTGCCTTTAAACAGCTTAGAAAATTCCAGAAAATTGTCATGGCTTTAGAAGCTTCTGATAGGCTAATTGATATAATTTGAGTCAATTGGAAGTGTACCTGTGGATGTATTTCAAGGCCTACCTTCAAACTCAGTGCCTCTTTGCTTGACATCATGGGAAAATCAAAAGAAATCAGCCAAGACCTCCAAAAATGTTTTGTAGACCTCCACAAGTCTGGTTCATCCTTGCGAGCAATTTCCAAATGCTTGAATGTACCATATTCATCTGTACAAACTATAGTATGCAAGTATAAACACTATGGGACCACGCAGCCGTCATACCGCTCAGGAAGGAGACGCGTTCTGTCTCCTAGAGATGAACGTACTTTGGTGCGAAAAGGGCAAATCAATCCCTGAACAACAGCAAAGGACCTTGTGAAGATGCTGGAGGAAACAGGTATAAAAGTATCTATATCCACAGTAAAATGAGTCCTATATCGCCATAACCTGGAAGGCCGCTCAGCAAGGAAGAAGCCACTGCTCCAAAACCGCCATAAAAAAGCCACACTACGGTTTGCAACTTTTAGGAAAAATGTCTTCTGGTCTGATGAAAAAAAATAGAACTGTTTGGCCATAATGACCATCGTTATGTTTGGAGGAAAAAGGGGGAGTCTTGCAAGCCGAAGAACAACATCCCAAATGTGTGAAGCAAGGGGGTTGCAGCATCATGTTGTGGGGGTGCTTTGCTGCAGGAGGGAGTGGTGCACTTCACAAAATAGATGGCATCATGAGGAGGGGAAATTATGTGGATATATTGAAGCAACATCTCAAGACATCAGTCAGGAAGTTAAAGCTTGGTTGCAAATGGGTCTTCCAAATGGACAATGACCCCAAGCATATTTCCAAAGTTGTGGCAAAATGGCTTAAGGACGACAAAGTCAAGCTATTGGAGTGGCCATCACAAAGCCCTGACCTCAATCCTATAGAAAATTTAAGGGCAGAACTGAAAAAGCGTGTGCGAGCGAGGAGGCCTACAAACCTGACTCAGTTACACTATTTCTGTCCATTTCATAACTTATTATGGGAAGCTTGTGGAATGCTACACAAAACATTTGACCCAAGTTAAACAATTTAAAGGCAATGCTACCAAATACTAATTGAATGTTTTTAAACTTCTGACCCACTGGGAATTTGAAATAAAAGCTGAAATAAATCATTCTCTCTACTATCATTCTGACATTTCACATTCTTAAAATAAAGTGGTGATCCTAACTGACCTAAGACAGGAAATTCTTACTTGGATTAAATGTCAGGAATTGTGAAAAACTGAGTTGAAATGTATTTGGCTAAGGTGTATGTAAACTTCCGACTTCAGTTGTAACTGGTCCATAGTCAGACATACAGTACAGAGTTGTAGTTGACAAGGCTAGATATATAATTCTTCATTGTTGGTTGGAGGATCTCAGGCTCAGGACAACTCTAGTCACCCAGAAATGCTGATTTAACCTGGGAGGTGTCCCTCATCCCCCACCACATCCAAAAAGGCACATCAATCCACCCTCTTCTCCTAATTCCCAACTGGATCCAGGTGTGTTTGGCAGGGTTGAGTCCTCATCCTTCAGGGATCGAGGAATTAGAGGAAAAGGTGGAGGAGGAAAACCACATGTACTCTGTCCAGCCATCCTCCCCACGCATGCCTCCACAATTACCCCCTCTCTCCAAATGTTTTGTGTGTATTCCAGCTTGATACAGCCCCCTCTTTCCGCACATGTGTGTTCACGTACGCGTGTGTCATTAGCTTGTGTATGTGTGTGTGAGAGGGGGGGGGGCCGTGGTCATAGGGGCCGTGGCCGGTGCAGCCCGTCAATGTCGGGGGTGAGCTGGGGGCTGTGCGTGGCCTTGGTGGGGGTCCAGTCCCCTAGGGAGGCCTGAGCGGCCTTGCGGTGGGCCAGCCGGTGGGTGATGGAGAAGCCTGCGTTGCCCTCCAACTGGGATAGCACTACCAGCACCTGCCTGCAGGGGGAGACACAGTCAGGAAACACTGTCAGGAAACATGACCGTCTTCAACAGAAAGACAAGGTATATGAATAGTGGAGAATATGACCGGGAGAGAACATTGCCAGAAAACTGTAATCATTCCGTGAACAGTGAGCTGGTATATTAGTATGGATTCTACCTATGTATTTCTAGGCAATGTAGAAAACTATAGCCTACTCATATTTAGGAGGTCCAGTTCTTTGTTGTAGGCCTAACCTGTTTACTAGTAGGCCTATAGGCTATCTATTTACTACTGTGTAGTGGGATGAATGGGAGATGGGACGAATGGTAACCTATCCTAACTTGTTGTAGGCCTATAGGCTATCTATTTACTACTGGGAAGTGGGATGAATGGGAGATGGGACGAATGGTAACCTATCCTAACTTGTTGTAGGCCTATAGGCTATTTTGCGAGTAGCGTATAAAACCATCACAGTCCGAAAAGGTGAGGATGTTAACCTGCAATGATTATGAAAATGAAATAAATAGTAGGAAATATATGGATATTTCAAATTATTTTAGAATGCAAAGATAAATTGATTTGCTTTTCTCAATAATGACAAGTGATTGAATCTTGTAATTCAGCTTGGCCTACCTGTTCTTTTTTTTTATGAATAAGAGTGTCATCATATATTCCCCATTTACACAATTACACTTTTGTTGCCTTCTTGCAATGCAATACTTCAACCACTAGAAACTGTGTGTACACATGGTCTAAAATTTGCGGGAGGATAAGCACATTCTCACGTCAAGTTCGTTTTTTATAAATGCCAACTTTTGTACGAAAACTGGTGTACGCATGTTCAGGGGCCGCTTCCGATTTCATTGATCCTTTTCATATTTCAGATAGGCCTAGTTTAGGTGAGTTAAAATGATATACTTCAGTGGTGGTACTGGCTATATGTCTAAAGATGGCTGTAACAACCTTCAATACTTATGGGATGAACATGTAACAATCTGGCTAATACATTATATTTGTGAGGAGGAAAAAGGCTACAGATCATGCTTTCCATCCGATCCTGCAACCTCCGCTGCATAGGCCCACAGGTAGGCCATATGATCCTGCTACCTCCGCTGCATCGGCCCACAGGTAGGCCATATGATCCTGTTAGCTCCGCTGCATAGGCCCACAGGGAGGCCATATGATCCTGCTACCTCCGCTGCATCGGCCCACAGGTAGGCCATATGATCCTGCTACCTCCGCTGCATAGGCCCACAGGTAGGCCATATGATCCTGTTAGCTCCGCTGCATCAGCCCAAAGGTAGGCCATATGATCCTGCTACCTCCGCTGCATCGGCCCACAGGTAGGCCATATGATCCTGCTACCTCCGCTGCATCGGCCCACAGGTAGGCCATATGATCCTGCTACCTACGCTGCATAGGCCCAAAGGTAGGCCATATGATCCTGCTAGCTCTGAACTCCAAAGTGACAATGTGACATAATATCCCTAGTTGATATTGACTGCTAACATGAATGACTTTCAGCTCAAAATCCTGGTCTAAAACGCTGTTTATTTTTTCTGTATCTTGCGTTTTGAAAATGCTTTACCGTTTATGGCTGTTACATTTGGGCAGCGATTGCATGCGCGTGCTCACCCTGTGTACATGTGAATATGCTGCTCCAAAAACTGTTTGGTGGTCAACTATATGAACCGTTTACTTTGCTGGTTCACCAGCAATGGGGCAAAACCCTAACCCTAACCCAGGCCTACTGATCTTTTGGTAGGTCAAAATTGCTTGAAAACGATCATTTACTTATGATGCTTGCATTTTGGATTTGTTGTTAAAATGTATTATTATATAATCAAAATGTGTTGTAGACAAAATAATGAAAAGGGCTGTCTGGTAGCCTCAATACATAGACAAAGAGTTGTAGTTGAATAGGTAATTTCCTCTAGCCTATAGGTTTTTAACTTGACTTGAAAAAACTTGTGACTCGACCTTAGAATGCACGACTTGGACTTGACTTGAGACTCGACCGGTTGTGCTTGGGACTCGACTTGAGACTTGTGACTTGAAACTTGGACCGTGTGACTTGAGACTTGGACCTTGTGACTTGAGACTTGTGACTTGAGACTTGGACCGTGTGACTTGAGACTTGGACCTTGTGACTTGAGACTTGGACCTTGTGACTTGGTCCCACCTCTGCCTATTAGGACCTGTGTAAGCTTACATTCTAAAAATGCCTATATAAACAATGTACTGTTTGGTGTACAGTTGTACCTGTGTAGAGGCGGTACACTGTCGATGGTCTTGAGGCTGCCGCGGGTGGACACTACATTGAAGCTGTCTGTACAGTCACATGACACGTGGAGGTAGTACTTGGGGTGGCGGTTCTCCACCACCACGATCAGCCCCGCCCAGCCGTGGGTCAGGTAGTAGCATGTCATGCCCTCGCGACCCTGCAGAGACAGAGAGACAGACACAGGAACACAGAGGCAGACACACACAAAAAAAACACACAGACAGAAACAAAGATACAGACAGTAACAAACAGACGGACACAAATACATTGTAAATAGTACATGCATACGATTCCATTGGAGTTACACATATGCCTGTGACACAGTCTCTCTCTATTCAATCCTCCTATTATGTTTAGGTAATGCCAGTTTTCTATAACTGGATGTGTTCCGTCTCCAGTAGTGAAATGCTCTTTGCCGTCGCTGTGCGAGTGAGAGTGTGTGTCTGTTACAGAGTAAGTGTACGTGGTGTATGCTACTCCCTCCTCACCTCGTGTCTCTCTCCCTTGTTCTCGGTCAGTAGGATGATGGCGTCGGCCAGCGTGGTAGCGGTAGCCTCCACCTGCTCCACCATCACCTGACGGGAGCTGTAGATGGCCAGAATGTACCCTGGGAAGTCTTGGGTGGGACGCCGTGCACTCGTGGGGCTCGACACTAAAAGAAGACAAGAGAAGATTCCATTTTGTTTCCATTGTGATTGGCTAGGTTCAATCCACAAGCTAGCAGGTTAACTACAGGTGTAAGCATTAGTACTTATGGAATGGACAATATAGTTAGTTTATGACATGGTCCTTGGGAGTCTATGATAGATTCATCTTTACCGGTTCGGAACGTCTATGTTGTTTTTGAATATGTGTGTGTCAATGTTTGTGTATGTGAAAATGGAAATGTATACGAGAACACAAACTTGCGTGTGCGTTAGCTTGTGTGGGCAGTACTCCTCCACCATCCATTCATGCTAATCTGTAGAGGGCTATACTGTATGTATGTGTGTTTGTGTGTGTGTACCTGGTGTGGGCAGCCCCACTCCGCTGATATGCATCTGCCAGTGGTTAAAGGCGCAGCACACCATGGCGTACTCGCCCGGCTCCAGCATCACTTCACAGCCCACAAACTTCTTAACGGCCCGCTTGCTGTGGGCCAGCAGCCGGCCAAGGGTCAACTTGTTGCCACTGCCAAACGATGCTCTGAACACCATGATACACAGGTCCAACAGGTGGCTGTCTGCTGTGTCCGACCGCCTAGAGGATGGAGGGAAGTAGAAATTCAGAAGTTTAAAATATGTATTTTTCATTCCAACAGGTGCCTGTTGAGAAAGAGAAAGAGAGAGAGAGAGTAGAGAAAGAGAGAGCGAGAGTACCTGCTGCCCTCCTGGAAGAGGGCGAACTCCAGCGCGGTCCTCTCCAGCACGGTCAGGGCAGTGACCGTAACAGGACCAAAGGCTCTGCTGGGGAAACAGCCCTGCAACCGCACCTCCTGCCAATCCGAATGGATCTTACAGATGTCAACTGAGTCAAAGTACCTATGGGAAACAAGAAAATACACTGTTAGACAGGATTAGAATCTCTAACTGTGTAACAGAGTCAGTTCAATCCTGAAAAGGACGTGATCTTACGACCTTATGCACACACTCGTCGCTCAAAGCCAATTGTATTGTTGTTAACGGCGCCAGAGGGGATGGCTGACGTTTTGTTGGCTCCTAACCAATTGTGCTGTTGTTAACGGCGCCAGAGGGGATGGCTGACGTTTTGTTGGCTCCTAACCAATTGAGCTGTTGTTAACGGCGCCAGAGGGGATGGCTGCCGTTTAGCTGGCTCCTAACCAATTGTGCTGTTGTTAACGGCGCCAGAGGGGATGGCTGCCGTTTTGCTGGTTCCTAACCAATTGCGCTGTTGTTAACGGCGCCAGAGGGGATGGCTGCCGTTTTGCTGGCTCCTAACCAATTGCGCTGTTGTTAACGGCGCCAGAGGGGATGGCTGCCGTTTTGCTGGCTCCTAACCAATTGTGCTGTTGTTAACGGCGCCAGAGGGGATGGCTGCCGTTTTGCTGGCTCCTAACCAATTGTGCTGGCTGTTTTTGCTGGCTCCTAACCAATTGGCGCCAGAGGGGATGGCTGACGTTTTGCTGGCTCCTAACCAATTGTGCTGTTGTTAACGGCGCCAGAGGAGATGGCTGACGTTTTGCTGGCTCCTAACCAATTGCGCTGTTGTTAACGGCGCCAGAGGGGATGGCTGACGTTTTGCTGGCTCCTAACCAATTGTGCTGTTGTTAACGGAGCCAGAGGGGATGGCTGACGTTTTGCTGGCTCCTAACCAATTGTGCTGTTGTTAACGGCGCCAGAGGGGATGGCTGACATTTTGCTGGCTCCTAACCAATTGTGCTGTTGTTAACGGCGCCAGAGGGAATGGCTAACGTTTTGCTGGCTCTTAACAAATTGCGCTGTTGATAACGGCGCCAGAGGAGATGGCTGACGTTTTGCTGGCTGCTAACCAATTGCGCTGTTGTTAACGTCGCCAGAGGGGATGGCTGACGTTTTGCTGGCTCCTAAACAATTGCGCTGTTGTTAACGGCGCCAGAGGGGATGGCTGACGTTTTGCTGGCTCCTAACCAATTGCGCTGTTGTTAACGGCGCCAGAGGGGATGGCTGACGTTTTGCTGACTCCTAACCAATTGTGCTGTTGTTAACGGCGCCAGAGGGGATGGCTGACGTTTTGCTGGCTCCTAACCAATTGTGATGTTGTTAACGGCACCAGAGGGGATGGCTGACGTTTTGCTGACTCCTAACTAATTGCGCTGTTGTTAACGGCGCCAGAGGGGATGGCTGACGTTTTGCTGGCTCCTAACCAATTGCGCTGTTGTTATCGGCACCAGAGGAGATGGCTGACGTTTTGCTGGCTCCTAACCAATTGCGCTGTTGTTAACGGCACCAGAGGAGATGGCTGACGTTTAGTTGGCTCCTAACCAATTGCGCTGTTGTTAACGGCACCAGAGGACATGGCTGACGTTTTGCTGGCTCCTAACCAATTGCGCTGTTGTTAACGGCACCAGAGGAGATGGCTGACGTTTTGCTGACTCCTAACCAATTGTGCTGTTGTTAACGGCGCCAGAGGGGATGGCTGACGTTTTGTTGGCTCCTAACCAATTGTGCTGTTGTTAACGGCGCCAGAGGGGATGGCTGACGTTTTGCTGGCTCCTAACCAATTGTGCTGTTGTTAACGGCGCCAGAGGGGATGGCTGACGTTTTGCTGGCTCCTAACCAATTGTGCTGTTGTTAACGGCGCCAGAGGGGATGGCTGCCAGAGGGGATGGCTGACGTTTTGTTGGCTCCTAACCAATTGTGCTGTTGTTAACGGCGCCAGAGGGGATGGCTGACGTTTTGCTGGCTCCTAACCAATTGTGCTGTTGTTAACGGCGCCAGAGGGGATGGCTGACGTTTTGCTGGCTCCTAACCAATTGTGCTGTTGTTAACGGCGCCAGAGGGGATGGCTGACGTTTTGCTGGCTCCTAACCAATTGCGATGTTGTTAACGGCGCCAGAGGGGATGGCTGACGTTTTGCTGACTCCTAACCAATTGCGCTGTTGTTAACGGCGCCAGAGGGGATGGCTGACGTTTTGCTGGCTCCTAACCAATTGTGCTGTTGTTAACGGCGCCAGAGGGGATGGCTGACGTTTTGCTGACTCCTAACCAATTGCGCTGTTGTTAACGGCGCCAGAGGGGATGGCTGATGGCTGACGTTTTGCTGGCTCCTAACTAACAAATTGCGCTGTTGTTAACGGCGCCAGAGGGCCATGGCTGACGTTTTGCTGGCTCCTAACCAATTGCGCTGTTGTTAACGGCGCCAGAGGGATGGCTGACGTTTTGCTGGCTCCTAACCAATTGCGCTGTTGTTAACGGCGCCAGAGGGGATGGCTGACGTTTTGCTGACTCGCTAACCAATTGCGCTGTTGTTAACGGCGCCAGAGGGGATGGCTGTTTTGCTGGCTCCTAACGTTTTGCTGGCTGACCTGGCTCTAACCAATTGCGCTGTTGTTAACGGCGCCAGAGGGATGGCTGACGTTTTGCTGACTCCTAACCAATTGTGCTGTTGTTAACGGCGCCAGAGGGGATGGCTGACGTTTTGCTGGCTCCTAACCAATTGCGCTGTTGTTAACGGCGCCAGAGGGATGGCTGACGTTTTGCTGGCTCCTAACCAATTGCGCTGTTGTTAACGGCGCCAGAGGGGATGGCTGACGTTTTGCTGGCTCCTAACCAATTGTGCTGTTGTTAACGGCGCCAGAGGGATGGCTGACGTTTTGCTGGCTCCTAACCAATTGTGCTGTTGTTAACGGCGCCAGAGGGGATGGCTGACGTTTTGCTGGCTCCTAACCAATTGGCTGTTGTTAACGGCGCCAGAGGGGATGGCTGACGTTTTGCTGGCTCCTAACCAATTGCGCTGTTGTTAACGGCGCCAGAGGGATGGCTGACGTTTTGCTGGCTCCTAACCAATTGTGCTGTTGTTAACGGCGCCAGAGGGGATGGCTGACGTTTTGCTGGCTCCTAACCAATTGTGCTGTTGTTAACGGCGCCGGAGGGGATGGCTGACGTTTTGCTGACTCCTAACCAATTGTGCTGTTTTGCTGGCTAACCAATTGGCGCCAGAGGGGATGGCTGACGTTTTGCTGACTCCTAACCAATTGTGCTGTTGTTAACGGCGCCAGAGGGGATGGCTGACGTTTTGCTGGCTCCTAACCAATTGTGCTGTTGTTAACGGCGCCAGAGGGGATGGCTGACGTTTTGCTGGCTCCTAACCAATTGTGCTGTTGTTAACGGCGCCAGAGGGGATGGCTGACGTTTTGCTGGCTCCTAACCAATTGTGCTGTTGTTAACGGCGCCAGAGGGGATGGCTGACGTTTTGCTGGCTCCTAACCAATTGTGCTGTTGTTAACGGCGCCAGAGGGGATGGCTGACGTTTTGCTGGCTCCTAACCAATTGTGCTGTTGTTAACGGCGCCAGAGGGGATGGCTATTTTGTGTTTCCCCCCCCATTTGTTTGTAACTTAGTTTGCACACAATGTTGCTTCTACCGTGTCTTATGACCCAAAATAGCTTCTAGATTTCAGAACCGAGACAAATATGAGTCTGATGCAAAGGATATACTGTTTCTCCCGGACCAGGCTCAAATCCCCCGTCACTCGCATGAAGAAAAGTCGGAGGTACAGTGGGCGTAGATCCGGGTCCCTTGTGAGAATTCATCGGCGCGTGGGTAACCCGAGTCTACCATCTGTCTATTGTCAAACGTGCATTCACTGGAGAATAAACTGGGCGATCTCTGTTCGAGACTATCCTACCAACCTGACATTAAAAACTGTAGTATCTTATGTTTCACTGAGTTGTGGCTGAACGACGACACGGATAATATACAGTTGGCTGGATTTTCGTGCATCGGCAGGACAAAACAGCTACGTCTGGTAAGACGAGGGGTGGTGGTGTGTGTCTATCCCTCTCTCTGGTTTCAAAGCTGAAAGGAAGCGCAAGGGCACACGTGGAGAGATTTGAATCTCTTTCACCTCCTTCCCTCTCATCCCTCACTTCATCTGGGAAAACAAAAAAGAAAAGCAGACTGATGACTGACTAAGAGGAAAATAGGGAGAGATACCTCCTCCTCTTCTAAATCATAGTTCTCTTGTTCCTCCTGGACATCTGAAAAAATCTGATGTATGACCTGTTGGACACTGAAACGTGCACTCATGTCTTCAGCAAAGAGAGAACTGGGGGACTGTCATCTACAGCACCTATATAGCCTTTGATTGCCTTCTCCATTAGTTAACAAGAAATATTTATTTTTGTCTGAAACTGTTTTTATTTTGTCTGTGAACTTGGGTCATGTGTGGGGTCGTGGAGGGGAGATGCTGCACGTGCACAGACAATATAATTGACAGCTTTGGAAAGAAAACACTCGGACGTTTCCAAAACTACAAAGATATTGCCTGTGAGTGCCAGAGAACTGATGTTACAGGGGAAACGCAGATAAAAATTCAATCAGGAAGTGCCACATTTTTTGAAACCGCCTCATGCCAATGACTCCTTATATGGCTGTGAATGGGCCACGAATGAGCTTAGGCTTTCTGTCGCTTCCCCAAGGTGTCGACAGCATTGTGACGTATTTGTAGGCATATCATTGGAAGATTGACCATAAGAGACTACATCTACCAGGTGGTCGCTTGGTGTCCTCCGTTGCAATTATTGCGTAATCTCCAGCTGCAGTATTTTCCATTTGCTTCTGATGAGAAACCAACTGTCACGACTGATATATTATCGAATAGATATGTGAAAAACACATTGAGGATGATTCTAAACAACGTTTGCCATGTTTCTGTCGATATTATGGAGCTAATTTGAAAAAAAGTTTGGCGTTGTAGTGACTGCATTTTCCGATCTTTTTCTTAGCCAAACGTGATGAACAAAACAGAGATATTTCGCCAACACAAATAATATTTTTGGAAAGCATTAACATTTGCTATCTAACTGAGAGTCTCGTCACTGAAATCATCCGAAGTTCTTCAAAAGTAAATGATTTTATTTGAATGCTTTTCTTGTTTTTGTGAAAATGTTGCCTGCTGAATGCTAGGCTTAATGCTATGCTAGGCTATCAATACTCTTACACAAATGCTTGTGAAGCTTTGGTTGAAAAGCATATTTTGAAAATCTGAGATGACAGTGTTGTTAACAAAAGGCTAAGCTTGTGTTTCAATATATTTATTTCATTTCATTTGCGATTTTCATGAATAGAAAAATTTGCGTTATGCTAATGCATTATAGTTTTAGTATTTTTCTGTCGATTTCTCAGCCAAGCAGGATGAACAAACGTGAATGGGAATGAGATGAAAGAAATAAAAGCGGAAATAAATCATTCTCTCTACTATTATTCTGACATTTCACATTCTTAAAATAAAGTGGTAATCCTAACTGACCTAATATAGGGAATTCTTACTTGGATTAAATGTCAGGAATTGTGAAAAACTGAGTTTAAATGTATTTGGCTAAGGTGTAAACCTCTGACTTAAACTGTATATTTAGCCGGACAATGAAATGTTTTATCATTTTCTTTTCATGACCAGGGCCAAGCAAAACACAAAACAATTTGACATGAACCGTTGCATGAGTTTTATTGACAGAGCAAATCCCTGATAAAAAATGAATTTTATATGAATGTTGTAAGTACAGAAACTGTTTGCTCAGTGGGAAATGAATATCCAACTAGTCAGTGACAACTGTGCAGAGTTGTGTTTGTGACAGAAACAATGTGTGTTTATTACAGTATTATAGAGTCTATGGAGCTAGGAACACAAGCATTTCGCTACACCCACAATAACATCTGCTAAATATGTGCAATGTTACCAATAACATTTGATTTGATGTCCCTGGATTTCCTATTATCTTCGATGTTGAAGAACCCTTTACCTTCAACTGACTTTTGTGTAGCTTGTGAGCATCATGTTACATGTGCGTGTTCGTGAGAGTCTCAGCTTTTCATATTTGGCTTGTAATAGTTTCTAGCTCAAATTATTCGGTGTCACACCCTGACCATAGTTTGCTTTGTATGTTTCTATGTTTTGGTTGGTCAGGTTGTGAGCTGGGTGGGCATTCTATGTTACATGTCTAGTTTGTCTAGTTCTATGTTTGGCCTGATATGGTTCTCAATCAGAGGCAGGTGATCGTCATTGTCTCTGATTGTGAACCATATTTAGGTAGCCTGTTTGGTGTTGGGTTTTGTGGGTGATTGTCCTTGTTCCTGTCTCTGTGTTTGCACCAGATAGGACTGTTTAGGTTTTCGTACATTTATTGTTTTGTTAGTTATTTCATGTCTAGTTCCTTTATTAAAGAACATGAATAACCACCACGCTGCATTTTGGTCCGCTTCTCCTTCACCACAGGAAAACCCTTACATTCGGACTCTACAGACTTTTTTGTAAAAAGACCCAGCCTGGGGCCCTTTGGGATCCGCCCTCGTCTCACAAACACTTATCTACCTCAGCTCGCGTTAATCACACAGACGAATGGTTGGTACCAACGTATGCAGAAGACAAAGACGAATCCAATGGTACAGCGTGTTTAAAAGGGGTTAGAAGTCCAAATTGCGCCAGGTGGGACTCATTGAGTTAAATGCTGCGAGGACTTCACCTTGCTTGTCTACCATTTATTTGTCTGTCAAGTACTGTTTACCTTGCTGGATGCTGAGCAGAGTTACTGGGTTCTCTCTCTCTTCTTTCAGATACAGTATATAGGCAGACAGACTCTAGATTCCATTGCTCATTTAATTGACGGAGAAGATGAATTTAACAAAGACAGACAGACTGCACAGAGCATTGGGCCTTGTACCCTACATTGCACCGTTCACTTAATTGACAAAGGAAAACAAGCTGACAGTCAGGAAGGGAGGTGCATCCTTGTTGCAATGCACTCTCAGAGTCTGATTCACAGCCTAGCATTCACTTATTGGACTACCAGGCACTAAGTTTAACTCATGCTACTCAACAAGCTAGCAGAGGTCAGTGCCTCTCAGTTTAAGTCTTACACACGAATGAGTATCTGCTGAGTCAGCTAATTAACTACCAATTAGTGCATTACCTGAAATACCATCTAATTGACTCTTGTTAATGGCACTTGTTGGTTTTAGTGAGAGCACACCCAACGGGTCTCCAACATCGTAGTCACCCATCCTTGACCTTGTCCTAGGTCCTTGGGTGATTGGCACATTAAGACGGGACCTACTTGATGAAGTCTCCATACTCCATCCAGAAGACGCCCTCGCTGCTGCCGTGGGCCATGAGCTCGTGGCGGAGGAGCTGCGGCCAATCAGGCCACTCGTCTGACCAGCTGCCGTTCCACGAGAAGCGACCCCACGGGTTCCTCAACCGCAGAAGTCTGAGAGGGAGAGAGAGAGCATGTCATTACATGAAGTTTTTAAAATGAAGCAATTAAAATGAATGCAATTGGGAAGGACTCATATCAGGGTTTGAAAGGGTTCTTACAACTAACCGTGGTAAAGACCTAAAAGGACAACAATGACGGGATTTCAGAAAAAGAAAGATACATGGCCCTTTTCAACAATAACATATTAGCCCCACCCCCTTATCACTTGTGACCAATTAGCCACACCCTGTCCCACGAATAACCCAATCAGCTCTCACCTGTAGCTCTGCACGTCCCGTACGTCCAGGATAGAGTAGGCATGGCGAGGGCGGAGGCCCAACGACTCATACACCACATCATCCACCTTCATGTTCCCTCCTCCGCATGATGCCCCCATCAGAAACCTACCCACCACACACACGACATAGATAGAGACGCATCAGAATAAGTCCATTTCCATCACCTTAAACTTGGGGCCAAAGTGGACCCAGATGTAAGCCTACTCTTGGACTAAAAAAGTATTCTCCATTGAACATGCTTGTTAGTCAAGGAGTAAGCTTAATCAGGGCCCATTCAATAAGCCTCTTCACGTCTTTTCAAATGAATGATTTGTTATTGACCGAGACCAGGGATGGGCAACTCTTTTATAGGCACGCGGACCAATAAGACACCGACCGGCATGGGGCCCATTTGTATTTTAATTCATATTTATTAGGGATCCATTAGCTGTCGCCAAGGCAGCAGTTACTCTTCCTGGGGACCAAACACACTAAGGCACTTACATTACATATAAATTACATATAAAACAAAATATAAAACAGTACATTATATAACATTATTACACCACTATATATCTACAATACAAAATGTATAATACCACCACACAACAATTTTACAAAGTACGTGGGTATAGAATGCGTGTTCTAGCAGTCGTGTGCGTATGCGTGTATCTACCTACATTTTCTGTGGTGCATGGGTGTCCGAGCCATAGTTTGTTTTGGAAATATTTAGGACTAACTTATTTTTTCCCACCCATGGCAGTCATTTCAGTCGCTGTAGAAGCTGACGTGTAGTGTTGAGTCATCTGCACACATAGACACACTGGCTTTACTCAAAGCCAGTGGCATGTCGTTAGTAAAGATTGAAAAAGGTAAGGGGCCTAGACAGCTGCCCTGGGGTATTCCTGATTCTACCTGGATTATGTTGGAGAGGCTTCCATTAAAAAACACTCCATGTGTTCTGTTAGACGGGTAACTCTTTATTCACAAAATAGCAGAGGGTGTAAAGCCATAATACATACGTTCTTTCCAGCAGCAGACTACGATCTAAGTCTATAATCTAAGTTCCAGCAGACTAAATCTAACAAAACTTCCCGGGACCACCCATACGTACAATGTATGCACACATGACTGTAAGTCGCTTTGGATAAAAGCGTCTGCGAAATGGCATATATTATTATTATTATTTATTATTAAAACTGCCCTGACAATCTTTTTATCATCAATTTCTCTCAGTACAATGCTTATCTTTCATAATTTGGTCAGATACACTTGGATGTGTAGTGTCATTGATAATCAAACATTTGCCTCCATCCTATTGCAAAATGTGTAGAATTGCAGGAAATTTGCTTTAAAACGGCATAATTTCTCTCTGCATGAGGGGGAGTATGGATATGGGTACACAGACACATGAGCCACTGCAGTAATTACTTCTTTCCTTGTCCCATTTGTGCACATCATGATACATTTCAGAGACTTTCTCCAAAGACAAATCTCCTCTATTCCACTCACCCGGCCTCCTTGGAACTGAGCATCTTGGCCCAGATGAGGTCCGTGTCGATGGGCTCCTCGCGTGGGTTGGTGGAGCTGACCTGCAGCATGAGGGAGTCGCACGGTGCCCCTGTCAGCGTGGCCAGGCCCTCGATGGCGCGCCCTGCCTGCAGGGCAAAGTAGGAGCCGTGTAGCTTGGCAAGGGCCTTCTCTATCAGGGCCACCCAGAGTTGCTTACGCTGGGCCTAGGAAGAGAGAGAGGAGGGAGGGAAGGGGGATGGAGAAAGGAAGAAGGAAAGATAAAGAGAAGAAAATAGGGATAGTAAAAGGCAGAGGGGGATATAGGTGGCAAAGAAGGAAGGATAGAGAAAGGAAGGTGATAGAGGGAGGGTGGAGAAAGGGAGGGAGAAAGGTAGTGAAGGGGACAGAGGGAAGTGCATGATGGAGAAAGGGAGGGACAGAACAGTAGGAAAGGGGATAGAGGGAAGTGCATGATGGAGAAAGGGAGGGAGAAAGGTAGTGAAGGGGATAGAGGGAAGTGCATGATGGAGAAAGGGAGGGAGAAAGGTAGTGAAGGGGATAGAGGGAAGTGCATGATGGAGAAAGGGAGGGACAGAACAGAAGGAAAGGGGATAGACGGAAGGAGAGAGAAGATAGAGGGAGAGAGAAACAGACAGAGCAAGAGAGAGGGAGATAGAGAAGGATAGATAGAAGGAAGTATTGGGATAGAAGGAGAGAGAGAGAGAGAGCGAGAGAGAGAGAGAGCGAGAGAGAGAGAAGGAAGTATTGGGATAGAAGGAGAGAGAGAGAGAGAGAGAGAGAGAGAGAGAGAGAGAGAGAGAGAGAGAGAGAGAGAGAGAGAGAGAAGAGAGAGAGGAGAGAGAGAGAGAGAGAGAGAGAGAGAGAGAGAGAGAGAGAGAGAGAGAGAGAGAGAGAGAGAGAGAGAGAGAGAGAGAGAGAGAGAGAGAGAAGGAGAGAGAGAGAGAGAGAGAGAGAGAGAGAGAGAGAGAGAGAGAGAGAGAGAGAGAGAGAGAGAGAGAGAGAGAGAGAGAGAGAGAGAGAGAGAGAGAGAGAGAGAGAGAGAGAGAGAGAGGTCAAATGTATGTTTAACAAATTTTGGAAGAAAACATTGAGTTCATAGGACTATTCCATTTCTGTAGCCTTAGGTCATGAAAAACTGTTCAAATGTAATTAAATAGAGAGAAATGATCTTCTCCAATAACAATAATAAGACCTTCAGTGGTTAATTAAGTGCCCCTACATTTACATTTTAGTCATTTAGCAGACGCTCCTATCCAGAGTGCATTCATTTTAAGATTGATAGGTGGTTGTCCCACCTAGCTCAGTCATACAAAAGTTTGGGGTCACCAAGAAATATCCTTGTTTTTGAAAGAAAAGCACAATTTTCTGTCCATTAAAATAACATAAAATGGATCACAAATACAGTGTTGACATTGTTAATGATGTAAATTACTATTGTAGCTGTAAACAGATGATTTATATAATGAAATATCTACATAGGCATACAGAGGCCCATTATCAGCAACCATCACTCCTGTGTTCCAATGGCACGTTGTGTTAGCTAATCCAAGTTTATCATTTTAAAAGGCTAATTGATCATTACAAAACCATTTTGCAATTATATTAGCACAGCTGAAGACCGTTGTTCTGATTAAAGAACCAATAAAACTGATTAAAGAAGCAATAAAACGCCTATGTAGATATTCCATTGCCGTTTCCAGTTGCAATAGTCATTTACAACATTAACAATGTCTACACTGTATTTCTTATCAACTTGATGTTATTTTAATGGATGAAAAATGTGCTTTTCTTTCAAAAACAAGGACCTTTCTTAGTGACCCCAAACTTTTGAACGGTAGCGTAGCTACTTTATTGTAGAAATAATGATGTACTATCAGCAAAGTCAGAGCGAGTAAGGGGTAAAAAAAGTAAAGTGCGAGTGTTAGTTTACGAGGGGGGTGACGTGGGATTATTTAAGATACTCTATGAAGAGGTAGGGTTTCCCCTCTTTATTTCCTCTATGACATTTCTGAGAACCTCTGTCTCCACCACAGCTGATATTTAAAACCTTGGAATGAATTGAATGAGTGTGTGCGTGTGTGTTTACTCACCAGTTGGAATATCAGGTTGCTATATTCACTGCATAACAATGTGCGTGTGTATGACTAATGACAGTGTTTGAAAATCTGTGTGTGTGTTTTCACTCAACCATAAAACTATTAGGTTGCTATAGTCACTGCATGATCATTTGTTTGTGTGTGTGTATGCCAGTTTGAGAGAGACAGAGAGTGAGTGCTAGACTAGATATAGTTATGTGTGTGTACACAGTGTGTCTGCGTGCATACTATATCCATACACATGTGTGTGTGTGTGTGTGTGTGTGTGTGTGTGTGGTGTATCCCCCCCACCTCACCTGGGAGAAGAGCAGGTATCCATACTCATCGCAGGGCAGCATGTCGTCCACTAGGACGGTTATCCAGGTACCATCCTTACACAGCCTGACCTGGTAAGCCCCCTCCTGGCAGATGCCTCTGGTGATCATCACCCTCTCCACCAGCTCTGGACGCTCTGCCAGCACCGCCAACGCACTAAGGAACCTACAGGGCGGGCAATAAGATAGACAGTCAATTAACTAGGTGATGGGTTGGAAAAAATCTATACAGTATTGCAATATAATTTTTTCCGCTATTATAAATCGATTCTATGTTAAAAAGCACTAGTCGGCTGCACCAAAAGTCCAATATTTCTCCTGCTATAGCTTGTAGTGGAGTTAAGCTGGTCATACCTTGTGTACATCACCTTCCGCGACAGAACCACTGACCTGTTATGGTCGAGTCATGTGGTACTGATGGTGAACGTAACAGCAACTGTAAGTGGAGGCGACAACAGGCAGAAAAAAAGGACATGTCGGAAGACAACATTCTGAGGAAGCAGACTCTAGAGCAAAGGCCTGGGCAAAGGCCGGCCCGCCAGCGACCTGATTCAATGCGGCCCGCGGAATCGAGCTCAGATCACACAAAGAATTTGCGAGAGTAAAGTTTAAAAAAAAAAACGTATTTGTTATGAATACTCGCCTTTGTGTAATGATTTAACGCCCACCGCTTGTGGGACATTTATTTGAAGGCACGTAAATGACAACAGCACGAGGACAGACAGTGACTGGTTTGCTGATGATCTGGTGCTTCTGTCACCAACCAAGGAGGGCCTACAGCAGCACCTAGATCTTATGCACAGATTCTGTCAGACCTGGGCCCTGACAGTAAATCTCAGTAAGACCAAAAATAATGGTGTTCCAGAAAAGGTCCAGTCACCAGGACCACAAATACAAATTCCATCTAGACACCATTGCCCTATGAGCACACAAAAAACTATACATACCTTGGCCTAAACATCAGCGCCACAGGAAACTTCCACAAAGCTGTGAACGATCTGAGAGACAAGGCAAGAAGGGCATTCTATGCCATCAAAAGAAACATAAAATTCAACATACCAATTAGGATTTGGCTAAAAATACTTGAATCAGTCATAGAGCCCATTGCCCTTTATGGTTGTGAGGTCTGGGGTCCGCTCACCAACCAAGACTTCACAAAATGGGACAAACACCAAATTGAGACTCTGCACGCAGAATTCTGCAAAAATATCCTCAGTGTACAACGTAAAACACCAAATAATGCATGCAGAGCAGAATTAGGCCGATACCCACTAATTATCAAAATCCAGAAAAGAGCCGTTAAATTCTACAACCACCTAAAAGGAAGCGATTCACAAACCTTCCATAACAAAGCCATCACCTACAGAGAGATGAACCTGGAGAAGAGTCCCCTAAGCAAGCTGGTCCTGGGGCTCTGTTCACAAACACAAACACACCCTACAGAGCCCCAGGACAACAGCACAATTAGACCCAACCAAATCATGAGAAAACAAAAAGATAATTACTTGACACATTGGAAAGAATTAACAAAAAAACAGAGCAAACTAGAATGCTATTTGGCCCTACACAGAGAGTACACAGCGGCAGAATACCTGACCACTGTGACTGACCCAAAATTAAGGAAAGCTTTGACTATGTACAGACTCAGTGAGCATAGCCTTGCTATTGAGAAAGGCCGCCGTAGGCAGACATGGCTCTCAAGAGAAGACAGGCTATGTGCTCACTGCCCACAAAATGAGGTGGAAACTGAGCTGCACCTCCTGCCCAATGTATGACCATATTAGAGAGACATATTTCCCTCAGATTAAACAGATCCACAAAGAATTCGAAAAACAAATCCAATTTTGAAAAACTCCCATATCTACTGGGTGAAATTCCACAGTGTGCCATCACAGCAGCAAGATTTGTGACCTGTTGCCACGAGAAAAGGGCAACCAGTGAAGAACAAACACCATTGTAAATACAACCCATATTTATGCTTATTTATTTTATCTTGTGTCCTTTAACCATCTGTACATAGTTAAAACACTATATATATATATAATATGACATTTGTAATGTCTTTACTGTTTTGAAACTTCTGTATATGTAATGTTTGCTGTTAATTTCAGTTGTTTTTCACTTTATATATTCACTTTGTATGTTGTCTACCTCACTTGCTTTGGCAATGTTAACACATGTTTCCCATGCCAATAAAGCCCTTGAATTGAATTGAATTGACTGACAGGCTGACACGCACGTCACAGTTACAAATAGTAGATAGCTAGAAATAGCGCAAACATTTGTTTTTCAAAGATTTCAAAGAAAAGGAAAGTAGACAATGAATGTAGGGTGTTCCAGCAAGAGTGGACATCCAAACATTTATTTATTGAGGTATCAGGGAAAGCTGTGTGCTTTGTGTGCGTAGTGAGCATCGCTGTTTTGTCCCGACACTTCCAGACGAAGCATGCAGAAATATAGGAATATGTCTGCTGAGCAGAGGGCAAGTGCATCGACAGAGTTGCTTTCTCAGCTGCAAAAGCAGCAAGGACCTTTAACAAAACTGCAGCAATACTTTGCCCCAGCAAGAAAGAGCTGTTTGAAAATGTTTCCCTGTCAAGATGAACAGTGACACATCGTGTTGAGGACATTGCAGAGAATATGGAACAACAGTTGAAAGACAAGGTAAAGAATTTCACCTATTTCTCCTTGGCCCTGGTTGAGAGCAGTGATGCACCTGACACGGTGCAGTTGTTGATATTCTTATGTGGCATAACCCCAGACTTTGAAATGACAGAGGAGCTGGCTTCAGTGCAGTCAATGAAGAGCACAACCACAGGGAAGGATTTATTGGAGGAGGTTCATAACTGTGTGGCAAAGCTGGGACTGACTTTTGAAAAGTTATCCAGTGTGACCACTGATCGGTGCCCAAACTTGACAGGAAAAAAACATTGGCCTTTTGAAAAGGATACAAGATCAAGTAGCTAAAAGAGGTGATCTGTAAATATGTTCTGAATATGTTGTGGATACAGTCACTGAAGTGGTAAACTTCATAAGAGCAAAATCTTTAAACCACAGACAGTTTGTCTCAATGTTGGAAGAGACAGAGTCGGGTCATGCAGATCTCCCCTACCTCACACACGTGAGATGGCCGAGTTTGGAGAAGGTGCTTAAAAGGGTGTGGGACCTGAAGTCGGAGATTACTGAATTTTTGCAAATGAAAGGAAAATCACCATAGATATCATGGCCCTCGTGAATGAACTGAATTCCAAACTACAAGGGAAGGTCCTTTTTAAACATCACATGTTCTGACTTGTCAAAGCCTTCAAGGGAAAATGACTCCTCCTGACCCGCCAAGTAGAAGCCAACGATCTCACCTACCTTCCCAAAACTACTAGTCTGTTCCCTATCAGATGCCAACAATCTCACCCACCTTCTGACACTACCAGTCTGTTCCCTATCAGATGACCAGCGGGAGAAGTATACATCGCTGCTGCTGCGTGCTTTGAACGGTGAGTTTTCTCATCGTTTTGAGGATTTCAGACTGTTAGAAAATGACATGCTGTTGGTTTCCTCTCCTTTCACCTGAGCTTATCCATCTTCAGTCTGATGCAATGACTGCAGAACTATTCAAAACGATGTCACTGACGAGGTTCTATGCATCTCTCGATGGACAACATTTTCATGCTCAGAATATGTTTGTACTGTTTGGGTCAACCTATGTATGTGAACTGACATTTTCAGTGATGAAATATAACAAGTCAAGTCACAGATCCTCTCTTACTGACTCTCACCTCTCAGTAATCCTGCGCATAGCGACATCAGAAACCAGACCTGACTTCACTACTCTTGTCAATGCCCATCAGACTTCACTCCTCACACTGATTGAGTAGTTTAAATGTAATGTTGAGCTCTCTCTCTTGCGGTTTTGTGCATACCCGTTAACGAGAGTTCTGTCCATGGTGCTGAATGCAGAGTGTACTTTTCCCTCCATTGCACCTGGCCACATGACCTGAGATGTTTGTGTGAGAATGTGTGTGTGTGTGAGCATGCATGCAATCGTTTGTGTGTTCTCGAGATAGAGAATCTGTCTCGAGAGAGGTTCTGGATGATTTTCTAGTATCCTCTCATCGAGACGTTTTCAATAATAACTCAATCCCCCAGTCTGCTCCGGCGCTAGTGCAAGCAGGGCCATCCCCATGTAAATCAAATCAATGCAAATCAGATAAAAAAATAATAAAATCTAAATCCAATTACTTTGGTCGCAGCGATGGAATGCCGGACAATGACGGTTCATGTTTCTAGCTTCTCCGGCCACTCAAGGGCGAGCGAGAGAGGGGAAATGTGATTGGACATGGTTGCGTGGCTGGGGATGTGTAACGTGGACTGCAAATGTGACTGGGGTGTGATTCAGGATGGGAATTGGTTTACCTCCTGTCGTGAGAGAGAAAGGGTGTGTGGAGGGGGCTCTGGGGAGGGTTATTTTTGATAAGCGTGCGTGTGCGTGCGTGCGTGTGTGTGTGTGTATAGGGATGACTACAAGGCCCAAGGACACTCAAAACAAGTACATGGAGAAAACTCTCTGTGTCCAGACCTACATTCCTCTGAATAATCCCCCAGTCAGGTGATGTATCAGTACATCTGGCCGCCTCACCCCTCCCCTCTCACTTTCTTTCTTTCTCTCCCCAGTTCTTTCTTGGTTTATTCTCTCTGTCCCTATCTATCTCTCTCTCTCTCTCTTAAACCTTGGCCTACAATGGTCGGAAATCTAATTAACATAATACGGGGAAAGCTGCCGTTACTGTCAATATTACTCGCCAACGTGCAATCATTGGAGAAATAAACTAGACGAGGTACGGTCATGAATATTCTACCAACGGGACATCAAAAACTGTAATATCCTATGTTTTACGGAATCGTGGCTGAATGATGACATGGATATTCAGCTAGCGGGATATACGCTGTACCGGCAAGATAGAACAGCACACTCCGGTAAGAGCAGGGGGGCGGTCTGTGCATATTTGTAAACAGATGGTGTACGAAATGTTAGGAAGTCTCTAGACTTTGCTCACCTGAAGTAGAGTATATTGTGATAAATTGCAGGCCACACTATTTGCCTAGAGTGTTTTCAGCTATACTTTTCGTGGCTGTTTATTTACCACCACAGACAGATGCTGGCACTAAGGCCACACTCAGTCAGCTGTATAAGGACCACCATAGTCCCTGTGCCCAAGAACACAAAGGCAACCTGCCTAAATGACTACAGCCCGTAGCCATGAAGTGCTTTGAAAGGCTGGTCATGGCTCACATCAACACCATTATCCCAGAAACCCTAGACCCACTCCGAATTTGCATACCGCCCAAACAAATCCACAGATGATGCCATCTCTATTGCACTCCACACTGCCCTTTCCCACCTGGACAAAAGGAACATCTATGTGAGAATGCTATTCGTTGACTACAGATCAGCGTTCAACACTATAGTACCCTCAAACATCACTAAACTAAGGATTGTGAGACTAAACACCTCCCTCTGCAACTGGATCCTGGACTTCCTGACGGGCCGCCCCCAGTTGGTGAGGGTAGGTAGCAACACATCTGCCATGCTGATCGTCAACATTGGAGCCCACTAGGGGTGCATGCTCAGTCCCCTCCTGTTCACCCACAACTGCATGGCCAGGCACGACTCCAACAGCATCATTAAGTTTGCAGACGACACAACGGTGGTAGGCCTGATCACAGACAACGACGAGACAGCCTATAGGGAGGAGGTCAGAGACCTGGCCATGTGGTGCCACAATAACAACCTATCCCTCAACGTAACCAAGACTAAGGAGATGATTGTGGACTACAGGAAAAGGAGGACCGAGCACGCCCACATTCTCATCGATGGGGTTGTAGTGGAGCAGGTTGAGAGCTTCAAGTTCCTTGGTGTCCACATCACCAACAAACTAGAATGGTCCAAACACACCAAGACAGTCGTAAAGAGGGCACGACAAAGCCTATTCCCCCTCAGGAAACTAAACAGATTTTGCATGGGTCCTGAGATCCTCAAAAGGTTCTACAGCTGCAACATCGAGAGCATTACTGCCTGGTACGGCAATTGCTCAGCCTCCGACCACAAGGTACTATAGAGGGTAGTGAGTACGGCCCAGTACATCACTGGGGCTAAGCTGCCTGCCATTCAGGACCTCTACACCAGGTTGTGTCAGAGGAAGGCCCTAAAAATTGTCAAAGACTGCAGCCACCCCAGTCATAGACTGTTCTCTCTACTACCACATGGCAAGCGGTACCGGAGTGCCAAGACTAGGACAAAAAGGCTTCTCAACAGTTTTTACCCAGGTAATCAAATTGTTAGTTTACACATACAGGAAATCAAATGGCTACCCGGACTATCTGCATTGTGTGCTCCCCCCCAACCTCTCTTTTACGTTGCTGCTAGTCTCTGTTTATCATATATGCATAGTCACTTTAACTATACATTAATGTACATACTACCTCTATCAGACTAACCGGTGCCTGTATATAGCCTCTCTACTGTATATAAACTCGCTACTGTATATAGCCTCTCTACTGTATATAAACTCGCTACTGTATATAGCCTCTCTACTGTATATAGCCTCTCTACTGTATATAGCCTCTCTACTGTATATAGCCTCGCTACTGTATATAACCTCGCTACTGTATATAGCCTCTCTACTGTATATAGCCTCTCTACTGTATAGAGCCTCTACTGTATATAGCCTCTCTACTGTATAGAGCCTCTCTACTGTATATAGCCTCTCTACTGTATAGAGCCTCTCTACTGTATATAAACTCGCTACTGTATATAGCCTCTCTACTGTATAGAGCCTCTCTACTGTATATAGCCTCGCTACTGTATATAGCTGTATAGAGCCTCTCTACTGTATATAGCCTCTCAACTGTATAGAGCCTCTCTACTGTATAGAGCCTCTACTGTATATAGCCTCGCTACTGTAGAGCCTCTCTACTGTATAGAGCCTCTCTACTGTATATAGCTGTATAGAGCCTCTAGATTTAGATGCACTATTGTAAAGTGGCTGTTCCACTGAGTCATAAGGTGAATGCTCTCTGGATAAGAGCGTCTGTATATAAATGCCTCTCTACTGTATAGAGCCTCTCTACTGTATAGAGCCTCTCTACTGTATATAGCTTCGCTGTTGTTATTTCTCCACTGTCGCTTTACTGTTGCTTTTATTTCTTTACTTACCTATTGTTCATCTAATACAGGCTCTAAACAAAAAAGGTGCAAAAAAGGTAAGTAAGCATTTCACTGTAAGGTCTACCTACACCTGTTGTATTCGGTGCACGTGACAAATAAACTTTGATTTGATATGTGTTTTCTTTTGCATTGGCTGAGTCTCAATCCACGGCATCCTCCGATATAGCACCCTTCTGCTTATGGGTGGCAGAGCTAGACGGGTGTTTGTCAGACAATGACACATCCCCAAATTCGGTCTTCTCACAAAAATGTCTGTAGCATCCGAACGGTGTAGCCTACAAACTATTGTGACCACTCTCGCTGAGACTCTCATGAACACGATGCTCTCCGTTTTTCACTAGGGCACAAGACTCACCTGAAGGTTCCCGGTACCAATTTATAAAAAATTATGGAAGTATTTATGGAGATAGTTTGGGCTTAAAATAAGGGGATAAATTCATGCAAAACAAACAAAAAAAATGTTTCCTGATCTTCCTTATACTGTATCTCAGATATAGGGCAGACACTTCAGAACAAACTTATCTTAGATTTTTTTTTGGGAGACTGTGTTATTCAATGCATTTCTAATGGCTAATAGCCATAAAGCCAAATTCAATGTCTCATCCCCAAAAAATACCTTAGGGTCTTAAAATGTTTAATCAAATGATCCTTGGTATGCCCATCTTAAAACAATTCCCCCCAGCTTAGACTCTAGATGGTTAAACACCCCCTTTCTCTCTCTACCTGTCTCTCCCCCCCTCCCACCTTCTCCCTCCTCTATCTGCTTTAGGCCCAGAGAGTACATCTATAGTCACTGCTCAATGATAAACTACACTGGCCACCAATGTGCTGTTATTCCCCTTGACCTTTAAGACAAGCGATGAGAGATCCCCTCTCATATGCAGAGTGGAGTTGGTTTATTCTTCAGAAACACATTAGGAATAGTCCAGGGAGGACGGAGACAAACACTGTGTCTAAGAAGCACAGCAGGCACACTGAACGTGGATACATTTCTACACCAAAAGCCACAGACACACAAGCATGAACACGCGCTGCTTAAGGTAGGTTGTACACAGTTTGGTACCCACACGGACACATGCACGCGGACGCACGCACACATAGCTGAGCTACAGATACTACGACACTGCACACGTTCAGTGACAACAACTCACCAACAGTTTCCCAGCAGGCCTTGCAGGATGTCCGAAGGCCGCGGGGTGCGGAAGACGGACCATTTGACGCCCCGGTCCTTGAAGTTGTTGCAGTTGATCTCGTGGGGGCGGAGCCACTTTTTGATTCGCTGCTGTACGCTGTCACCCTCGGGGAAGCCCACGGAACACGGACCAGGGGGGAAGCTGTCGTCTACGAAGTTCACCACATTCTAAAAGAACGAGAGGTATAATACAACTCTGAGACAGAGGATTCATAACAGTCCAGCTGAGAAACAGCCAGAGACGAGTAGTGTCTGATGTAGTAAGTTACTGCCCTGGCACCAAACATTTGCTTGGAGAGGAGAAGGCTGAACAAGTGTAACATCATACTGGCATCAAGACTAGTCGAAAACGAGACTAAGTCACCACACTGAGAGAAAATGTGTATGTTGGCTGCACTCTGGAAATCCCACAATATATTGTAAATGCAGTATGTGTCAACTAACAACATGTCAAATAGCCTCAACATGACATTATCAGGGATCTAAGGTTAGGCCTATAAGCCAGTACAGACGCTAGCCTCCAGATTTCTGTCTGATGTCTGTGTTAAACGAACGATGATACATTTGGAGCCCTGCAGGCCACTGTAGGAGTCACGGGATGCTGAGACAAAAGCACAAGGACAACCGCCGGCACTGAGCGGTCGCGCGGCTCAAGGAGCCTTCCCCTGCTGCTAACACATGAAGATGCACACGCAGCATGGAATGTGCTGTGCTAACATATATCAAAACGCATCTCCCGAGATCAAGAAGACGGCACACTGAATTACACCGTGACGCTTCTGAACACACTGACCCGCGCTCCCCGTGAAGAACTATCAAGCGCTCGCTTGGGCTAAACATGGCCTCTTTGAAACACACACAAAAAATGTCTACTTCAACATAACAGTTTGCATTTAGGCTAACTGACCTACAGTACACAACCTGTGTGTCACACTTTGTCACTGCCAAAACCCTGTTCGACAAACCTGAGAGCACACATACAAAGACTAGTCTATCCTATTCCCTCTGCTCACTGGTGGCAGCAGTTGGATCCCGCATCCTGAACCAGTGGAAAGTACTGTAAGCATCCCGGCGTCGCACAGCCGGTGGAGGAAAATTCATTCGTCATCCCACACAAAAGCCACTTCTGTCGCCCTTCGACACTGTGCCAGACATCGGCAGTAGTACCTTGGCCCCTGTCCCCATTTCCCATCATGCTCCAGCAGATTTAGCCCCACCGGGGGCTATCAGTGACTCACTGGCTCTGTAGTTCAGAGGTATACACCGCCCTGTTTGTTGTTGGGCTTAGCCAGACACCGATAAAGTTTTCTTTGCTTCACAGCAGTTGGGAGAGCTTTCAGCTCTGGCCCTACAGACCTGCAAATATAGGCCTTTTTAAAAAAAAACTTTAGTTCCAAAAACCACTCGCCGACAGCTCAGGACCTCAGAGACGGTAGGGTAGAAGAACTTGGATAAACATGCATGAGGAGCGTGTCCCCTTTCTGCACACGTGGAAATCAAAGGCAGACGAGGACGAAGCACCATCATGACCCGTATAAAAAAATAGGACAGACTGCCACAGCAAGCCAAACAGACAAGACACAAACGGTCACGTGCAGCTTTAGTGTCCCTTCACCTATTCTCGCCAGGTCCAGCTGTTTGTTGTGAGGGCGACAGTGTAACACAGTGCTGGTCTGACTGACTGTCTGACTGTCTCCGATGGAACTGTGTTGGGTAATTCTCAAGGCTGGGCCAATGCCTGAGAGCACTCACAGTTCATGGCTAGACTATTCCGGCTAACAAAACAAACAGCACTCCAGCTGTCTGAGTCTCTATAGAAACCTGAATCAATACGGGGATGTTTGAATGCAGAGAGGGAGTGACTGGCACTCCCTGCAACCCAGTTCGACGCTACAGTCAACCTATTGATCGTGGTAACAGTAGTGATGGATGGCTATTGAGCCGACGTGACATTGGCACAACCCGCCGTCACATAAAAAGAGCACCGATAACGGCGTCATTTACAGTGGCTTATTGTAAAACACGAGCCGCTATGACCAGTTAAATCGTGTGGCGGTTGAAATTTGTCTAAGTGGAAAGTGGTGGTTTGCCTTGTCGCTGTTGCTTTCAGTTACAATCCACATGTAGGCCCGACTGTGTGAATTGTGCTGTTATACATAGCCTCAGCTATTTAATGGAAAATAGAAGGGACTAGAAGAACATATGATGTTGTCAACAGGAAACAATTCATATGTTCAGTTTACTCTGCATTTGGTGGCAGCCGAGTAACAATGTTTTCACCACACGGGGCTTTACAGGTTACAAAGAATGCCAACACGCCTCAGTGTCGTTCCCCTGTATTAAATCGTACAGTGGATGGGCACACTTGGGGCTATTTCTTTATTGCTTAAAACCTCAAGTAGTAGACAATGGAGGGATATTGTCTATGTGGATTGTTGCCTTTGTCCTTAAACTGTCTATATATCTAAATACCATCTTTGCTGCACTCTCATATAGCTTCCTTTCTTGACCTCCTTGTCTGTGACTGAAATAGATGGGAGATATGCCTCCACAACATTGTACTCATCTAAGCTCTCTTATCTTTGACCAAGAAGGACACAAGACCACATCAGGAAATCCAAGACGAACCGTTACATTCTGTAGAGTGGCTTTGGAGTGGTGTGTGGTCTGTGGCACTCTGTGCATGCCAACTCTGAGTGGTAGTCCTATCGTTTATGTACCGGAGGAAGTATTTTATCATCTTGTGATAGGCTGAGGCAGTCATGAGGCACCCTAGGGGAGGTAGATGCACTGCATGGACAGAGTGTGCTTAGCCGACGTCACCCTCCATAAACTGAGATGTGCCGCTCCATGCTCCCGCTGATTACATTCACTTTAGGGAAGTGGATAATTGCTGTTACCCTACTCCCCCGTTTCTAAAAATAGAATGGCCTGTGTTCACCTCAGTGTGCACATGGGTAGTGCCACAGCAACAGAGGAAAGGTGGGGAGTTATGGTGCAAGGGGGAATAGAAGTGAGCGGAGGAAAAGGAGGTTTAAGATAATGGGAGTGAGAGACGAGAAAGAACATATGAACGAATACAGTTTAAGTCAGAAGTTTACATACACCTTAGCCAAATACATTTAAACTCAGTTTTTCACAATTCCAGACATTTAATCCCAGCAAAAATTCCCTGTCTTAGGTCAGTTAGGATCACCAATTTATTTTAAGAATGTGAAATGTCAGAATAATAGCAGAGAGAATGAATTATTTCAGCTTTTATTTCTTTCATCACATTCCCAGTGGGTCAGAAGTTTACATACACTCAATTAGTATTTGGTAGTGTTGCCTTTAAATGGTTTAACTTGGGTCAAACGTTTCGGTAGACTTCCACAAGCTTCCCACAATAAGTTAGGATGAATGGGTCAAAACTCACCTGACAGAACTGGTGTAACTGAGTCAGGTTTGTAGGCCTCCTTGCTCGCACACACTTTTCCAGTTCTGCCCACAAATGTTAGGGCATGTTAAGTCAGGGCTTTGTGATGGCCACTCCAATACCTTGACTTTGTTGTCTTAAGCCATTTTGCCACAACTTTGGAAGAATGCTTGGGGTCATTGTCCATTTGGAAGACCCATTTGCGACCAAGCTTTAACTTCCTGACTGATGTCTTGAGATGTTGCTTCAATATATCCACATACTTTTCCTCCCTCATGATGCCATGTATTTTGTGAAGTGCACCAGTCCCTCCGGCAGCAAAGCACCCTCACAACATGATGCTTCCCAAGGGTGAACCAGACTGGTGGAGGTCTACAATTTTTATTCTGAGGTCTTGGCTGATTTCTTTTGATTTTCCCATGATGTCAAGCAAAGAGGCACTGATTTTGAAGGTAGGCCTTGATTTACATCCACAGGTACACTACCAATTGACTCAAATAATGTCAATAGCCTATCCGAAGCTTCTTAAGCCATGACATAATTTTCTGAAATTTTCCAAGGTGTTTAAAGGCACAGTCAACTTAGTGTATGTAAACTTCTGACCCACTGGAATTGTGATACAGTGAGTTATACGTGAAATAATCTGTCTGTAAAAAATTGTTGGAAAAATGACTTGTCGATGTCCTAACTGACTTGCCAAAACTATAGTTTGTTCACGAGTAATGTGTGGAGTGGTTGAAAAATGAGTTTCAATGACTCCAACCTAAGTGTATGTAAACTTCTGACTTCAGCTGTACATTTAGCCTAATTGTTCCAGAGGAAGAGAGGATCTCTCTAACATCCTTCCTCTATAGCCTGCTTCCCACACATGCTTCCAAAGGTGAACCTGCAACTCACAGAGTAGCATTTGACATGAATAATGCAAGGTAGAGCCAATGTTTTTGCATGATGAACACGATACCCTACACATGGAATGAAATGTGTGAGCGACTATGTTGCAGTTTCAATTTCCCCCCCATTTTCTTGCTTATACATGAGACGATTTAGGCCCAGGTAAACTGGTAAACACCGAAATGCCGATTGAATGGTGTCGACAGCCCCCTCCTGTACTCTCTGTTCACCCATTACTGCGTGGCCATGCACGCCTCCAACTCAATCATCAAGTTTGCAGACGACACAAGGGTAGTGGGCTTGATTACCAACAACGACGAGACAGCCTACAGGGAGGAGATGAGGGCACTCGGAGTGTGGTGTCAGGAAAACAACCTCTCACTTAACGTCAACTATGGAGATGATTGTGAACTTCAGGGAACAGCAGAGGGAGCACCTCCCCATCCACATCGACGGGACAGTTGTGTAGAAGGAGGAAAGTTGTACGTTTTTCGGCGTACACATCACCGACAAACTGAAATGGTCCACCACACAGACAGTGTGGTGAAGAAGGCATAGCAGCGCCTCTTCAACCTCAGGAGGCTGAAGAAATTTGGCTTGTCACCTAAAACCCTCACAAACTTTTACAGATGCACAGTTGAGAGCATCCTGTCGGGCCATACCACCACCTGGTATGGCAACTGCACCGCTCTCAAGAGCAAGGCTCTCCAGACGGTGGTGCGGTCTGCACAACGCATCACCGGGGGCAATCTACCTTTCCTCCAGGACACCTACAGCACCCGTTGTCACAGGAAGGCCAAAAAGATCATCAAGGACAACAACCACCGATCCACTGCCTGTTCACCCCGCTACCATCCAGTCGAGGTCAGTACAGGTGCATCAAAGCAGGGACCAAGAGACAAAAAAAACAGCTTATATCTCAAGGCCATTGACTGTTAAACAGCCATAACTAACACAGAGAGGCTGCTGCCTACATACAGACTCAAATCATTGGCCACTTATAGAAATGGATCACGAGCCACTTTAAATAATGCCACTTTAATAATGTTTACATATCTTACATTACTCATCTCATATGTATATACTGTATTTCATACCATCTATTGCATCTCACCTATTCCGCTCAGCCATATATTTATTTACATGTACATATTCTTATTCCTTCCCTTTACATGGCACCTACCATGTCAGATTGTTCTGAAATCCTTTCTGTAGTTAGAAACAGATGAGATTAGCATTCCTGAAACATTATTTTGTTGAAATATAATTTGATCTGAGTAATTAAGCTAAGTGACTGCACACAAATTGGGAAGTCATTTAATTTAATTCATAGGATTAATTTAATATTCCAAAAATATAGTACCTGCCATTTGATTTGGAGCTAACTTTTTTATAACACTAGCTAGGTTTCTATCGAAATGGCGACATATTATCACGTGAATATTCTAAAATCGGCAAGTATCGATCATCATGTCACCAGGAACAGACACTCAATATTTATTGGAAAGGAGCATCAAGATCACTGTGCATTTTCACCACCCTGTGAAGTTCATAAGTCATTTCATCTGTAACCGAATAAACACTGCGTGACTCCAAGTTTACTTTGGAAAATAAAATCAATATTTGTGCATAAAGGTGTTTCCACAATCATTTATTGCGCAATACATTTTAACAACACAAAAAGATCCCACCATGTCAAACAAACAAATAATCTGTCAGCATTTATAAAATTGTACCAAATGTCCTGTTTCCACCATAGGTGTCTTGATAAAAAAAAAATGTTACACAGTGTTTCTGGATGGAAGCGTGGTTAGTGAGTAAGACATGAGAAATCCACAGAAATGGTCAAAAGCCACATATGGACCCAAAACCAGTTCTCTGACAAAGAGTATGAAGCTGCGGCTCTGAGTTTTGTTTTGTCATGCTATGTAATGTATTCTCAGTGAATTTGGTGTTGTTTTTGTTCTCCTGTTCAGAGAAATTAGTAATCGAAGTTGATAGGTCTATGTGCCATCCTAAACTCAGCAGAAAAAGAAATGTCCTCTCACTGTCAATTGCGTTTATTTTCAGCAAACTTAATTAACATGTGTAAATATTTGTATAAACATAACACGATCCAACAGCTGAGACATAAACTGAACAAGTTCCACAGACATGTGACTAACAGAAATTGAATAATGTGTCCCTGAACAAAGGGGGGTCAAAATCAAAAGTAACAGTCACTATCTGGTGTGGCCACCAGCTATATTAAGTACTGCGGTGCATCTCCTCCTCATGGACTGCACCAGATTTGCCAGTTATTGCTGTGAGATGTTACCCCACTCTTCCACCAAGGCACCTGCAAGTTCCCGGGCATTTCTGGGGGGAATGGCCCTAGCCCTCCCAGACGTGGGATTGAGATCTGGGCTCTTCGTTGGCCATGGAAGACACTGACATACCTGTCTTGCAGGAAATCACGCACAGAACGAGAAGTATGGCTGGTGGCATTGTCATGCTGAAGGGTCATGTCAGGATGAGCCTTCAGGAAGGGTACCACATGAGGGAGATGGATGTCTTCCCTGTAATGCACAGCATTGAGATTGCCTGCAATGACAACGAGGTCAGTCCGATGATGCTGTGACACACCGCCCCAGACCATGGCGGACCCTCCACCTCCAAATCGATCCCGCTCCAGAGTACAGGCCTCGATGTAACGCTCATTCCTTCAACGATAAACGCAAATCTGATCAACACCCCTAGTGAGACAAAACTGTGACTCGTCAGTGAAGAGCACTTTTTTGCCAGTCCTGTCTGGTCCAGCGACGGTGGGTTTGTGCCCATAGGCAACGTTGTTGCTGGTGATGTCTGGTGAGGACCTGCCTTACAACAGGCCTACAAGCCCTCAGTCCAGCCTCTCTTAGCCTATTGCGGACAGTCTGAGCACTGATGGAGGGATTGTGCGTTCCTGGTGTAACTCAGGCAGTTGTTGTTGCCATCCTGCACCTGTCCTGCAGGTGTGATGTTCGAATGTACCGATCCTGTGCAGGTGTTGTTACACGTGGTCTGCCACTGCGAGGACAATCAGCTGTCCGTCCTGTCTCCCTGTAGCGCTGTCTTTGGCGTCTCACAGTACGGACATTGCAATTTATTGCCCTGGCCGCAAATGCAGTCCTCATGCCTCCTTGCAGCATGCCTAAGGCACATTCACGGGGATGAGCAGGGACCCTGGGCATCTTTCTTTTGGTGTTTTTCAGAGTCAGTAGAAAGGCCTCTTTAGTGTCCTAAGTTTTCAAAACTGTGACCTTAATTGCCTACCGTCTATAAGCGGTTAGTGTCTTAACGACTGTTCCACAGGTGCATGTTCATTAACTGTTCAATGAAGATCTGTGAAGTTATTTGGATTTTTATGAATTATATTTGAAAGACAGGGTCCTGAAAAAGGGAAGTTTCTGTGTGTACAGCCTGATATTACCGGGTTCTGACCACTAGATGGGGCTGTTCCTGCTATTAGTTTTTTTATGATCTCCCCCTCCCCTCAATTTTTGAGGGATAGTCCACCCAAATTTCAAAATGCCAAATTGGTTTCCTTTATGGACCAGGTATAACAGCAACCCAAAGATGGAACCTATATTAGTATTTTCACGCTTCACATCCAAATCATCGATAAGTAACAATACTTTTTTTAGATTACTTTAGGACAGTGGTAGGTTATTTATTGATTTGAAAATTAAGTTTGTGTCATTAGATTTGGCGTTGTGTTGCGAGAAATTCTAGGAGAAAAAACAATTGGGTCCACAGAAATTCAGGAGGAAAAAAAATGGGCTGCCCACAGAAACATTTCCAATACCACTCCTTTAGGACAGTTTGGACATGAAGTGTCAAAATGCTAATATAGGTTCCATTGACTTGCATTGGATTTGTGCCACAAATGCTAAAACGTTTGTATTTGAAAAAGTGGACAACAAAACCAAAGCATGGATTGCTGTCATACCTTGGTCATAGACTGCTTAAACCAATACGATATTTTGTATTTGATTATTTAAAATAAATCACATATTTGCAGGAACAGCACCATCTAATGGTCAGACAGAGAATATATACTATATACTCGTTGGGGTTGTTTTGGCGTGGGGTGTGGGGGTCCGTGGGTTGCTTTTTACCATTTCTTTGGATTCCTCATTGTAAAAAAAAAATTGAGTCAAATCATATGTTAGGTACTATATTTTTGAAAATTATGAATCCTATACATAAAAAAAATGGCTGCAATCAATTACACTGAACATATGACTTTCTGAGTTACAGTTCATATATCAGTCAATTGAAATAAATCATTAGGCCCTAATCTATGAATTTCACATGACTGGGAATACAGATGTGGTCACAGATCAATCAATCAAATGTATTTATAAAGCCCTTCTTACATCAGTTGATGTCACAGAGTGCTGTACAGAAACCCAGCCTAAAACCCCAAACAGCAAGCAATGCAGGTGTAGAAGCACGGTGGCTAGGAAAAACTCCCTAGAAATATATATAGTTTTAAGTAGGGGCGTGGAAGTTGCTGGATATTGGCGGGAACTGGTACACGCTACTGTACATGTCGATCCAGATAATCTGGTGAGTACGCAGGCCATGGAAGAACTGGGACATTTTCAGCTTCCAGGAATTGTGTACAGCTCCTTGTGACATGGGGCTGTGCATTATCATGCTGAAACATGAGGTGATGGCGGCGAATGAATGGCACGACAATGGGCCTCAGGATCTTGTCACAGAATCTCTGTGCATTCAAATTGCCATTGCTAAAATGCAATTGTGTTCATCGTCCGTAGCTTATTCCTGCTCATACCATAACCCCACTGCCACAATGTTCACAACGTTGACATCAGCAAACCACTCGCCCACACTACGCCATTAGTCTGTCATCTTCCTGGTAGAGTTGTAACTGGGATTCATCCGTGAAGAGCAAAGTGGCCAGTGGCCATCGTAGGTGAGCTTTTGCCCACTGAAGTTGGTTGCAAAGCCGAACTGTAGTCAGCTCAAGAATCTGGTGAGGACAACGACCACACAGATGAGCTTCCTTGAGATGGCTTCTGACAGTTTGTAAAGAAATTCTTTGGTTGTGCAAACGAGTTTCATTCGTTTTCCGGTTGACTGGTCTCAGACGATTCCACAGGTGGAGGTCCTGGGCTGACGTGGTTACATGTGGTCTGCGGTAGAGGTCGACCGATTAATCGGAATGGCCGATTAATCAGGGTATTTTTGGCCACCGATTTGCCTATTTTTTTTATACCCTTATATAACTAGGCAAGTCAGTTAAGAACACATTCTTATTTTCAATGACTGCCTAGGAACGGTGGGTTAACTGCCTTGTTCAGGGGCAGAACGACAGATTTTCACCTCGTCAGCTCGGGGGATCCAATCTGGCAACCTTACAGTTAGTCCAACGCAATAACGACCTACCTATCTCTCGTTGCACTCCACAAGGAGACTTCCTGTTACGCGAATGCAGAAAGCCAAGGTAAGTTGCTAGCTAGCCAAGGTAAGTTGCTAGCTAGCATTAAACTTATAAAAAACAATCAATCATAATCTCTAGTTAACTACACATGGTTGATGACATGGTTGATGGTATTACTAGATATTATCTAGCGTGTCCTGCATTGCATATAATCTGACTGAGCATACAAGCATACAAGTATCTAAGTATCTGACTGAGTGGTGGTAGACAGAAGCAGGCGCGTAAAAATTCATTCAAACAGCACTTTTGTGCGTTTTGCCAGCAGCTCTACATTGTGCGTCAAGCATTGCGCTGTTTATGACTTCAAGCCTATCAACTCCCGAGATGAGGCTGGTGTAACCGAAGTTAAATGGTTAGCTAGTTAGTGTGCGCTAATAGCGTTTCAAACATCACTTGCTCTGAGCCTTCTAGTAGTTGTTCCCCTTGCTCTGCATGGGTAATGTTGCTTGGATGGTGGCTGTTGTCGTTGTGGTGCTGGTTCGAGCCCAGGGAGGAGTGAGGAGAGGGACGGAAGCTATACTGTTACACTGGCAATACTAAAGTACCTATAAGAACATCCAATAGTCATCCAATAGCCAAAGGTTAATGAAATATAAATGGTATAGCGGGAAATAGTCTCTATAATTCCTATAATAACTACAACCTAAAACTTCTTACCTACGAATATTGATGACTCATGTTAAAAAGAACCACCAGCTTTCATATGTTCTCATGTTCTGAGCAAGGAACTTAAACATTAGCTTTCTTACATGGCACATATTGCACTTTTACTTTCTTCCCCAACACTTTGTTTTTGCATTATTTAAACCAAATTGAACATGTTTCATTATTTACTTGAGTCTAAATTGATTTTATTGATGTATTATATTAAGTTAAAATAAGTGTTCATTTAGTATTGTTGTAATTGTCATTATTACAAATAAATACATCGGCCGATTAATCGGTATTGGATTTTTTGGTCCTCCAATAATCGTATCGGCGTTGAAAAATCATAATCGGTCGACCTCTAGTCTGCGGGTGTGAGTCTAGTTGGAGGCACTGCCACATTCTCTAAAACGACGTTGGAGGTGGCTTATGGTAGAGAAATTAAAATCTCTGGCAATAGCTCTGGTGGACATTCCTGCAGTCAGAATGCCAATTGCACACTCCCTCAACTTGAGACACCTGTGGCATTGTGTTGTGTTATAAAACTGCACATCTTAGAGTTGCCTTTTATTGTCCCAAGCACAAGGTGCACCTGTGTAATGACCATGCTGTTTCATCAGTTTCTTGATATGCCACACCTGTCAGATGGATGGATTATCTTGGCAAAGGAGAAATGCTCACTAACAGGGATGTAAACAAATTTGTGCACAACATTTGAGAGAAATTAGCTTTTTGTGAGTATGATTTACTGGGACATTTTATTTTAGCTCATGAAACATGAGACCGACACTTTACATGTTTTACCCCCTTTCTCTCCCAATTTCGATTGTCTCATCGCTGCAACTCCCCAACGAGTTCGGGAGAAGCGAAGGTCGAGTAATGCATGGTCCGAAACATGACCCGCCAAACCACGCTTCTTAAAACCCGCACACTTAACTCGGAAGCCAGCTGCACCAATGTGTCGGATGAAACACTGTTCAACTGACGACCGTAGTCAGCCTGCGGGCACCCGACCCAACACATGGCTAGGCAACAGAAGGCTACCACACTAACTAGCTAGAGCACGATGAGCCAAGTAAAGCCCCCCCGGCCAAACCCTCCCCTAACCCGGACGACACTAGGCCAAGTGTGCGTCGCCCTAAGGGACTCCCGGTCACGGCCGGTTGTGACACAGCCTGGGATCGAACCCCGTCATTTTCCCCATCGTGTGAAATCCATAGTTTTGGGCCTAATGAATTGATTTCAATTAACTGATTTCCTCATATGAACTGTAATTCAGTAAAATCATTGAAACTGTTGCCTGTTGTGTTTATATTTTTGTTCAGTATTGTTAGGTCCTAAATAACAGAGTAAGACATTTGACGGACACCATAAAAGCTCCAACCAAGTTCATTCACCTAAAGGATCAAACATCTGAACAGACAACGAACATATTCACACACTCACTGATATTTAACCCTTTCTCATATGCTGAGCCCCTCCTTACACATCTGAACAGCCAATACCCCTTTGTTGCCAGACAGAACATTAGTGATATATGTTCTTCCTCACTTCATCTGACCTGACCTCTGCCCAAATTCCTCACTCCTCCCCAACTCACGGCTGTCATGGTGACTTGTTTCAGACTGTCTCTTCTCCTCCCATAACATCCCTGATGGTTAACAATAACATATCCTGACATAATGTAAACGCTATACATTACCCTCTCTGTATCAGTGACATATCCTGACATAATGTAAATGTTATACATTACCCTCTCTGTATCAGTGACATATCCTGCCAATGTAAACGCTATACATTACCCTCTCTGTATCAGTGACATATCCTGACATAATGTAAACGTTATACATTACCTTCTCTGTATCAATGACATATCCTGGTAATGTAAACGCAATACATTACCCTCTCTGTATCAGTGACATATCCTGACAATGTAAACGTTATACATTACCCTCTCTGTATCAGTGAAATATCCTGACATAATGTAAACATTATACATTATCCTCTCTGTATCAGACTGTCTCTTCTCCTCCCATAAGATCCCTGATATTAACAATGACATATCCTGACATAATGTAAACGCTATACATTACCATCTCTCCCTCAGTAACATATCCTGACATAATGTAAACGCTATACATTACCCTCTCTGTATCAGTGACATATCCTGACAATGTAAACGCTATACATTACCCTCTCTGTATCAGTAACATATCCTGACAATGTAAACGCTATACATTACCCTCTCTGTATCAGTGACATATCCTGACATAATGTAAACGCTATACATTACCCTCTCTCCCTATCAGTGACATATCCTGACATAATGTAAACATTATACATTACCCTCTCCCCCCAGTGACATATATTGACATATTGTAAACGTTATACAATATCCTCTCTGTATCAGTGACATATCCTGACATAATGTAAACGCTATACATTACCCTCTCTGTATCAGTGACATATCCTGACATAATGTAAACGTTATACATTACCCTCTCTGTATCAGTGACATATCCTGACATAATGTAAACGCTATACATTACCCTCTCTGTATCAGTGACATATCCTGACATAATGTAAACACTATACATTACCCTCTCTGTATCAGTGACATATCCTGACATAATGTAAACGCTATACATTACCCTCTCTGTATCAGTGACATATCCTGACAATGTAAACGCTATACATTACCCTCTCTGTATCAGTGACATATCCTGACAATGTAAACGTTATACATTACCCTCTCTGTATCAGTGACATATCCTGACATAATGTAAACATTATACATTACCCTCTCTCCCCCAGTAACATATCCTGACATATTGTAAACGTTATACATTATCCTCTCTGTATCAGTGACATATCCTGACATAATGTAAACGCTATACATTACCCTCTCTGTATCAGTGACATATCCTGACATAATGTAAACGCTATACATTACCCTCTCTGTATCAGTGACATATCCTGACATAATGTAAACACTATACATTACCATCTCTCCCTCAGTAACATATCCTGACATAATGTAAACGCTATACATTACCCTCTCTCCCTCAGTGACATATCCTGACATAATGTAAACGCTATACATTACCATCTCTCCCTCAGTAACATATCCTGACATAATGTAAACGCTATACATTACCCTCTCTGTATCAGACTGTGTCTCTTCTCCTCCCATACGATCCCTGATGGTTAACAATAACATATCCTGACAATGTAAACGTTATACATTACCCTCTCTGTATCCGTGACATATCCTGACATAATGTAAAAGCTATACATTACCATCTCTCCCTCAGTAACATATCCTGACATAATGTAAACGCTATACATTACCGTCTCTCCCTCAGTGACATGAATCAGTATATTTCATGATTTCAAAGGTTAAGAAATCAGAACCCCTCAGTATATTGAACAATGAGTGGTGGGGAAAAGGGAGGCCAATCTACATGAGGTATTTTAATCTGGAGAATAGGTTGTAATTCGTTTTTCTCAATTTAGAAAATACCTTGATTCATTTTTCCAGACTGACATTTATGTTGACCCCTTGATAAACGGTCAACCCTCCTGTAATTTGTTAATTAAACATGTTATATCAAAGTTTAGTTAGTTTAGTTAAAATTGGATTTGAAATGCAATTGAACTGACCAATGTGGACTTGCATGCCACCATCTCACCATTACAAAAACCTAATTTCACGGTTTCAATTTATCACCTCTTAATTAAAAACAAATTACGATGAATGTTTCCTTGTGTGAATTGAAGACTGAAACCGACTGGTAGTGTCTATGTGAGAGAAAGTGGAGTCAGAGAGACATGAAGTCTTATGCGGATCAGAAAGTGTACCAGGGACAGCATGGTGTCATAGGTTGACGTTGCCCCTAGATGCTGACACAGGGTAGGAAGTTAGGATGGTCTACGCAAACTTAGGTCAACATCAGTAACAGGACACAGATGCAGTCTGACTAAATAATAAATAAATAATAATTGCAGGAAACTATCTATCTTTAAAACTGCTAAATTCTCTGTACTTGTACATCAACCTGCCTCATGCGCACTGTGAGCTGTTCCGGGTCGCACAATCCAAGGCTCGTTCCTTAATTACTGTCAAGTCCCCCACCTAAGCCCCTTTTCCATCCAGAGAAAACCCTGTACTGTGCTGTATGGCATTTCTGTGTTGCAGTGTGACGCATGTAAAACAACCCTAACGGATTCACTCTTCATGGCACAATGAAATATGCTGTTTGGGAAGCTTCTTGACTATTCATCTCCATTGAAAGAGATGCTAACGTGTCAGTGGTGAGCTCTTAAGAAACAAAATGGCTACCAGGCACCACCCAGCATGAAAAAAATGGTGTTCTGTACATGGAAACGGATTTAAGTTGCTAGCGTATTATGTCAGTTGTCTTGACCCATGCTCTTAATTAAGAAAACTATTAGCTTTTGAAAATCGTAAACACAATCAATTTCCCAACGTCATGTTTCCAGATGGCTTACCTCTCGACAGAAGGTAGTGATGTCCTCCCAGAGTTCCTTGGCTTCGCCCTCGTCGTTGCGCCGCCTCGCCTCCACATGCATGCTCTCCCTCCTCTTAAGCGGCTTGGCCACCTTGCGCAGTGTCAGGTACTGCTGAGGTGTGTGGCATGCTGCGCAGTTCTTGGACTTGACGTCGTTGAGCAGTGTACACGCCGGACAGCCCCACTGCTTCTCCTGCAGCAGTGTGCACGAGGAAGAGAAGGACGAGGATGAGGAAGAATAGGTGCTGGTGGCCGAGGGCGAGGGGTAGACCCGGGCCTGTTTTCTGGCTTTGTGTCCAGAAGACAATGTGGAGGAGGCTGAGGAGCAGTAGCAGGGGCCGGGGAGCCTGCAGTGCGGGCAGCAGTGAGAACTAGGCTCCTGGAAGCTGTGTAGCTTGGAGGAGCAGCAGGCCGGGCACTTGGTCATCCCGGGGGGGTTGCGTAGGGTACACTTGGAGCAGGCCCAGGTGCTGGAGTCCGGACTAGAGGGGTTTGCTGGCGTGAAGCGCACCGACTCGCAGCCCACCAGGTCGATAAGGTCGGCGCCGGCCCGCGACGAGTGGCATGCCTCGCACTTGGACGAGTAACTCAGGTTGGGCAGGGAGCATCCATGGCACTTCCAGGTGGGTGGTGATGTGACGGGGGTCTTGGAGATGTGATAAGGAAGGGGGTGGGTGCCGTCCCCTTCCTCCAGGATGCTGTGGCGCTTGCTGGGGAAGGAGGGCTCCTGAGGCTGGGCGTGCTTGGGCTTGGCAGGGCAGAGGGCAGGGCAGTGCTGGGGCAACACGCAGGCCGTGGAGGGAGAAGTTGGGCTTGGGGCATTGGGGTTAGGATTGGGCGGACGCCCCGGTGGGGGCACCTCTCTCCTGCTGCGGGGCACCGGGTTGTTCTGGAGAGAGGAGAAGGGCGTGAAAGGGGAGGAGCGTGGCGGTGGGGGCAAGTGGCTGTGGGGGGGCTCCTGGGGTTCGCAGGGGGCGGCTGCAGTGGGTGAGTCATCCGTCAAGTCAATGAGGAGCGGGGGGGCAGGGGCCACGTGGACGGGAAACCCTAGCACGGGCGTGTGCACTTCGGGCACCACCAATGCCTCAGGGGGATCTTGGGCAGCGACAGTTTCCTTGGTCCCCCGCAGGCTGAACAAGACAGTGCAACAGGAGTATTATGAAGTGTGCATCGTGGGCACGCCCAGCCCAAGTGGTGGTGTTGCTGCCCCTCGGGTCCACCCGGGCCACTCAGGTCCCCCACCTCCCCATTGCTCTCTGACCTCCTCAATGCCTCCTCGGACGGCTGCTTCCCGCGGGGCTCCAGGAGAACCATGGGAGTCATGACAGGCGTGGGAGTCTCCGGCGGCACGAGGCCATTGGCGATGGTCGCCATGGTTGTGGTCGGTGTGGGGGTGCTTGGCGAGGGTCCAAAGCCACAGATGGTGCAGGCGCCAGAGCCCTGGGGGTTGTTGAGGGTGCAGCGGGGGCAGGCCCAGCGTTGCTGCTCTTCGGAGCTGCTCAGCCTCAGGATCTGGTTTAGGTCAGGCTTCTGGCGAGGTGCCTCACAGATGGAGCATCGCGGCGCCGCCCCTGCGTTTAGGAAGGTGCATCGGCCGCAAGACCATTCGCTGCCTTGCACCGCTGCCGCCATGGAGCCCGGGGAGTGAGAGTGGCTGTATGAAGGTGAGGGGGGAGATATTAGGAGCAGTCGGTAAAAAGAAGAGTTGAGATAAGTAGTAGAAAAAAGAAGAGAGAGTAGAGAGAGAGAGAGCGCGAGAGAGAGATAAAGAGGGGAAGAGAGAGGAGACAGAGATTAGCCAGTGCAGTGGAATCAAATCTCCCTCCTGGGGGCATTGAGGGCAGTAAATCCATACACGATGCCCCTGTGATGAAAGGAGCCAGACAGACAGAGACAGCAGAAGAAGCTGCTGCTTCTATTGCAGGAGAATACAGAGTGAATCCTCTCACAACCATATACAACACTCTCACAACCATCCACCTGACTGACACTTATTGGAATGGAGAAACACCGGGACCTTCTAATCTAACACCTTCTATCATCCTCCCTAAGGCCAATTCTAATGGAGAAGACAGAAGGGGAAATAGAGTGAGTCAGAATGAAAGCACTATATTTATTTAAATAGGCACTGACGGTTGTGTTCCCATCTTGGATTGGGGCTTTGGCCTTGCTGGTGTGTTTAGGCCTATTCTGAAAGAAAGTGATGAACTAGAATAACTAGCATTCTTGTTCAAACTAGGATGTGTTCCAACTAGGAACAGGAAGTGTGTGTTCCAACTAGGAACAGGAAGTGTGTGTTCCAACTAAAAACAATCAAGCTAGGATGTGTTCAAACTAGGATGTGTTTTTAACTAGAATTTGTTCCATCTAGATGTGTTCATACGGCCCGTCCTAGGGGACTGGCACGGTTGACCAACTCTAGAGTGTGCCAGGCTGATGGAGGCGAGGGACCGGGATGCCCCTGGGGACACTCGACACGGGGTGTTGTTCGAGCGGAGCCCATAAATGTCATCACCAATCAAAGCACTCGTGTGTGAACACGGACATGGGGAGGGAAATGGATCAGGTGCTAAGAGCTAGCACCACTAGCACCACTAGCACCAACTCGCTAGCCAGGGTACATCTGTCACTATTAATAATACAGCGTTATACAATTACAACGTGTGTTACAGTGGTGCTACACAGTAGGAAATACATCCATCTCGGCCTTTGTCCGTGTAAAAGTGTAGCAGAATTGACTGGACATTCTTTCGCATTTCTGATGAAACGTAGCCTATTTTTAAGAGTGGTGGTAGATAAGTAACAGAGTGTGTCTGTTCAGTTCATTGTAAAGGCATATGAAGCAGAACTGACTGTAGACGACATCCTAAGAGGTGCGTATCTCCCTTTTAATATGATTCTGTGCACTCTTTTGAAAAGCATTGTGAGTCTATATTCCTTATGCCTTGTACTGTGTGCTTTTATGTAGTACGGGAATATGATAAGCCTTCTCTCTAAGATTGACGGTGATTGGACTGGCCCAGGTAAGTCCCACTGTTCCACTACAGCTCCACTGGAGCACCAGGTGTCCTGGCCAGCTAATTGCCCTTAGTTCAACTCCATTAAACCCTTTCAGGCAAGAACACAGCTACAACCGAAGAGGTCCTTTAATAGACCAAGACATATCTCTCTACTCCTGTTCTAGCCATGGGTCCCAGAGGTGAAGAGAAGGGTCACTTTGAGCTGCGGAGGAGGTGAGAGAGGAGGAGTGACAAGAGGGAGGAGTGCAAATGTTGCTGTGGTGCTATGTATGTGTGTGAGAGATTGAGAGAGAAAGAGAGCGATACAGCAGAGCCAATAATGAGCTACTGTCGTCTACCATTGAACGTCTGACTGACATGTCGTGATACCAACACCTGCATCTTACAAAATAGCATTGAGCTACACTACCTGTCGAAAGTTTCCGAACACCTACTCATTCAAGGGTTTTTCTTTATTTTTTACTATTTTCTACATTGTACACTCCCAAACTACAACATTTTCAGACCAGATAGAACTGCCAAAGGGGGCGGTGTTGCAATCTACTGCAAAGATAGCATGCAGAGTTCTGTCCTACTATCCAGGTCTGTACCCAAACAATTTGAACTTCTACTTTTAAAAATCCACCTCTCTAAAAACAAGTCTCTCACCGTTGCCGCCTGCTATAGACCACCCTCTGCCCCCAGCTGTGCTCTGGACACCATATGTGAACTGATTGCCCCCCATCTATCTTCAGAGCTCGTGCTGCTAGGTGAACTAAACTGGAACATGCTTAACACCCCAGCCATTCTACAATCTAAACTTGATGCCCTCAATCTCACCTCCCCAAAGCCTTAAACACGGGCACCCTCATAGATATCATCCTAACCAACTTGCCCTCTAAATACACCTCTGCTGTCTTCAACCAAGATCTCAGCGATCACTGCCTCATTGCCTGCATCCGTAATGGGTCAGCGGTCAAACGACCTCCACTCATCACTGTCAAACGCTCCCTGAAACACTTCAGCGAGCAAGCCTTTCTAATCGACCTGGCCGGGGTATCCTGGAAGGATATTGATCTCATCCCGTCAGTAGAGGATGCCTGGATATTTTTTTTAAATGCCTTCCTAACCATCTTAAATAAACATGCCCCATTCAAGAACAGATATAGCCCTTGGTTATCCCCAGACCTGACTGTCCTTAACCAACACAAAAACATCCTATGGCGTTCTGCATTAGCATCGAACAGCCCTGGTGATATGCAGCTGTCCAGGGAAGCTAGAAACAAATATACACAGGCAGTTAGAAAAGCCAAGGCTAGCTTTTTCAAGCAGAAATTTTCTTCCTGCAACACTAACTCAAAAAAGTTCTGGGACACTGTAAAGTCCATGGAGAATAAGAACACCTCCTCCCAGCTGCCCACAAGATAGGAAACACTGTCACCACTGATAAATCCAACATAATTGAGAATTTCAATAAGCATTTTTCTACGGCTGGCCATGCTTTCCACCTGGCTACTCCTACCCCGGACAACAGCACTGCACCCCCCACAGCAACTCGCCCAAGCCTTCCCCATTTCTCCTTCTCCCAAATCCGTTCAGCTAATGTTCTGAAAGAGCTGCAAAATCTGGACCCCTACAAATCAGCCGGGCTAGACAATCTGGAGCCTTTCTTTCTAAAATTATCTGCCGAAATTGTTGCCACCCCTATTACTAGCCTGTTCAACCTCTCTTTCGTGTCGTCTGAGATTCCCAAAGATGGGAAAGCAGCTGCGGTCATCCCCCTCTTCAAACTGGGGGACACTCTTGACCCAAACTGCTACAGACCTATATCTATCCTACCATGCCTTTCTAAGGTCTTCGAAAGCCAAGTCAACAAACAGATTACCGACCATTTCGAATCTCACCATACCTTCTCTGCTATGCAATCTGGTTTCAGAGCTGGTCATGGGTGCACCTCAGCCACGCTCAAGGTCCTAAACGCCAAGGCTTTCATTTATCTGGCCAAGGCTCTGTCAATCACCACATCCTCATCGGCAGACTCGACAGCCTTGGTTTCTCAAATGATTGCCTCGCCTGGTTCACCAACTACTTCTCTGATAGAGTTCAGTGTGTCAAATCGGAGGGTCTGCTGTCCGGACCTCTGGCAGTCTCTATGGGGGTACCACAGTTCAATTCTTGGACCGACTCTCTTCTCCGTATACATCAATGAGGTCGCTCTTGCTGCTGGTGAGTCTCTGATCCACCTCTACGCAGACGACACCATTCTGTATACTTCTGGCCCTTCTTTGGACACTGTGTTAACAACCCTCCAGGCGAGCTTCAATGCCATACAACTCTCCTTCCGTGGCCTCCAATTGCTGTTAAATACAACTAAATGCATGCTCTTCAACTGATCGCTACCTGCATCTGCCCGCCTGTCCAACATCACTACTCTGGACGGCTCTGACTTAGAATACGTGGACAACTACAAATACTTAGGTGTCTGGTTAGACTGTAAACTCTCCTTCCAGACCCATATCAAACATCTCCAATCCAAAGTTAAATCGAGAATTGGCTTCCTATTTCGCAACAAAGCATCCTTCACTCATGCTGCCAAACATACCCTTGTAAAACTGACCATCCGAAAAATCCTCGACTTTGGCGATGTCATTTACAAAATAGCCTCCAATATCCTACTCAACAAATTGGATGCAGTCTATCACAGTGCAATCCGTTTTGTCACCAAAGCCCCATATACTACCCACCATTGCGACCTGTACGCTCTCGTTGGCTGGCCCTCGCTTCATACTCGTCGCCAAACCCACTGGCTCCATGTCATCTACAAGACCCTGCTAGGTAAAGTCCCCCCTTATCTCAGCTCGCTGGTCACCATAGCATCTCCCACCTGTAGCACACGCTCCAGCAGGTATATCTCTCTAGTCATCCCCAAAACCAATTCTTTCTTTGGCCGCCTCTCCTTCCAGTTCTCTGCTGCCAATGACTGGAACGAAGTACAAAAATCTCTGAAACTGGAAACACTATCTCCCTCACTAGCTTTAAGCACCAACTGTCAGAGCAGCTCACAGATTACTGCACCTGTACATAGCCCACCTATAATTTAGCCCAAACAACTACCTCTTTCCCTACTGTATTTATTTATTTATTTTGCTCCTTTGCACCCCATTATTTTAATTTCTACTTTGCACATTCTTCCATTGCAAATTTACCATTCCAGTGTTTTACTTGCTATATTGTATTTACTTTGCCACCAGGGCCTTTTTTTGCCTTTACCTCCCTTATCTCACCTCATTTGCTCACATCGTATATAGACTTGTTTATATTGTATTATTGACTGTATGTTTGTTTTACTCCATGTGTAACTCTGTCGTTGTATATGTCAAACTGCTTTGCTTTATATTGGCCAGGTCGCAATTGTAAATGAGAACTTGTTCTCAACTTGCCTACCTGGTTAAATAAAGGTGAAATAAAAATAAATAAATTGTAGGATTTTAATATAATTTATTTGCAAATTATGGTGGAAAATAAGTATTTGGTCACCTACAAACAAGCAAGATTTCTGGCTCTGTAACTTCTTCTTTAAGAGGCTCCTCTGTCCTCCACTCGTTACCTGTATTAATGGCACCTGTTTGAACTTGTTATCAGTATAAAAGACACCTGTCCACAACCTCAAACAGTCACACTCCAAACTCCACTATGGCCAAGACCAAAGAGCTGTCAAAGGACACCAGAAACAAAATTGTAGACTTGCACCAGGCTGGGAAGACTGAATCTGCAATAAGTAAGCAGCTTGGTTTGAAGAAATCAACTGTGGGAGCAATTATTAGGAAATGTAAGACAAACAAGACCACTGATAATCTCCCTCGATCTGAGGCTCCACACAACATCTCACCCCGTGGGGTCAAAATGATCACAAGAACGGTGAGCAAAAATCCCAGAACCACACGGGGGGACATAGTGAATGACCTGCAGAGAGCTGGGACCAAAGTAACAAAGCCTACCATCAGTAACACACTACGCCGCCAGGGACTCAAATCCTGCAGTGCCAGACGTGTCCCCCTGCTTAAGCCAGTACATGTCCAGGCCCGTCTAAAGTTTGCTAGAGAGCATTTGGATGATCCAGAAGAAGATTGGAAGAATGTCATATGGTCAGATGAAACCAAAATATAACTTTTTGGTAAAAACTCAACTTGTCGTGTTTGGAGGACAAAGAATGCTGAGTTGCATCCAAAGAACACCATACCTACTGTGAAGCATGGGGGTGGAAACATCATGCTTTGGGGCTGTTTTTCTGCAAAGGGACCAGGACGACTGATCTGTGTAAAGGAAATAATGGGGCCATGCATCGTGAGATTTTGAGTGAAAACCTCCTTCTATCAGCAAGGGCATTGAAGATGAAACGTGGCTGGGTCTTTCAGCATGACAATGATCCCAAACACACCACCCGGGCAACGAAGGAATGGCTTCGTAAGAAGCATTTCAAGGTCCTGGAGTGGCCTAGTCAGTCTCCAGATCTCAACCCCATAGAAAATCTTTGGAGGGAGTTGAAAGTCTGTGTTGCCCAGCAACAGCCCCAAAACATCACTGCTCTAGAGGAGATCTGCATGGAGGAATGGGCCAAAACCTTGTGAAGACTTACAGAAAATGTTTGACCTCTGTCATTGCCAACAAAGGGTATATAACAAAGTATTGAGATAAACTTTTGTTATTGACCAAATACTTATTTTCCACCATAATTTGCAAATAAGTTCATTAAAAATCCTACCATGTGATTTTCTGGATTTTTTTTCTCTCATTTTGTCTGTCATAGTTGAAGTGTACCTATGATGAAAATTACAGGCCTCTCATCTTTTTAAATGGGAGAACTTGCACAATTGGTGGCTGACTAAATACTTTTTTGCCCCACTGTATGTGAGTGTGTGTATATACTATGTACACACACCACCACACACACACTGAATACGAATATAAATGCAACAGGCAACACTTTTTATATAGTTCATATAAGGAAATCAGTCAATTAAAATGAATTAATTCGGCCCTAATCTATGGACATCACATGACTGGGAATACAGATATTCATCGGTTGGTTACATGTACCTTAAAAAATAAAAAGGTAGGAGTGTGGATCAGAAAACCAGTCAGTATCTGGTGTGACCATCATTTGCGTCTTGCAGCGCAACACATCTCCTTCACATAGAGTTAATCAGGAGGTTGATTGTGGCCTGTAGAATGTTGTCCCACTCCTCTTCAATGGCTGTGTGAAGTTGCTGGATATGGGCGGGAACTGGAACATACCTTCGTCCAAGTGGATCCAGAGCATCCTAAACATGCTCAATGGGTGACATGTCTGGTGAGTGTGCAGGCCATGGAAGAACTGGGACAGCTTGTGTACAGACCCTTACAACATGGGGCCATGCATTATCATGCTGAAACATGAGGTGATGGTGGCAGATGAATGGAATGACAATGGGCCTCAGGATCTTGTCACGGTATATCTCTGCATTAAAATTGACTAAATGCATTTGTACGTCGCTTATGCCTGTCCATACCATAAGCATCCTGCCACAATGGGGCACTCTGTTCAAAATGTTGACACCAGCAAACCGCTCACTCACACAACGCCATACACGTGGTCTGCCATCTGCCCAGTTTAAACCGGGATTCATCCTTGAAGTGCACACTTCTCCAGCGTGCCAGTGGCCATCAAAGGTCAGCCTTTGCCCATTTAGTCAGTGACAACACCGAACTGCATTCAGGTCAAGATCCTGGTGAGGATGACGAGCGCGCAGATGAGCTTCTCTGAGAAATTATTTGGTTGCACAACCCACAGTTTCATCAGCTGTCTGGGTGTTTGATCCTTCAGGTGAAGGATGCAGAGGTCTTGGGCTGGCGGGGTTACACGTGGTCTGCGGACGTGAGGCCAGTTGTACATGCTGCCAAATACTCTAAAACTATGTTGGAGGTGGCTTATGGTAGATATATGAACATTACATTCTCTGGCAACAGCTCTGCAGTCAGCATGCCAATTGCACACTCCCTCAACTTGAGACATCAGTGGCATTGCATTGTGTGACAAAAGTGCATTTGTGACTCGAATCAGGAACCTTGGCGTATTTATTTATTTAAACTTTATTTAGCCAGGTAGGCAAGTTGAGAACAAGTTCTCATTTACAATTGCGACCTGGCCAAGATAAAGCAAAGCAGTTCGACAAATACAACAACACAGAGTTACACATGGAGTAAAAAAAACATACAGTCAATAACACAGTAGAAAAATACGTCTATATACGATGTGAGCAAGTGAGGTGAGATAAGGGAGGTAAAGGCAAAAAAGGCCATGGTGGAGAAGTAAATACAATATAGCAAGTAAAACACTGGAATGGTTGATTTGCAGTGGAAGAATGTGCAAAGTAGAGAGAAATAATGGGGTACAAATGAGAAAAATAAATAAATAAATAAGTACAGTAGGGAAAGAGGTAGTTGTTTGGGCTAAATTATAGATGGGCTATGTACAGGTGCAGTAATCTGTGAGCTGCTCTGACAGCTGGTGCTTAAAGCTAGTGAGGGAGATAAGTGTTTCCAGTTTCAGAGATTTTTGTAGTTCATTCCAGTCATTGGCAGCAGAGAACTGGAAGGAGAGGCGGCCAAAGGAATAATTGGTTTTCGGGGTGACCAGAGAGATATACCCGCTGGAGCGCATGCTACAGGTGGGTGCTGCTATGGTGACCAGCGAGATGAGATAAGGGGGGACTTTACCTAGTAGGGTCTTGTAGATGACCCGGAGCCAGTGGGTTTGGCGACGAGTATGAAGTGAGGGCCAGCCAACGAGAGCGTACAGGTCGCAGCGGTGGGTAGTATATGGGGCTTTGGTGACAAAACGGATGGCACTGGGATAGACTGCATCCAATTTATTGAGTAGGGAATTGGAGGCTTTTGTACTTGTCCACATATTCTAAGTCAGAGACGTCCAGAGTAGTGATGTTGGACAGGCGGGCAGGTGCAGGCAGCGATCGGTTGAAGAGCATGCATTTAGTTTTATTTGTATTTAACAGCAATTGGAGGCCACGGAAGGAGAGTTGTATGGCATTGAAGCTCGCCTGGAGGGTTGTTAACACAGTGTCCAAAGAAGGGCCAGAAATATACAGAATGGTGTCGTCTGCGTAGAGGTGGATCAGAGAATCACCAGCAGCAAGAGCAACATCATTGATGTATACAGAGAAGAGAGTCAGTCCAAGAATTGAGCCCTGTGGCACCCCCATAGAGACTGCCAGAGGCCCGGACAACAGACCCTCCGATTTGACACACTGAACTCTATCAGAGAAGTAGTTGGTGAACCAGGCAAGGCAATCATTTGAGAAACCAAGGCTGTCGAGTCTGCCGATGAGGATGTGGTGATTGACACAGAGTTGAAAGCCTTGGCCAGGTCAATGAATATGGCTGCACAGTATTATTTCTTATCGATGGCGGTTAAGATAGCATTCAGGACCTTGAGCGTGGCTGAGGTGCACCCATGACCAGCTCTGAAACCAGATTGCATAGCACAGAAGGTATGGTGGGATTCCACATGATCGGGAATCTGTTTGTTGACTTGGCTTTCGAAGACCATAGAAAGGCAGGGTAGGATAGATATAGGTCTGTAGCAGTTTGGTCAAGAGTGTCCCCCCCTTTGAAGAGGGGGAAGACCCTCTTTGGGAATCTTTGGGAATCTCAGACGATTCGGAAGAAAGGTTGAACAAGCTAGTAATAGAGCTGGCAACAATTTCGGCAGATAATTTTTCAAAGACAGGGTCCAGATTGTCTAGCCCTGGATTTGGGAGAAGGAGAAATGAGGAAGGCTTGGGTGAGATGTTGTGGGGGTGCAGTGCTGTTGACCGGGGTAGGGGTAGCCAGGTGGAAAGCATGGCCAGCCGTAGAAAAATGCTTATTGAAATTCTCAATTATAGTGGATTTATCGGTGGTGACAGTGTTTCCTATCTTCAGTGCAGTGGGCAGCTGGGAGGAGGTGTTCTTATTCTCCATCGACTTTACAGTGTCCCAGAACTTTTTTGAGTTTGTGTTGCAGGAAGCAAATTTCTGCTTGAAAAAGCTAGCCTAGGCTTTTCTAACTGCCTGTGTATATTGGTTTCTAGCTTCCCTGAAAAGTTGCATATCACGGGGGCTGTTCGATGCTAATGCAGAACGCCATAGGATGTTTTTGTGTTGGTTAAGGACAGTCAGGTCTGGAGAGAACCAAGGGCTATATCTGTTCCTGGTTCCACATTTCGTGAATGGGGCATGCTTATTTAAGATGGTGAGGAAGGCATTTAAAAAATAAATAAAAAACAGACATCCTCTACTGACGGGATGAGATCAATATTCTTCCAGGATACCCCGGCCAGGTCGATTAGAAAGGCCTGCTCTCTGAAGTGTTTCAGGGAGCGTCTGACAGTGATGAGGGGTGGTCGTTTGACAGCAGACCCATTACGGCAATGAGGCAGTGATCGCAGAGATCCGGGTTGAAAACAGCCGAGGTGTATTTGGAGGGCAGGTTGGTTAGGATGATATCTATGAGGGTGCCCGTGTTTACGGCTCTGGGGTGGTACTTGGTACATTGATAATTTGTGTGAGATTGAGGGCATCAAGCTTAGATTGTAGGATGGCTGGGGTGTTAAGCATGTTCCAGTTTAGGTCGCCTAGCAGCACGAGCTCTGAAGATAGATGGGGGGCAATCAGTTTGCATATGGTGTCCAGAGCACAGCTGGGGGCAGAGGGTGGTCTATAGCAGGCGGCAACGGTGAGAGACTTGTTTTTAGAGAGGTGGATTTTTAAAAGTAGAAGTTCAAATTGTTTGGGTACAGACCTGGATAGTAGGACAGAACTCTGCAGGCTATCTTTGCAGTAGATTGCAGCACCGCCCCCTTTGGCCGTTCTATCTTGTCTGAAAATGTTGTAGTTAGGGATGAACATTTCAGAATGTTTGGTGGTCTTCCTAAGCCAGGATTCAGACACGGCTAAAACATCCAGGTTGGCAGAGTGTGTTAAAGCAGTGAATAAAACACACTTAGGGAGGAGGCTTCTAATGTTAACATGCATGAAACCAAGGCTATTACGGTTACAGAAGTCATCAAAAGAGAGCACCTGGGGAGTAGGAGTGGAGCTAGGAACTGCAGGGCCTGGATTCACCTCAACATCACCAGAGGAACAGAGGAGGAGTAGGATAAGGGTACGGCCATAAGCAATGAGAATTGGTTGTCTAGAACGTCTGGAACAGAGAGTAAGAGGAGGTTTCTGGGGGCGATAAATAGCTTCAAGGTATAAATGTACTGACAAAAGGTATGGTAGGATGTGAATACAGTGGAGGCAAACCTAGGTATTGAGTGATGATGAGAGAGATATTTGTCATCTCTCTAGAAACATAAATGAAACCAGGTGATGTCATCGCATGTGTGGGTGGTGGAACTGAAAGGTTGGATAAGGTATAGTGAGCAGGGCTAGAGGCTCTACAGTGAAATAAACCAATAAACACTAACCAGAACAGCAATGGACAAGGCATAATGACATTAACGAGAGGCATGCTTAGCCAGTGATCATAAGGGTCCAGTGAGTAGTGAGGTTGGTTGGGGTCACGGCGATTCAGACAGCTAGCCGGGCCATCGGTAGCAAGCTAGCATAGGATGGAGGTCTGTATTTAGCCACCTCGTGCATTTCCGTCGGTAGATTAGTGGGGTTCTGTGTGGTAGAGGGGATCAATCCAGTTGGCAAAATAGATATAGTTATAGTGACCCAAGAAAAATTGTCCGATAGACATATTCAGATAGCAGCCAATAAGACAGCTAACGATTAGCGGGCTGCAGATGGGCGTTCAGGTAACATCGCGACGGAGGGGCCAGTTGGTTAACTCCCTCGGGCAGATAACGTCGGTAATCCATTCGCGAAGGCCCGGTGGGGCTCCGCATTGGCAGTAAAACGGCTCTGGATAGGTGATTATAGCCCAAGAGTGGCTGATGGAACTCTTCGGCTGGCTAGCTCCGGAATAATTGATGTTTGCTCCGGGATCAACGTAAGCCAATAGTCACACAGATAGCAGCTAGCTAGCTGCGAGATCCAGGTGTAAATGTATGTCGCAAGTCACGACTTCACAGGAGAGCCATTTGAACATAAAACTTTTTTTTTTTAATCAAAATGCATTTTTGGGGGGCAGAAATGCCTTCTCGAACATGTGAACTTTCATGTGCCTTAATAACAAACTTGTATGCCCTCTGTAAATACAAATACAATTCTTAAATTACAAGCCACAGAAAAAGTTAGCAACCTTCCCACTAGCCATAATTGGCTGAGATAATGAGTGGGTTGGACATGCAGAGAGATGATTTCAGACTGGTCTGCCACATTGAATATATTTTGACAGAAAGTCATTTCAAGCTAAAGTGTACTGTTAGCTAGCCAACGTTAGCTAGGGAACCAGCCAGTTGACATTATTATTTGTTTCCCGGAGCTGTTTGCTTTTCTAGATAGAGTAATGTTTGCTAGCTAGCTAACATTGGACCTGGTTGGTTAGCTCCCAGCACTGTGGTTTTGTTGGCACTTTGTTCAATGTTGTTTAACTAGCTAACGTTAGCTGGCTGGCTCATTAGCTAACGTTATGTGACGTGTTAATTGTTTACTTCGCTAGCTAGCTATATGTCTTAGCTATATGTCTTAAGCTAAAGTGTACTGTTAATTAGCTAGCTAGTGTTAGCTGGCTGGCTCCCTAGCGGCCGTTATTATTTGTTTCCCAGAGCTGTTTGCTTTACTAGTTAGAGCCTAATGCATTGTTGGCACTTTGTTCATTGTTAACGTAGTTAACGTTAGCTGGCTGGCTCGTTAGCTAACATTACGTGACGTGTAGAGCACCAGTTGAATATGGCCAGTGTCAGTAAACGTCTGCAGAAAAGCAGAATGAAATTGTTGCCAGCAGAGCTGGTTAGCCTGTTTTCATGTTATCCAGAGGTAAACAAATAATCAGCCAAGAGCATCAGGTGTGTGTTCCGAAAGCGAAACGAGATGGGGGGGTTAATGCTTAAGAGGGTGTGAACGATGCTGAATGGGTGTAGATAAAGAAGAGCTCTTCACTAGATACCAAAACATTTCAATTGCAATTTTCTCAAAAGTGAGTTTACAAGTTGATCAACTTTCAAAGAAGAGTTACTTTCCCCTTGTTCCTCAAATGCAGTGTATGATATGCCATTTTGTAGCTCTGAGTCTCTACTTTTATCCAATGTAAAAAACACACAATTCACATTTTGCTACATACAGTCGTATGAAAATGTTTGGGCACCCCTCCGAGGCTGAATAATAATTTACTCTGTCGGCACAGAAAATGATCACATTGGCATGCCATTCATTTTCTAATAAAAGCTGAGTACTGGGGTATTGTCCAGACAAAGATTTTTAGTGTAGCAATATTAAGTTGTATGAAATTAAATCAGATGTGAAAAATAGGCTATGCAAAAATGTGGGCACCCTTGTCATTCTGTTGATTTGAATACCTGTAACTACTTAGCACTGATTAATTGGAACACACAATTGGTTTGGTGAGCTCATCAAGTACCTTCATCCAGAATCCAGACACTCATTAGAGGCTATGGGAAGCAGCTAGAGGCTGTTATTTTAGCAAAAGGAGGCTCTACTAAATATTGATGCGATTTCTCTATTGGGGTGCCCAAATTTATGCACCTGTCTAATTTTGTTTTGATGCATATTGCACATTTTCTGTTAATCCAATAAACCTAATTTCACTACTGAAATATTACTGTGTCCATCAGTTATTTGATAGATCAAAATGAAATTGCTGATCCAAACACCCAATTATTTATAAATGGAAATCATGGAAATTGTCAGGGGTGCCCAAACTTTTTCATACGACTGTAAGACCTAATCCAGGTGGTGAGTCACATTTTAGAGTGACCTTTTATTGTCCCCAGCACAAGGTGCACCTGTGTAATGATGCTGTTTAATCAGCTTCGTGATATGCCACATATGTCAGGTGGATGGGTTATCTTGGCAAAGGAGAAATGCTCAATAACAGGGATGTAAATAACATTTTTTGAGAGAGACATTTGTGAGCATGAAATATTCTAGGAACTTATATTTCAGTTTATATAATATATAATTTGTCGGTCAGAGAGAGGTGCTGCTGACAAACAGCTGAAAAAGTTGGTGGCACCGGTGGAAGGAGTTAGTACAGAACCCTGTTGTGTCTCTGTGTGTGATCGTGGCCATGTGAATTGTGCCCACTAGTAGCCCAGGGCAGTGAGAGGGAAAGGAAGTCACATTGCTTTCAGAAGCCATTAGTGATAAACTCTCCCTGGCCCGGGCCAGCACTCCTCTCCAACTGGGAATGGACTTAGCTACTGTCCGGTAGTTAACACTAGCACAGAGAAGATAGGAAAAAGCTGCCCTTAGAGAAGAGAAACAAAGTGTCTGGTTAAGTCCTCTTAACCCTCAAAACACTAACAATCAAGCAGTAAGTACTTGAAGGCCATTGCTCAAACATTCACAGTATTCATCTTTCAAACGCATAAAATGAATCAGAAACAAGTATCCATTACTAAAAAACAAGAGGGTTTAGGTCCATCTCTAAAACCACTTTGCTCACTCATAGTCCAACTCCAACCAAAAACAGAAACTGTGATCAGGGCACTTCTCCCTAAAACAATGACAGCAGAAACTGTCCTCACACGACCCTACTGTTACACTTGCAATGTGAAGTGAAGTGAAATTTTCCACAGTACTCTGCTGTTCACTCAATTCTCTATGGCTTAGTGGAGCAGCCCACTGCTAGGGAGAGAGACCATGTTCACACACACACACACACACACACACACACACACACACACACACACACACACACACACACACACACACACACACACACACACACACACACACACACACACACACACACACACACACACACACACACACACACACACACACACACACACACACACACAGGCAAAAGGGTAAATCCATTTGAATTCAATCCATTTTGACAGCACCCATTTCGATTTGAACAAAACCATCCATACATATTTGCTTATTGTAGAAGTGCTCAGAAATTGACTTTTTTTTTTTTTACCTGAATGCAAAAACATTCAAGAGAAAAATGCAGTGCCTAAAACAAAACAAAAATTGTCTACCAGCTACTGTGGCAGGCAGAAAAAAATGTTTATTTTTTTACCAACCACTCAGATTTCCGACCAATCAAAATATATATTTTTGCATTAATTACACCAAAAAAAAACGAAACAAAATGGATGATGTATTCTAAAACAAGGAATGTATTACTATTAAGATGCAATGTGCTATATTGCTAACTTAAGCTAAATATGACAGATGAGACACATTTTCAGCAGCCCCTTTAAAGTTACTGTTTTAACAGGGCCACTCCAGTCAATGTGTGCCTGTGAGAAGCTGACTAGTAGAGGCTACTACGTGACTACAAACATACACCGTTCCAAGGCACTTCCATGGTTTGTCTTGCCCATTCACACTCTGCCTGGCACACACACACAATCCTTGTCTCAATTGTCTCAAGGCTTAAAGATCCTTTAACCACCTGTCTCCTCCCCTTCATCTAAACTGACTGAAGTGGATTTAACAAGTGACATCAATAAGGGATCATAGACTGACAAGGTGAAAGCTATGTCATGTAATGAGCTGGTGTTCTTAATGTTTTGTATACTCAGTGTATCCATATAGGGTTGTCAAACTATATAAACATTTTCACCCCCAAAAATGTTTTAATGGAAATCAATAATTATTTTTGCCCTTAACGTTAATGATTAAAAAAACAAACATTTTAAACAACTAAATAAATCATATTGGAATAAGTTGTATCTTAGTCCCTAATTTACATCAGCTGAGACACAACATGCTCTTGAATACATGTTGGCTGATAAATGTAGCCTATTAAAATGGGTATAAAATGTATTTTTCTGCTTTCAAAGTGGTACCACAAAAATGGTTGGAAGTCCACACATCAGAGAATTTTGACTTGAATGGGAATATCTGTTGTATTAAATTATACTGTCAGTCCTCTTTCAGAAAGGTTTCATACCCCTTGAATTACTCCACATTTTGTTGTGTTACATCATGAATTCAAAATGGACTAAATCAATTTCATCACCCATCTACCCATCTACACACGTTTGAATCACATTTTGCAGCAATTACAGCTCTTGGTAAGTCTCTAAGAGCTTTGCACACCTGGATTGTACAATCTTTTTTTTGCTCTGTGAAGTCGGTTGTTGATCATTACTAGACAGCCAATTTAAGTCGAAACTTTAACTTGGCCACTCAGGAACATTCAGTGCCGTCGTGGTAAGCAACTCCAGTGTATATTTGGCCTTGTGTTTTTGGTTATTTTCCTACTGAAAGATGAATGTCTCCCAGTGTCTGTTGGAAAGCAGACTGAACCAATCCTCAAGGATTTTTGCTATTCTGTTTCTTTTTATCCTACAAAACTCCCTAGTCCTTGCCGATGACAAGCATACCCATAACATGATGCAGCCACCACCATGCTTGAAAATATGAAGACGGGTACTCATTGACGTGTTGTGTTGGATTTGACCGCAACATATCACTTTGTAATCAGAACATAAAGTACGTTTCTCTGGCACATGTTTAACATTTGGAGGTCCACACAGAGAATATTGACTTGAATGGGAACATGTTTTGTTTTAAATTATGCTGTCAATCCTCTTTCAGAAAGAATTCAGACCCCTTGACTTACTCCACATTTTTGTTGTGTTAGTCTGAATCCAGTTTTATCACCATCTACACATGTTAGAATGACGTTATGGCAAACCGGATGTATGTTTTGGAATATTTGTATTCTGTTACAGGCTTCTTTTCACCCTGTCATTTAGGTTACAATGTCGATCTATCGTCAGTTCACAGCCATTCAACTTTCTGAAGGCACTGTAAAATTTACAAATCGACATAGGGTGGGTTAGTCATTTGAAGTAAAAACTAAAAATGTCAATGGTGCACCAGCTACATTGCAGTGGTCTGACGGGATAGTTCCATTCTATGAATTCTATTTCTTGATAGAAATGACACCCACCGATGTATTCAAGAGCATGTTGTGCCTCAACCAATGGCGAGCACAACACAATAGAACCTCAGATTATGTAAAGTAGGGTCTAATCTGCAACATGTGCGAATATGAAAAAAAATAGTAGTTTACACATTTTTTGATAACTGACATTAAGGGCAGAAAAATGTATTCATTTTTATTAAAACATATTTTGGAGGTGAAAATGTTTGTCGATTGACAATGCTGCTTGTAAACTGAAATGATATCAAACTCAAGCGTTTTATCTTTTCCAGTGATGAAGACATGGATGTCTCATGGTATGGTGGGGTATGCAAAATGGATCAACTTTGAGCACCTTTATCTCCTGAATGTTTTGGCATTCAGCTCCAAAAAGCCCCTTTCTGACCATTTCTTCAAAGGGGCAAACATGTATTGGAAGGTTTTTTTTAAATCAAAAAGGGACGCTCTCAAAAAAGGGTTGAAATCGAATGGATTTACCTTACAGACAGACACCTCTCCACAGCCATGCTTCCACTCTGACGGAAGGAATCGAGCATGACAAGACAACCACAAAAAAGGGACACTTCATGTTTTTCAAACAGAATTTCCCCGGCAGCTATTTTAATAACTTTCAGACCTCCTTCTTCATCACCAAAAGTAAAACCAAACTGTTCGCAAAGGAAGGCCACTGTAAAATCTATTGTTATGGTGCTCGCTGGAGCAACATGATGAACTCATTCAATGTTATTGGTTCCAATCACAAATTAACAGAATAAAATAACAATCAATACAAATCCCTCAACAGCTACTGTATTAAATTTGACTTTAGTTTATTTAATAAATATTTTCTTAACTCTATTTCTTGAACTGCATTGTTGGTTAAGGGCTTGTAAGTAAGCATTTCATGGTAACGTCTACACCTGTTGTACCAGGCTGCATCACATCTGGCGGTGATTGGGAGTCCCAGAGGGCGGAGCACAATTGGCCCACCGTCTTCCGGGTTTGGCCGGGGTAGGCCGTCATTGTAAATACGAATTTGTTCTTAACTGACTTGCCTAGTTAAAAAGGTTAAAAGAAAATATATATATATATATTCGGCGCACGTGACATAACGTTTTATTACATTTTTTAAACAGTAATCCATTTCGGTATGCATAATAGTAAAAGTATTTTGCATTGAGGCATTATTAAATCTAACTAATGAAGAGATCATGATCTGGCATAGCCTGTGGTACCAACTTCTTTCTTGTAGGCTTGCGGGAACCCCCACCCACATACACCCACCTTCTTCTGTCCTTGGCCTTGTGTTCTGTGGAGCTGCTCAAAAAGTGCCCACTTCAGCTTCTTAGTGTGGCAGACCTAGGCTTGGGGCCAAGAGCTCTCAGTGGCAAAGAAATGCAAGAGAACCACTTTCCTGCACAAAACCCTGCTGCATTCACATTCGATTCCACTAGCCACCCTACAGCCAAGCTGCCCAGTATACTCCTCCTCATCTTCATTCACTGTAGCCCCGAGGAGAGGACGCTACTGTATCACCTTAACCAATCACTGACAAAGCCACTGGGTTCTGAACCAATCACAGGGCATGAAAGTGAACTAGGAAAGTCAAGGAGCAGAGGGCTTCCCTCCTGTAATGAATAGAGGGAAAGGTAAATAGATTGAGAGCTTAGGGTTACTGGTGAGGAGTAGGTGAACAGAGGAAGGGAGCATAAGGAATAGGGGGGATTATATCCAGAAAAGGTAGTGAACACTATGAATAAAGGGAGGAACAAAAATAAAATCTGCAGTGGAAGGACCAGATAAGAGGGCAACGGTTAAGGCACAGAGGGCCAAGTTAGAGGCAGTCTAGTCAGTGCTGCAGGCAGTGATGATGGAGTATGCCACCATGGCCGGCTGGCTGTGCTCCACATTCTGAGCGCTGGTGTGAGAGCCAAGCCGTGAGCCAAGCCGCCGCCGGCTTCCCCCGCCTCGCCGTTAGACATTTACCTTTGTGTGACAGTCATTAGTGCTGCCTTTCCAAGGTTGGCCCACAGCCCGGTGCCTCAGTCTTGGGAGCGATATTACCCCCCTTAGCCACCGGGGGCACTATTTGTTTGTATTATTCACAACATAAAGCGACAAACACCACTACTCACACCGAAGGACTGGGCTAATCATACTATCTTTGCCAAGTCAGGAAAAAGGGCATAGGGTAAGGGTACCTACTAAGCCTACCAAAATCTAAGTTTAGACATTCCTAACATATACTATCCTAATTTCTGTAAGATAAATTGAGATAAAATGAAAGAGTAATCTCTCATGTGACGTTCTATGACTGTGCTTACAAAAATGTGTTAAGATAAAAACATTTGATAAAATACGTGAAAAGTCCGGACTGGGCTTAATTGGTACCGAATGTACCCTTCAACCTTGTCATGTGTCAGTTCCAAATATCTCTAACGGTCGCCCCAGCGGTAGTTGTTTTATGCACGTGATGTCAGAATGAACTCACTGTTCCAAAATGTGATCGTTACGGAACAGAGCAGTTAACACGCGCTGCCTGCTAATTATCTATCGGCTGTTTCCACAAACTTCTGCCAAGTTTGAATTCAGGTGAGTTCCGCCTCCTCATTAATTCAAAGTTAACAATGTGAACCAAAGAGGTGCGGGGGCTGCCTTAAATCGACATCCACATCTTCGGCGCCCGGGGAACAGTCGGTTAACTGCCTTGCTCAGGGGAAGAACGACAGATTTGTATCTTGTCAGCTCTGGGATTCTTTCGGTTACTGGCCCAAAGCTCTAAACACTAGGCTACCACACCTGATTGAACAAATCAACTAATCATAGACTTCAAATGGTTATAAAAAAAAAAATCTACACCCACACTGGCCTTCTGTGGATAAGAGGCCATGCACAAAGGCCATAACACACACAAGTTTCAATGAGTGATCTGATAGCGGAGTCACATTTGCTGTACGGCTATTCTTGTTAATGAGTTAAACTAGTTTTGCTAAAGCCTGTCTGACGGTTAAAAATCTCCATCTCTACCGTTGTATTACAAAGGTACAGGCGGAGGGCCAAAAAACTTAATCACCTGGATGAATGGAAGACAACAATGGGACAATGGTCCAGGTTGTGCTGTTCTGTGAAGGGAGTAGTACCCAGCGCTGTACGAGATCTTCAGTTTCTTGGCAATTTCTCACATGGAATAGCCTTCATTTCTCAGAAGAAGAATAGACTGACGAGTATCAGAAGAAAGTCTTTGTTTCTGGCCAGTATGAGCCTGTCATCAAATGCTGATGCTCCAGATACTCAACTAGTCAAAAGGCCAGTTTTCAGCTGTGCTAATACAATTGCAAAATGTTTTTTTAATGGTCAATTAGCTAATCCAAGTTTATCATTTTAAAAGACCAACACAACGTGCCATTGGAACACAGGAGTGATGGTTGCTGAAAATGGGCCTCTGTATGCCAATGTAAATAGTCCATAAAAATAAAAGCAATCTGCCGTTTCCAGTTACAATAGTCATTTACAACGTTAAATGTCTACACTGTATTTATGATCCATTTGATGTTATTTTAAATGGATATATATATATTTTTTTTTCCAAAAACAAGCCAATTTCTAAGTGACCCCAAACAATTGAACAGTAGTGTGTGAGTGTGTATATATATATATATATATATATATATATATATACAGTGCCTTGCGAAAGTATTCGGCGCCCTTGAACTTTGCGACCTTTTGCCACATTTCAGGCTTCAAACATAAAGACATAAAACTGTATTTTTTTGTGAAGAATCAACACCAAGTGGGACACAATCATGAAGTGGAACGACATTTATTGAATATTTCAAACTTTTTTAACAAATCAAAAACTGAAAAATTGGGCGTGCAAAATTATTCAGCCCCCTTAAGTTAATACTTTGTAGCGCCACCTTTTGCTGCGATTACAGCTGTAAGTCGCTTGGGGTATGTCTCTATCAGTTTTGCACACCGAGAGACTGACATTTTTTCCCATTCCTCCTTGCAAAACAGCTCGAGCTCAGAGAGGTTGGATGGAGAGCATTTGTGAACAGCAGTTTTCAGTTCTTTCCACAGATTCTCGATTGGATTCAGGTCTGGACTTTGACTTGGCCATTCTAACACCTGGATATGTTTATTTTTGAACCATTCCATTGTAGATTTTGCTTTATGTTTTGGATCATTGACTTGTTGGAAGACAAATCTCCGTCCCAGTCTCAGGTCTTTTGCAGACTCCATCAGGTTTTCTTCCAGAATGGTCCTGTATTTGGCTCCATCCATCTTCCCATCAATTTTAACCATCTTCCCTGTCCCTGCTGAAGAAAAGCAGGCCCAAACCATGATGCTGCCACCACCATGTTTGACAGTGGGGATGGTGTGTTCAGGGTGTTGCTTTTACGCCAAACAAAACGTTTTGCATTGTTGGCAAAAAGTTCAATTTTGGTTTCATCTGACTTGGTGTGTCTCCCAGGTGGCTTGTGGCAAACTTTAAAATAACACTTTTTATGGATATCTTTAAGAAATGGCTTTCTTCTTGCCACTCTTCCATAAAGGCCAGATTTGTGCAATATACGACTGATTGTTGTCCTATGGACAGAGTCTCCCACCTCAGCTGTAGATCTCTGCAGTTCATCCAGAGTGATCATGGGCCTCTTGGCTGCATCTCTGATCAGTCTTCTCCTTGTATGAGCTGAAAGTTTAGAAGGACGGCCAGTTCTTGGTAGATTTGCAGTGGTCTGATACTCCTTCCATTTCAATATTATTGCTTACACAGTGCTCCTTGGGATGTTTAAAGCTTGGGAAATCTTTTTGTATCCAAATCCGGCTTTAAACTTCTTCACAACAGTATCTCGGACCTGCCTGGTGTGTTCCTTGTTCTTCATGATGCTCTCTGCGCTTTTAACGGACCTCTGAGACTATCACAGTGCAGGTGCATTTATACGGAGACTTGATTACACACAGGTGGATTGTATTTAGCATCATTAGTCATTTAGGTCAACATTGGATCATTCAGAGATCCTCACTGAACTTCTGGAGAGAGTTTGCTGCACTGAAAGTAAAGGGGCTGATTAATTTTGCACGCCCAATTTTTCAGTTTTTGATTTGTTAAAAAAGTTTGAAATATCCAATAAATGTCGTTCCACTTCATGATTGTGTCCCACTTGTTGCTGATTCTTCACAAAACGATACAGTTTTATATCTTTATGTTTGAAGCCTGAAATGTGGCAAAAGGTTGCAATGTTCAAGGGGGCCGAATACTTTCGCAAGGCACTGTATATATACACACACACACATATACACACACACACACACACACACACATTTAAATCCGAAAATGGAAGAGGGCTTAATGAGTTATGTGGGTATGTATATAATATGTATGTTTACCCTAGCCCTAGATAGAGAACTGTTTGCAAAGTATTTCTCACATACTTCAGCATATATTGTCCCCTCTTCAACAGTAGGGATTCAGTTTGGCAAATAGGCTATTATACACTGTATACAGTGCCTTCGGAAAGTATTCAGACCCCTTGACTTTTTCCACATTTTGTTATGTTACAGCCTTATTTTAAAATGGATTAAATACAAGAAAATCATCAGCAATCTACACACACCACCCCACAATGAGAAAGTGAAAACAGATTTTTAGAAATGTTTGCAAATGTATCAAACATAAAAAACAGATACCTTATTTACATAAGTATTCAGACACTTTGCTATGAGACTAGAAATTGAGCTCAGGTGCATCCTGTTTCCTTGATCATCCATCTTGATTGGAGTCCACCTGTGGTAAATTCAATTGATCGGATGATGATGATTCGGAAAGGCACACACCTGTCTATATAAGGTCCCATAGTTGACAGTGCATGTCAGAGCAAAAACCAAGCCATGAGGTCGAAGTAATTGTCCGTAGAGCTCCGAGGCAGGATTGTGTCGAAGCAGAGATTTAGCAAAGGGTACCAAAACGTTTTGGGGAAGGCCCTTTCCTGTTTCAGCATTACAATGCCCCCGTGCACAAAGCAAGGTCCATACAGAAATGGTTTGTCGAGATCAGTGTTGAAGAACTTGACTGGCCTGCTCACAGCCCTGACCTCAACCCAAATGAACACCTTCGGGATGAATTGGAACGCTGTCTGCGAGCCAGTGCCTAATCGCCCAACATCAGTGCCCGACCTCACTAATGCTCTTGTGGCTGAAGGGAAGCAAGTCCTCGCTGTAATGTTCCAACAACTAGTGGAAAGCCTTCCCAGAAGAGTGGAGGTGGACCAATATCGTATTAATGCCAATGATTGTGGATTAAGATGTTGGACGAGCAGGTGTCCATATACTTTTGGTAATGTAGTGTATTTATTTATTTCTTAGAACTTAAAGTTAGTTTTTGTAACGTCTTCATACTCACATCTTCCAGAGAGATGGTAATTTTCAGGTTCTCAATCAATATATAATTTCCCACCCTTTTATACTGGGTGAAACATAAATTAAATTGGATAACGCTTTTTAAATAGCTCCATGTACTATATTCTGAAAGAGAGAGAGAGAGAGAGCATAGTCAGTTTCTGCCGTCAATTCTCCAAGCCTCTATTATTCTACGAAACAAAAAAAGAAAGAGATGGAGAAATCACAGACGCAATTTCAATGTTAATATGCACAGCAGTATAAGCCTCCTCTCCAGTTTCACAGGTTCGATATGATATTATCAGAGACAAAGAGGAGGAGGACCAGGCAAACATTCTTCCGAGGCTCATCATGAAAGAATAAAGCTTGGGGGGAAAAAAACTTGATTGATGTTTCATAAATCAGCGTCTTGTTCCCGAGAGTCCTCACCTGGGACACAAAAGCTAATAGAGTCGCTCTTCGGACGACACGGATCTCCTCTGCTGTGAATCATCTCTCACATAATCGTCAAGGAGGATTTCTTTAACTAGCGCCACTTGACAGTTCATTTGACATCACGGTCTTAAAGAATAACGACATCGGCTTCTACTACAATAACACCTGAGAATAAAACTAACATCTAGGCCTAATCCTAGAGAAACAGCAGTCGGGATAGCATGGTGAACATGCTGCTAATCTTGCAGGATGCAAATCCATGTAGCCGATACGTGCTAGTCCAAATTAGCAGTGGAGAAAGCTCAGTAGAGAAACTAAAACAAGGGGGGTCTATGGTGATAGGTGGGAAGGGCTGAGAGTGGCAGAGGGTTGGGATTAAAGAGTTTGTTTGGTAATGTATTGTTGTTATATACAGTTGAAGTCAGAAGTTTACATACAACTTAGCCAAATGCATTTAAACTCAGTTTTTCACAATTCCTGACATTTCATCCTGGTAAAAATGCACTGCCTTAGGTCAGGTAGTATCACCACTTTATTTTAAGAATGTGAAATGTCAGAATAATAGCAGAGAGAATGATTTATTTCAGCTTTTATTTCTTCCATCACATTCCCAGTGGGTCAGAAGTTTACATACACTCAATTAGTATTTGGTAGCATTGCCTTTACATTGTTTAACTTGACTCAAACGTTTTGGGTAGCCTTCCACAAGCTTCCCACAATGAGTTGGGTGAATTTTGGCCCATTCCTCCTGACAGAGCTGCTGTAACGTAACTGAGGCAGGTTTGTAAGCCTCCTTGCTCGCACACGCTTTTTCAGTTCTGCCCGCAAAGTTTCTATAGGATTGAGGTCAGGGCTTTGTGATGGCCACTTCAATACCTTGACTTTGTTGTCCTTAAGCCATTTTGCCACAACTTTGGAAGTATGCTTGGGGTCATTGTCCATTTGGAAGACCCATTTGCAACCAAGCTTTAACTTCCTGACTGATGTCTTGAGATGTTGCTTCAATATATCCACATAATTTCCCCTCCCTCATGGTTCTATTTTGTGAAGTGCACCAGTCCCTCCTGCAGCAATGCACCCCCACAACCTGATGCTGGCAACAACGTGTTTCACGGTTGGGATGGTACTCCTCGGCTTACAAGCCTCACCCTTTTTCCTCCATACATTACGATGGTCATTATGGCCAAACAGTTCTATTTTTGTTTCATCAGACCAGAGGACATTTCTCCAAAAAGTACGATCTTTGTCCCCATGTGCAGTTGCAAACCGTAGTCTGGCTTTTTTTATGGCGGTTTTGGAGCAGTGGCTTCTTCCTTGCTGAGCTACCTTTCAGGTTAGGTCAATATAGGACTCATTTTACTGTGTATATAGATACTTTTGTACCTGTTTCCTCCAGCATCCTCATAATGTCCTTTGCTGTTGTTCTGGTATTGATTTGCACGTCACACACCAAAGTACGTTAATCTCTAGGAGACAGAGCACATCTCCTTCCTGAGCGGTATGCCGGCTGCGGGGTCCCATGGTGTTTATACTTGCGTATTGTTGTTTGTACAGATGAACGTGGAATCTTCAGGTGTTTGGAATTTGCTCCTAAGGATGAACCAGACTTGTGGAGGTCTACAGTTTTTTTTGAGGTCTTGGCTGATTTCTTTTGATTTTCCCATGATGTCAAGCAAAGAGGCACTGAGTTTGAAGGTAGGCCTTGAAATACATCCACAGGTACTCCTCCAATTGACTCAAATGATGTCAATTAGCCTATCAGAAGCTTCTAAAGCCATGACAAATTAATGGAATTTTCTAAGCTGTTTAAAGGCACAGTCAACTTAGTGTATGTACACTTCTGACCCAATGGAATTGTGATACAGTGAATTATAAGTGAAATAATCCATCTGTAATCATTTGATGGAAAAATTGCTTGTGTCATGCACAAAGTAGATGTCCTAACCGACATGCCAAAACTATAGTTTGTTAACAAGACACTTGTGGAGTGGTTGAAAAACAAGTTAAGTTTGTAAACTTCCAACTTCAATTGTATAAAAGTCCCATGTATGTAAAATGTATATGTACAATGTATATGTAGCAAAAAAGCTGTATAAAAAACAAAAGATATTTGTCCTCCAAAGAGGAGTAGGGAGGGGTTCCATTTTTATTTATTTTTTAACTCAGTAGAGAAAAGATTGTGTGACCATTGCACTGCTAAAATAGTTTCCTCCTAGGTTCCCCTGTGGCTGGCTACAATTCTACCTGGCCCAATCATTGGGTGGAATGGGGTGGTGTGTTGTTTCCAGCCTCACTCCCCTGGGGGCCGAGCTGTTAGTAATAATGCAGGTAATCCATACAGCCCCGGGGGCTGACATCAAGGATCCTGGTGTTGGGGATTTTTTTTGTGAAATGTAGAATCAGGGATGAGGTGGGACAACGACGTAGAGGCAAAATAAGAGGTTTATTACAATGCCTAGGAGGTAGACATCTAGAACAAATAGAGGCATACTAGGCTACATCATCTCTGAAGACAGCAGGCATGACTTCGGTTTCTATTCCTTCAGTCTATCAGCATGCTAGATACTACTTTAGTATGGCACTTTAGCATTGGTGGGCACAATATATTTCTGAAATGACACGGGCCTTTTTCTGGTGCCCACTGGGGCTACGTTGGACAGGGGAGGCTCAGTAATGGTGAGCTGTGCCCAGATAAGACTGGCGCTTCAGTAGGTAATTAGCCCGAGTTAGCTTTGCTTAGCGTAGCCTCCTCAGGAGGAGACACTAAGGTCACACTCACAGGGAACTGATTGGCTACAATCTGCCAGTTACGCGCAGGTTATCTGGGTGTTAAGAGTGTAGCTTCCCTGAGAAGATGAACTTGAAGACATGGCAGTGGTTTCTTTCACACCTCACATCTAATGCAGCGGTTCTCAACTGGTTTTACCCAAATTGAACCAGGTCCTCCCAGTCGCAACCCAATATTCACATCGCAAAAAAAGAGTCACCAAAATATAATGTATTTTTAATGAACACTTATTTGAACTTAATATAATACATCAAAAATATCAATTTAGCCTCAAGTAGATAATGAAACATGTTCAATTTGGTTTAAATAATGCAAAAACAAAGTGTTGGAGAAAAACGTAAATGTGCAATATGTTCTATGTAAGAAAGCTAACGTTTCAGTTCCTTGCTCAGAACATGAGAACACATGAAAGCTGGTGGTTCCTTTTAACATGAGTCTTCAATATTCCCAGGTAAGAAGTTTTAGGTTGAAGTTATTATAGGACTATTTCCCTCTATAACATTTGTATTTCATTATCCTTTGAGTATTAGATGTTCTTATAGGCACTTTAGTATTGCCAGTGTAACAGTATAGCTTCCGTCCCTCCCCTCGCGCCTCCCTGGGCTCGAACCAGCAACACAACGACAACAGCCACCACATCGAAGCAGCGTTACCCATGCAGAGCAAGGGAAACAACCACCCCAAGGCTCAGAGCGAGTGACGTTTGAAACGCTTTTAGCGCGCGCTAACTAGCTAGCCATTTCACTTCGGTCACACCAGCCTCATCTCGGGAGCTGACAGGCTTGAAGTCATAAACGGCGCAATGCTTGACGAAGAGCTGCTGGCAAAACGCACAAAAGTGCTGTTTGAATGAATGTTTACGTGCCTGTTTCTGCCTACCACCGCTCAGTCAGATACTTAGATACTTGTATGCTCAGTCAGATTATATGCAACACAGGACATGCTAGATCATATCTAGTAATATCATCAACCATGTGTAATTAACTTATGATTGATTGTTTTTTCTAAGATAAGTTTAATGCTAGCTAGCAACTTACCTTGGCTTACTGCATTTGAATAACAGGCAGTCTCCTTGTGGAGTGCAACGAGAGAGGCAGGTCGTTATTGCGTTGGACTAGTTACCTGTAAGGTTGCAAGATTGGATCCCCCGAGCTGACAAGGTGAAAATCTGTCTTTCTGCCCCTGAACGAGGCAGTTAACCCACCGTTCCTAAGCCGTCATTGAAAATAAGAATGTGTTCTTAACTGACTTGCCTAGTTAAATACAGGTAAAATAAAAGGGGTAAAAATATAACAAATACAATAAATATATATATATTTTTTTAAATCGGTAGGAAAACTTGAAATCGCCCCTAATTAATGGCAGGTCCGTGTAATGGAAGGAGGTTTTCACTCAAAATCTCACAATACATGGCCTATTCATTCTTTCCTTTACACGGATCAGTCGTCCTGGTCCCTTTGCCGAAAAATAGCCCCAAAGCATGATGTTTCCACCCCCATGCATCACACAGTAGGTATGGTGTTCTTTGGATGCAACTCAGCATTCTTTGTCCTCCAAACACGACGAGTTGAGTTTTTACCAAAAAGTTATATTTTGGTATCATCTGACCATATGACATTCTCCCAATCTTCTTCTGGATCATCCAAATGATCTCTAGCAAACTTCAGACGGGCCTGGACATGTACTGGCTTAAGTAGGGGGACACGTCTGGCACTGCAGGATTTGAGTCCCTGGCGGCGTAGTGTGTTACTGATGGTAGGCTTTGTTACTTTGGTCCCAGCTCTCTGCAGGTCATTCACTAGGTCCCCCCGTGTGGTTCTGGGATTTTTGCTCACCGTTCATGTGATCATTTTGACCCCACGGGGTGAGATCTTGCGTAGAGCCCCAGATCGAGGGAGATTATCAGTGGTCTTGTATGTCTTCCATTTCCTAATAATTGCTCCCACAGTTGATTTCTTCAAACCAAGCTGTTTACCTATTGCAGATTCAGTCTTCCCAGCCAGGTGCAGCACCACAATTTTGTTTCTTGTGTCCTTTGACAGCTCTTTGGTCTTGGCCATAGTGGAGTTTGGAGTGTGAAAGTTTGAGGTTGTGGTGTTGCATCAGATGACCTGTTCTCCACAATCACCTGACCTCAACCCAATTGAGATGGTTTGAGATGAGTTGGACGGCAGAATGAAGAAAAAGCAGCCAACAATTGCTCAGCATACAGTGGGGAGAACAAGTATTTGATGCACTGCCAATGGGCTACAGGACAATAGGCAAGCAGCTTGGTGAGAAGGCAACAACTGTTGGCGCAATTATTAGAAAATGGAAGAAGTTCAAGATGATGGGTCAATCACCCTCGGTCTGGGGCTCCATGCAATATCTCACCTCGTGGGGCATCAATGATCATGAGGAAGGTGAGGGATCAGCCCAGAACTACACGTTAGGACCTGGTCAATGACCTGAAGAGAGCTGGGACCACAGTCTCAAAGAAAACCATTAGTAACACACTACGCCGTCATGGATTAAAATCCTGCAGCTCACGCAAGGTCCCCCTGCTCAAGCCAGCGCATGTCCAGGCCCGTCTGAAGTTTGCCAATGATAATCTGGATGATCCAGAGGAGGAATGGGAGAAGGTCATGTGGTCTGATGAAACAAAAATAGAGCTTTCATGTCTAAACTCCACTCGCCGTGTTTGGAGGAAGAAGGAGGATGAGTACAACACCAAAAGCACCATCCCAACCGTGAAGCATGGAGGTGGAAACATCATGTTTTGGGGATGCTTTTCTGCAAAGGGGACAGAACGACTGCACCTTATTGAGGGAGGACGGATGAGGCCATGTATCGCAAGATCTTGGCCAACAACCTCCTTCCCTCAGTAAGAGCATTGAAGATGGGTCGTGGCTGGGTCTTCCAGCATGACAATGACCCAAAAACACACAGCCAGGGCAACTAAGGAGTGGTTCCGTAAGAAGCATCTCAAGGTCCTGGAGTGGCCTAGCCTTCTCCAGACCTGAACCCAATAGAACATCTTTGGAGGGAGCTGAAAGTCCATTTTGCCCAGCAACAGCCCCTAAACCTGAAGGATCTGGAGAAGGTCTGTATGGAGGAGTGGGCCAAAATCCCTGCTGCAGTGTGTGCAAACCTGGTCAAGAACTACAGGAAACGTATGATCTCTGTAATTGCAAACAAAGGTTTCTGTACCAAATATAAAAATTCTGCTTTTCTGATGTATCAAATACTTATGTCATGCAATACAATTCAAATTAATTACTTAAAAATCATACAATATGATTTTCTGGATTTTTGTTTTAGATTCCGTCTCTCACAGTTGAAGTGTACCTATGATAAAAATTACAGACCTCTACATGCTTTGTAAGTAGGGAAACCTGCAAAATAGGCAGTGTATCAAATACTTGTTCTCCCCACTGTATGTGGGAACTCCTTCAAGACTAATTCCTCATGAAGCTGGTTGAGAGAATGCCAAGTAGGTGTGTCCAAACTGGTACTGTATACATTTTTACAGCGTTCCTCATTCCCTCCCTTCCACTCCCTGTCTATCAGAGAAGAGATGATGAGTGAGGCAATTTGACTAAGAGCATAGTAAAAGAAAGATGGGGACATAAAAGTACATTTACTCTACTTTACTCATCTGATTCTACAGCTAACACCAGTGATGGCAGACATCGCTCTACTACAGTATGATCAGAGGAATGAAGCTTCAGACAATGCGTACTTCAGTGATAGTAGACAAAACCTCAGGTGTGGCACACTGAACTTTGGTTACATGATAACAGAGGGCTTGGTGACATTGAGACGTTGGTCAGTAGTAAGAGACACTTTGGTGATATGTTCGAGGAATGAAAAGAAACACAGTTTTCGGGATAAGACACCTAAGATTTTGTGACAATTTGACTAAGTGATAAAGACTAAAGCTTTAATTAAGAGTAAAAGAAGTGAAGACATTCACAACAGAGTTTTTTTTTCTACATCTTAGACGTGAAAACACTCAAAACCACACGACTGACTGTGTGGTAACTGAAGACAGAAGTATCCTGCACTTCATAATAATGTCATTTCTTCTAAAGAGGGCAATGTGGTAAGTGTCAAAACAAATAGGGCTGTGTGTGAACACCAGGTCATATGAGAGAATGAATAGCATATCAAGGCCTAGATCTGTTTGTTTTCTTTGTCTAGGAGCACAAAGCTGGATTTATTTCAGTGGAACGTAACCCATGACCTCTGGTGATATTAAACAGGCAAAACTCATCAGCTCTTGCCCAATATGCAGATTAATAAATAATCCAGCACTTCGTAAAATGGCCTGTTTCCGCGCCTGTACATGAAAGTCAGAATATCTTTAATGACAAGAAGTAGAAGCTTACTATTGAGAAGTCTGAATAAAAACAGCTTGACCAGTCAGCTCTGGAAGGCCATGAATCTTTACACATAATAATATCCCCTAAGACCGTGTCTATTATCCCCATATCACACTCAGTTCGGCTCAGCAGGCAACCTACTCCAAACATCTATTTAGTAGACCTATAATCTAGTTCATACATTCAAAAAATGTCTTAAAGCTTCTCTAGGCTTGGGGGTGCTATTTTCACATCCGGATGGTAGATTTGAATAGAAAAAACTCTAAAGTTTCTAAAACTGTTTGAATAATGTCTGAGTATAACAGAACTGATTTGGCAGGCGAAACCCCAAGCACATTCCATCCAGGGATTTTTTTTTTTAGGTCAATCTGTTATGGTAAGGCCGTTTTAATAGAAATATGCTTGCAGTTCCTATAGCTTCCACTAGATGTCAACAGTCTGTAGAAATTGGTTGATGTTTTTCTTTAGAGAAATGAAGAAGTACGGCTGTCCAGAACGAGGGTCCAGCCTAGGGCTCTCTAATGTTTTGATTCTTTGTTTTCCTCCGGTATTGAACACAGTTTATCCAGTCATAAATTTGATTGATTATTTACGTAAAAAAATACCTAAAGTTGTATTAAGAAAGTTGTTAGAAATATTTGGATCAAGATTACAGGTAATTTATAAGATATTTTGTTGTCATGTTGCGCGAGTTGGAACCGGTGTTTTCTTTAATCAAACGAGCCAAATAAGTGGACATTTTGGAGATATAACGACGGAATTAATCGAACAAAATGACCATTTGCGATGTTTATGGGCCATATTGGAGTGCCAACAGAACAAGTTATTCAAAGGTAAGGCATGAATTAAATCGTTATTTCTGACTTTTGTGTCGCGCCTGGCAGGATGAAATATGATTGTCTGTGGTTGTTTGATGGGGTGCTATCCCCAGATAATAGCATGGTTTGCTTTCGCCGTAAAGCCTTTTTGAAATCTGACACGGCGGCTGGATGAACAAGAAGTTCAGCTTTAATTTGGTGTATTGCACTTGTGAATGTATGAAAGTTAAATATTTGTAATAATTGATTTTGAATTTGGCGCTCTGCCATTTCACCGGATGTTGTCAAATCGATCCCGTTAACGGGATTTGATCCCTAAGAAGTTTTAATAAGAATGATAAACTACAAAGTTAATGGAGTCTATATTCATTCAATCATCATTTAAAGATCCAATATCAAATCAAACCTCAATCAAACCTCAATTCAATGCATTTAAAATAGCAAAACACTTAAAACAATAAAAGGAAAAAACAAGCACGGCAATAAAATAGATCAAATGTTATCAAAGAACATTAAACACAAAAAGGTGTCATTGATTAAAGAACAAGCTAAAAAGACTCGTTGACAAATGTGGCCGGTGAGGTATGCATGCTAAGCTTAATATTTCTTAGTGTTCCAGTATTCATCCAGCACACCAATATTCTTCCAGAATGTGTGTTTTGCTGTCAGCCATGTCTGTGGCTGAAATACGGGACACGTCTCAGGAAATTAGGCATATGTCGCGGGTCACTACTTCACAGGAGAGCCGTTTCAACAAACTTTTTTTGAAAAAATCTAAATGTGTTTTTTTGGCAAAAATGCCTTCTCAAACATGTGAACTCATGTGCCTAACACATAAACACATTTTGATTATTTAATTGAACTCCAACATTATTAGAACTTCATTTTATTGATCTCACATTTTTTCAAATTTAAAAAAAATATTATTTCCTGTTTTACAGCTTCGATGCTCTGGAGCCTGGTGTTGTTGTCGCTAAGGAGCGTTGGGACTCAGTCGGGACCAGGTTTCAGCTGCTGCGCAACGCTGACATCCTTCCTCCCATAGATGGTCTGCCTGGACAAACACCACCTGGACTGGACACAGCTCATACCGTCCCTGGGAGGGGTGCGTCACCTGAGTGGGTTGAGTCACTGATGTGATCATTATGTCTGGGTTGGCACCCCCCCTTGGGTTGTGCCGTGGCGGAGATCTTTGTGGGCTATACTCAGCCTTGTCTCAGGATGGTAAGTTGGTGGTTGAAGATATCCCTCTAGTGGTGTGGGGCTGTGCTTTGGCAAAGTGGGTGGGGTTATATCCTTCCTGTTTGGCCCTGTCCGGGGGTGTCCTCGGATGGGGCCACAGTGTCTCCTGACCCCTCCTGTCTCAGCCTCCAGTATTTATGCTGCAGTAGTTTGTGTCGGCGGGCTAGGGTCAGTTTGTTATATCTGGAGTACTTCTCCTGTCCTATTAGGTGTCCTGTGTGAATTTAAGTGTGCTCTCTCTAATTCTCTCTCTCGGTGGACCTGAGCCCTAGGACCATGCCTCAGGACTACCTGACATGATGACTCTTTGCTGTCCCCAGTCCACCTGGCCGTGCTGCTGCTCCAGTTTCAACTGTTTTGCCTTATTATTATTGGACCATGCTAGTCATTTATGAACATTTGAACATCTTGGCCATGTTCTGTTATAATCTCCACCCGGCACAGCCAGAAGAGGACTGGCCACCCCACATAACCTGGTTCCTCTCTAGGTTTCTTCCTAGGTTTTGGCCTTTCTAGGGAGTTTTTCCGCCACCGTGCTTCTACACCTGCATTGCTTGCAGTTTGGGGTTTTAGGCTGGGTTTCTGTACAGCACTTTGAGATATCAGCTGATGTACGAAGGGCTAAATAAATAAATTTGATTTGAGCTAGACAAACTTATCTTTTTCAGAAGATCAGGGAGTTTTGCCACGAAGAGGTTATGGAAATCACATGCCCTGCACCAAAGTCAAGGGCAGGACAGAAACAGGCTCTCCAAATATAGATTATCTTGTTCATGCGTGGTTCGGACAGACCAGTTCATCACTGGGGAAAGAGTTCCCAGACATCAGCACTATCTGCAGTGCCTTGATTCAAATGGCTCTCCCCTAACAAATCAAATCACAATTTATTGGTCATACACATGGTTAGCAGATGTCATTGCTAGTGTAGATAAATGCTTTGCTTCTAGATCCAACAGTGCAGCAGTATCTAACAGGTAAAATCTGACAATTCCACAACTACTACCTGATAGACACAATCTAGTAAAGGAATGGGATGAGAATGTATAAGTATAAAATATATGGATGAGCAGTGACAGAGCGACATAGGCAAGTTGCAATAGATAATATAAAATACAGTATATACATATGAGATGAGTAATGCGAGATATGTAAAACATTCTTAAAGTTGCATTCTTAAAGTGACTAGTGTTCCATTTATTAAAGTAGCCAATGATATCAAGTCTGTAGGTAGGCAGCCGTCTCTCTGTGCTAGTGGTGGCTGTTTAACAATCTGATGGCCTTGAGATAGAAGCTGTTTTTCTATCTCTCTGTCCCAGCTTTGATGCACCGGTGCTGACCTTGCCTTCTGGATGGAAGTGGGATTAACAGACAGTGGCTCAGGTGGTTGTTGTCCTTGATTATCTTTTTTGCCTTCCTGTGACATCGGGTGCTGTAGGTCTCCTGGAGGGCAGGTAGTTTGCCACCGGTGATGCGTTGTGCAGACCTCACTACCCTCTGGAGAGACCTGCAGTTGTGGGCGGTGCAGTTGCCGTACCAGGTGGTGATACAACCCGTCAGGATGCTCTCGATTGTGCACCTGTAAAAGTGTTTTCGGTGACAAGCCACATTTCTTTCAGCCTCCTGAGGTTGAAGAGGCGCTGTTGCGGCTTCTTCACCATACTGTCTGTGTCGTGGACCATTTCAGTTTGTCAGTGATGTGTACATCAAGGAGCTTAAAACTTTCCACCTTCTCCACGATCATCTCTTTTCTTTTGCGGACATTGAGTGAGAGGGTATTTTCCTGACTCCCTCACCTCCTCCCGGTAGGTCTCATCATTGTTGGTGAATGGGTCTAACACACACACACCATACGTTGCTGCTACTATATATATATTTTTTATCCTGCTACTCAGCCACTTTACCCCTGATTGTATGCACAACAACCTCATCCATCACTGACATCTTTATTGATGTTGTTATTGTACATAGTGTCAATATAAAGAAAATAATATACAGTATCTATTTCTAATATTTCTGATATGCAAGTAACCATTTGGCTGTACCGTTTACACCTTCTGTAGAGACACATCCACTCGGCAAGATGTGGCTGGGGGTTATAGCGTTTCTTTCACATTACCCATCAATTTATACAAGGGAGTCTGGGTAAGTGTCATCTAATATTTATAACATATTTACAGTGGGGCAAAAAAGTATTTAGTCAGCCACCAATTGTGCAAGTTCTCCCACTTAAAAAGATGAGGCCTGTAATTTTCAGCATAGGTACACTTCAACTATGACAGACAAAATGAGAAAATAAAATCCAGAAAAATCACATTGTAGGATTTTTTTATTCATTCATTTGCAAGTATTTGGTCAATAACAAAAGTTTCTCGATACTTTGTTATATACCCTTTGTTGGCAATGACAGAGGTCAAACGTTTTCTGTAAGTCTTCAAAGTTTTCACACACTGTTGCTGGTATTTTGGCCCATTCATCCATGCAGATCTCCTCGAAAGCAGTGATGTTTTGTGGCTGTTGCTGGGCAACACAGACTTTCAACTCCCTCCAAAGATTTTCTATGGGGTTGAGATCTGGAGACTGGCTAGGCCACTCCAGGACCTTGAAATGCTTCTTACGAAGCCACTCCATTGCCCGGGCGGTGTGTTTGGGATCATTGTCATGCTGAAAGACCCAGCCACGTTTCATCTTCAATGCCCTTTCTGATGGAAGGAGGTTTTCACTCAAAATCTCACGATACATGGCCCCATTCATTCTATCCTTTATACGGATCAGTCGTCCTGGTCCCTTTACAGAAAAACAGCCGCAAAGCATGATGTTTCCACTCCCATGCTTCACAGTAGGTATGGTGTTCTTTGGATGCAACTCAGCATTCTTTGTCCTCCAAAAACGACGAGTTGAGTTTTTACCAACAAGTTATATTTTGGTATCATCTGACCATATGACATTCTCCCAATCTTCTTCTGGATCATCCACATGCTCTCTAGCAAACTTCAGACGGGCCTGGATATGTACTGGGTTAAGCAGGGGGACACGCCTGGCACTGCAGGATTTGAGTCCCCGGCGGCATAGTGTGTTACTGATGGTAGGCTTTGTTACTTTGGTCCCAGCTCTCTGCAGGTCATTCATTAGGTCCCTCCGTGTGGTTCTGGGATTTTTGCTCACCGTTCATGTGATCATTTTGACCCCACGGGGTGAGATCTTGCGTGGAGCCCCAGATCGAGGGAGATTATCAGTGGTCTTGTATGTCTTCCATTTCCTAATAATTGCTTCCACAGTTGATTTCTTCAAACCAAGCTGCTTACCTATTGCAGATGCATTCTTTCCAGCCTGGTGCAGGTCTACAATATTGTTTCTGGTGTCCTTTGACAGCTCTTTGGTCTTGGCCATAGTGAAGTTTGGAGTGTGACTGTTTGATGTTATGGACAGGCGTCTTTTATACTGACAACAAATTCAAACAGGTGCCATTAATACAGGTAACGAGTGGAGGACAGAGGAGCCTCTTAAAGAAAGAAGTTACAGGTCTGTGAGAGACAGAAATCTTGCTTGTTTGTAGGTGACCAAATATGTATTTTCCACCATAATTTGCAAATAAATTCATTAAAAATCCTACAATGTGATTTTGTGATTTTCGTTGTTTCTCAACTGCAAAGTATGATACACAACTTTGTAGCTCTGTGTGTCTGCTTTTATCCAACGTAAAGAACACGTATGGCTCTTCAAATAGCTCAGAAAAAAACGTAAAAAACAATAATAATTATAGAACAAAAATAAAAGTAGCCGACTTAATAAATTGTTAAGATATATTATCGGCGTAATACAGAGGAGACACAAACAACTCTGTAATAATAAACCCACAAGTACAATGTTCATCCTGCCAAAATATCTCCTGCCTGGGTCTGCTCTTGTTGCAATGGCAATTCCTCTGGAAACCTGGCTTGCTGTTCAACTGTCCATTGATGAGTGAATTTAACACAAACATTGTAGTGAACATGATCATGTTACATGGACTTTAGTTGTATGAGTAAGGAGGACTGTTACCGCACGACAAGGGATACTGGAGCACCAAGTCTAGGTCCAAAAGGCTCCTTAACAGCTTCTACCCCCAAGCCATAAGACTGCTGAACAATTATTAAAATGGCCACCTGGTCTATTTACATAGACGCCCTCCCCTTTTTACACTGCTGCTACTTGCTGTTTAGTATCTATGCACAGACACAGACACACAAATTACCTCGACAACCTGTACCCCCCCCGCACATTGACTTGGTAGTGGTACCCTCTGCATATAGCCTCTTTATTGTTACAGTGGCAAGAAAGTATGTGAGCCCTTATGACTAACTTATGCAGAAATCAGGTAAGTCCAAACATTTGATCTGATCTACATCCGTCACAACAATAGACAAACAGTCTGATTATACTAATAACACAAGTTATTGTATTTGTCTGTATTGAATACGTATTTTAAACATTCACAGTGTAGGTTGGAAAAAGTATGTCAACCCCGAGGCTAATGACTTCTCCAAAAGCTAATTCGAGTCAGGAGTCAGCTAACCTGGAGTCCAATCAATGAGACGAGATTGGAGATGTTGGTTAGAGCTGCCCTGCCCCATAAAAAAAAGACTCACAAAATGTGAGTTTGCTTTTCACAAGAAGCATTGCCTGATGTGAACCATGCCTCGAACAAAAGAGATGTCAGAAGACCTAAGATTAAGAATGGTTGACTTGCATAAAGCTGGAAAGGGTTGCAAACGACCCAAAACAGAAGTAAATCAACAACAGAATGGCTTGAACAGAAGAAAATACGCCTTCTGGAGTGAACCAGTCAGTCCTGACCTCATCCCGGTTTGAGATGATGTGGCATGACCTCGAGAGCTGTTCACACCAGACATCCTAGAATATTGTGGAACTGAAACAGTTTTGTAAAGAGGAATTGTCCAAAATTCCTCCTGACCGTTGTGCAGGTCTGATCTGCAACTACAGAAAACGTTTGGTTGAGTTTATTGCTACCAAAGGAGGGTCAACCTGTTATTAAATCAAAGGGTTCACAAACTTTTTCCACCCTACACTGTGAATGTTTACACGGTGTGTTCAACAAAGACATGAAAACATAATTGTTTGTGTGTTATTAGTTTAAAACAGACTGTGTTTGTCTATTGTCGTGACCTAGATGAAGATCAGACCAAATTGTATGACCAATTTATGCAGAAATCCGGGTAATTCCAAAGGGTTCACATACAGTACACTGTACATGGCACGTCTCAGGCTGGACACATCGGCAGCCCGGACCTCTAGTCTCCACGAGTGTTGTTAACACCCCGTGGTTCCCCTTATCCAACAGTCGGTGTAGAAACCAACTCTCGAGTGTTCAGAGATAAAACACCTAGGTTCTTCTGACTGGCTGGTCTTCAGAGGTGCAAGGATAATTAGGAGTCTAAAACTAGGGTACTTGGTATAGTGCAAACACTAGATAGAACAGCAACTTGCAGAGTAGCAAGGCCTGAGCTTCTTGCCGGATGAGAGTCTGGCATTACGAGCTGGACTGGAATCTGTGACTTTTCGAAACACAACATTGTGTGTGAAAAAAAAAAGCGCCTGACCTCTGGCTGTACCCTCTGAATATTTCATGACCGGCGCTCATATTTGATGGGTGAATCTGTCAGTGGGGAAGACAGCTGCAGACGTTTGAATCTTTAAACAGAGGAAACTGTCCGACTGGGTTTCAGCAGATAAAGTGTTGCAGAGACAGAGAACCATGCAGGGACGGATGTGGCAATAAGCCCTGGCTTTCGGGAGAAAGAAGAGGTGGCAGAGGCGCAGGCATCGCGTGATGCTGCGCTGCTAATCTGACGGGTACTCGAGCCTCACAGGCAGGGCTGACACAGCATGTCCTTCAACCAGGAAGGTGCTTCAGAATGGGGAGTAGCAAAATAGAGATTTATTCACAGCTATTACCCGCCTGAATTAAACAATTATCGAAATGATACGTTAGAATAATTTCCCCATAAAAAGTTTCCACTCTGCATTACCTTCCATCTCGCATTAACCGGAGACTGAGTTGAATTGAGGAGTTGGAGAAGGATATTCTGAGAGTGGTGGCAGTTTGTATCTCTAACACAAACAGGGATAAGCAAACAGTAATTTATCTACGGGACATACAGTAAAACGTCCATATTATGGCAAGAACAGATGAAATCAAAGTTTGTCACGTGCGCCGAATACAAAAGGTGTAGACCTGACAGTGAAATGCTTACTTACAGGCTCTAACCAACAGTGTCATTTCTAAGTAAAATAAAAAAGGTATTAGGTGAACAATAGGTGAGTAAAGAAATAAAAACAACATTAAAAAGACAGTGAAAAATAACAGTAGAGAGGCTACATACAGTAGAGAGGCTACATACAGTAGAGAGGCTACATACAGTAGAGAGGCTACATACAGTAGAGAGGCTACATACAGTAGAGAGGCTACATACAGTAGAGAGGCTACATACAGTAGAGAGGCTACATACAGTAGAGAGGCTACATACAGTAGAGAGGCTACATACAGTAGAGAGGCTACATACAGTAGAGAGGATATATACAGTAGAGAGGCTACATACAGTAGAGAGGCTACATACAGTAGAGAGGCTACATACAGTAGAGAGGCTACATACAGTAGAGAGGCTACATACAGTAGAGAGGCTACATACAGTAGAGAGGCTACATACAGTAGAGAGGCTACATACAGTAGAGAGTGTATATACAGTAGTGAGGCTACATACAGTAGAGAGGCTACATACAGTAGAGAGGCTACATACAGTAGAGAGGCTACATACAGTAGAGAGGCTACATACAGTAGTGAGGCTACATACAGTAGAGAGGCTACATACAGTAGAGAGGCTACATACAGTAGAGAGTGTATATACAGTAGTGAGGCTATATACAGTAGTGAGGCTATATACAGTAGAGAGGCTACATACAGTAGAGAGGCTACATACAGTAGTGAGGCTACATACAGTAGAGAGGCTACATACAGTAGAGAGGCTACATACAGTAGAGAGGCTACATACAGTAGAGAGTGTATATACAGTAGTGAGGCTACATACAGTAGAGAGGCTACATACAGTAGAGAGGCTACATACAGTAGAGAGGCTACATACAGTAGAGAGGCTACATACAGTAGTGAGGCTACATACAGTAGAGAGGCTACATACAGTAGAGAGGCTACATACAGTAGAGAGTGTATATACAGTAGTGAGGCTATATACAGTAGAGAGGCTACATACAGTAGAGAGGCTACATACAGTAGAGAGGCTACATACAGTAGAGAGGCTACATACAGTAGAGAGGCTACATACAGTAGAGAGGCTACATACAGTAGAGAGGCTACATACAGTAGAGAGGCTACATACAGTAGAGAGGCTACATACAGTAGAGGCTATATACAGTAGAGAGGCTACATACAGTAGAGAGGCTACATACAGTAGAGAGGCTACATACAGTAGAGAATGTATATATAGTAGAGGCTATATATAGTAGCAAGGCTATAACAGTAGTGAGGCTATATACAGGCATCGGTTAGTCGGGCTGATTGATTGAGGTACTTTAACCATATCTACATGATGTACATGTAGATATGGTTAAAGTGACTATGCATATATGATAGACAGAGACTAGCAGTAGCATAAATTTAATTACCGGTCAGGAGTCATGACTTGGGGGTAAAAACTGTTGAGAAGCCTTTTTGTCCAAAACTTTGCACTCCGGTACCTCTTGCCATGCGTTAGCAGAGAGAACAGTCTATGACTTGGGTGGCTGGGGTATTTGACCATTTTTAGGGCCTTCCTCTGACACCGCCTAGTATAGAGGTCCTGGATTGCAGGCAGCTTAGCCCCATTGAATTACTGGGCCGTACACACTACCCTCTGTAGTGCCTTGCGGTCGGAGGCTGAGCAGTTGCTGTACCAGGCAGTGATGCAACCAGTGCTCTCGATGTTGCAGCTGTAGAACCTTTTGAGGATCTGAGGACCCATGCCAAATCTTTTTAGATCAAATAAGCAAAGAGAAACAACAGTCCATCATTACTTTAAGACATTTAGGTCAGTCAATACGTAACATTTCAAGAACTTTGAAAGTTTCTTAAAGTGCAGACGTAAAATCCAAGCACTATGATGAAACTGGCTCTCATGAGGACCGCCACAGGAAAGGAAGACCCAGAGTTACCTCTGCTGCAGAGAACAAGTTCATTGGAGATACCAGCCGCAGAAAATGCAGCCCAAATAAATGCAGACACATCTTAACATCAACTGTTCAGAGGAGACTGTGTGAATCAGGCCTTCATGGTTGAATTGCTGCAAAAAAAAACACTACTAAAAGGACACCAATAAGAAAAAGAGACTTGCTTGGGCCAAGAAACACGAGCAATGGACATTAGACCGGTGGAAATCTGTCCCGTGGTCTGGAGTCCAAATTGTACATTCTTGTTCCAACTGCCGTGTCTTTGTGAGACGCAGAGTAGGTGAATGGATGATCTCTGCATGTGGAGGCTGTGTGGCGCTTCGCTGGTGACACGGTCTATGATTTATTTAGAATTCAAGGCGCACTTAGTGGGACTATCATTTGTTTTTGAACAGGACAATGACCCAACACACCTCCAGGCTGTGTCAGGGCTATTTGACCAAGGAGGAGAGTGATTGAGCTGCATCAGATGTCCTGTCCTCCACAAATCACCCGACCTAAACCCAATTGAGATGGTTTGGGATGAGTTGGACCGCAGAGTGAAGGAAAAGCAGACAATGAGTGTTCAGCATATGTGGGAACTCCTTCAAGACTGTTGGAAAAGCATTCCAGGTAAAGCTGGATAAGACAATTCCAAGAGTGTGCAAAGATGTTATCAAGGCAAGGGTGGCTACTTTGAAGAATCTAAAATAAAAATAAAAATACATTTTGAATTGTTTAACACTTTTTTTTGGTTACTACATGATTCCATATGTGTTATTTCATAGTTTTGATGTCTTCACTATTATTCTACAATGTAGAAAATAGTTTTAAAAAATAAAGAAAAACCCTTGAATGAGTAGGTGTCAAAACTTTTGACTGGTACTGTATGTTATGATCTCCATGGAAAGAGGGAGGAAACTCCAAAATCATAATACAGATGGCGTTAATGAAAACATACCAACACTTCAGGTGTGTCAATCCACTTACAACAATGCATCACAAAACTGTGCATGTGTGCTAAATCCATTGTGATCACTTCAAGACCAGTGTCCCGATTTGGCCTGCCCACCACACAGGCAATAGACCTAATTGGGAAGATACACTGAAATAAGTCAAGACACAAACACAGACAACGCATGTTAGCCAAATCCATGTGGATCAGTTTTAATCCAATTAGAGGGAGAACAGCCAATGGAAGGGAGCCATGGTAAACGCTCACATCCATCATGCTTGGACAAACACAGACGCCTGCAATAGGAAACAACCACGGACCAACAGACAGGAACTTCAGGAGGGGCCGGGGGAATTGGCCAGAAAACCAGTACACCATATAACCACCTAGTTGAATTCATGGGAAAATAATGGGAAAAAAAGGCTAGCCCTGAGATTATGTGAAACTACCTTGAAAGATCAGCTTGGCATCAGGCTTTATTCCTAGGTAACACACTTTAGCATTTCCTGGAACCATCACGAAAAGAGGGAAAACATTCTTCACACCTGATATAGGCTACAGGCAATGGAAAATGTTTACGTTACGTTAGAGACTGGTTTAAAAAAAAACACTCACCTGTTTGTGTTAGAGATACAAACAGGAATATCTACGGGATGTACAGTACCAGTCAAAGGTTTGGACACACCTACTTATTCAAGGGTTTTTCTTTATTTGTATTATGTTCTGCATTGTAGAATAATAGTGAAGACATCACAACTATGGAATAACACATATGGAATCATGTAGTAACCAAAAAAAGTGTTAAACAAATTAAAATATATTTGATATATTTGAGATTCTTCAAAATAGCCATCCTTTGCCTTGATGACAGCTTAGCACACGCTTAGCATTCTCTCAACCAGCTTCATGAGATAGTCACCTGGAATGCATTTCAATTACCAGGTGTGCCTTGTTCAAAGTTTATTAGTGGAATATATTTCCTTCTTAATGTGTTTGAGACAATCAGTTGTGCTGTGACAAGGTAGGGGTGGTATACAGAAGATTGCTTATTTATACCAAATAAGGCTAAGAGAAACAACAGTCCATCATTACTTTAAGACATGAAGGACAGGCCTAGCTAGTTTACATGTTTGGTTGCTTTCTTGAGCAAGCCTAAAACTGTGATGTGAAGAAATACTGATTCACTACACAGACCCTTCCCAAGACCAATGAGTCACTGCTGGGAGAAGCTGATTTTTTTTTAAAAATACACAAGGACAAGACATATTGCCAGTTTTCAGGGGCTGGGATAAACAGCCGGAGAAAGAGTTCCGTGTGGTGCAACAAGACACTAGGGCTATATTAAGGGAGTAAACCCTCACCATGAATCACCAAACGTAAGCTGAGCTCACAGCAGTCTGTTGTTTCTATATTTCATGCTCTGTCACAGCTCAGCTAGGCTTGCCTAACCTCGTTAGACTCATGCAGAAGTGTGTATGTGTGTGGGGTGAGAGTGTGTGTGAGAGTACGCTCAAAGCATCATTGCACATCACTCCTAAAAGACGTGTCATTTGAGGATCTGTGTGTGATTGCGTTGTGTGTGTGTGTGTGTGTGTGTGTGTGTGTGTGTGTGTAAGCAGACCCTCGCCGCTACCAAAAGCAGTGGTTGTACTTGTGGTGAGATGTGCATTCATGCATTTGTGTATTATGAGCTCAGCTGACTGAGGCTGGAGTCTGATTGGTGATGGAGACAGAGGCTTGTTGCTATGGGGATGCACATGAACACAGCAGAAGAGGGTCTCCCAAAACAATAAAGGAGTTCAGTGTATGAAGATGCAAACCGATACTGACAGCACTTTCTATCATCACTCGTATAAAATAGGCCTACTAATAATAAAGACAGGCACTTCCTTCAGCCCAAGCAGGCACAAACTACCTCATGCACAGTTCAATCGGAACCCTACAAGGCCTCTCCAAGAGATTCTAACGTTTGACTGTTAATTAACTGAAGGGCAATTGCAAAGTATTGACAAGCACAGACAATAGTAGCAAGAGATGAGAGATCGAGGGGGCCCACGCTGAATAAACAATGGCATCCATTGTAGGGATATTTGATAGACTTTCTGAAACTCAATACCTAACAACTGGACTTGATGCCTGTAGTGACTCAGCAATAACCTCAACACACCGGAGGAGGAAGCCGATAGCAGCTCCACTGTTCTCCTTCCCGGAGAACTGACCTACGAACCCATTTCACACCTCGACTCGGCCTTCTGTTAGCGGACAGCACATTGACGGACATCAAACAACAGAGCCCAGTGTATCGCGTGTTCTCAAGCGAAGACGATGTCATGGAATCAAAAGTCTTCTGGTCTGGTCGCCCTCCAAAGGATTTGCCATGATACAAGCTCCCCAATCCACCCAGCGAGAGAGTTTGTGCCTGGGTCGCTCGTGCCTAGGTCATGCCCTGGGTGCAATCAACTTGTCACACCAATCCAATCCGGCGCATAGAGCTGTAGGAGGTACTAAGAGGTGGGATTGTCAGATGACAAATCCAGCACAAGTGGATTTTGGATATGATATTGGATATCAAAAATATCAAAGTGGAACTATGTTAAGATCAAATTTGGAACGATACTTTTGATTTAATAATATTGTGTAAGATTTAATGATACTATAACATCGTCAGTGCATATAAAGCGATTTCATTGAAAAGGCTTGAACATTAAATAATAGTAATAAACAATAATAATTAATAAATGTAAATCGTGTCTAAGGCAGCGGCAGGTGTCTGATTTAAAGTGGATCTGAGAGCTCTGAGAATTGCCACACTAAAAATGTCAAAACACCCTTAGGATATGACTCAAATAAAACACACATCACAATATTGCGATCTGCACAACAAAGCCATCTGTCCTTTATGCTCGCTCTAACCGCCCCCAGTGACATCCATCCCTGTGTAATACAACCCCTAGTGTTGCAGAGCATGGCCCATTTCTCTGCTTGCTGGCCATCAACAGGCCTGACCAGTCTGGCCCTGTCGCTCAGGTGCAGTGGACTGAAGTGTTGGCTCTTACCTGCGCTCTCTGTATGGGTGTGGTGGTGGCTGCTGCTGGCGCGTAATGAAGGTGGTGCCCCACACCGGGCTACTGTGGCTGTTCCTAAGCCAGCCCATAGGAGGCGACGACGGGTACGGGGTGCTCGGGAACCCGTGGTCCGACTCGGTCTCTGCGGTGAGAGAGGAGGCAGAACTCCCCATCACCACAGCAACACAACTTTTTCAGTCTACTGGGGTTCTCGCCCTTTGAACCCACAAAGTGTGTGGGACAGGGAGTAGAGGAGTGACAGTGCCTTATGGCTCAGTCTCAGGATTACAGTTTAAGGGTGGGGATAGGAGAAAAAGGTGGTCTAGGCCCGATGAAAACCCTGCTCATGTGTTCTTAGTCCTGCCAAACGTCCAACTGGCACGATTTGAAACAACCCCTATTTTTAAAAAAGGGACAGATTTCATCCTGTTAAGTGACTCCAAGTGTGCTTGAAGATGGCAATATCCAACAATATTGAATGGAAAAGGCAATAACGAGGATATCAGGAGTAATAAAAAAAAAAAAAAGTGGAATACGACAAAGTCTCAAAGTCCAGATCGAGGTGGATTTCCCACAGCGAGCAGGAAGTAGTGTTCAATCAAAGCTGTAATTGGTTGCCCCGAGCACTGATTCCAATGTGGCACTGAGTCTGCGGGAAAATAAACTCACATACTCCTCTCTTCTCTGAAGTGGGTACTATAATTCTCTCTGTCGTAGCCTTCTTAACTAACTACGTGGGCCATGTTGTCTGCAGTGTTCCTTCGTGGCATGTGCAGTCTCATACCTGGTCCAGCATGCTTGAACCCTGTGTCACGCATGGACACAGGCGGTGGAAGAGGCACACACAGAGATGACGTAGTCCTCCGTCAATCAACATCTCTGAGATAATATGGCACAGTTCAGGCACTCGACTGTTTTTTGTTGTGGTTGACAAAACAGGAATAAAAAAAACATAACCGAATAGGAACTGAGAAGTGACTGGCAGATGTCTGGGGCATTTCTTTCTTAGCACTTGAGCCAGAATGAGTTTGTCAAACTCAAACCAAACCATGACATGGATAACAACCTACATTTCTTTTAGCTATTTTCAAATACTTTCCTACTTTTAATATGGCTTTAAATAAGCGTTTAACTCAACACATATCTGAATACACTAAAGTAAAAAACGAATTTCGTTTTGTATAGTTTTTTTACTGTAATGTTTATCTGAGAAGCAGTCTCAGAATGTGAGTGATTCTGTGTGCAGGCACTGCTGCCACACTGACTGAAGCTCTGAATGAATATCCAAGGCTCATCCTTCAAATGTTGACACTTGCCTACAGCTGCTACAGCAGAACACTCGAACCACCATTTCTTTGTGGCTGAAAAGTCGCACTATTCACAACTGACAACTCTGATTGAGGCAATGTCCCGAATAGCAAGCTACTTGAACACTAAAACAAACATGAACTTCGAAATTGAACACAACCCAAAGACAACGTGTGTGCGCATAGAGCGCAATGTACAACACGAACGGGCCACAATGGAAATTGGAAGAGGCTACGGCTCCCAATCCCAACGGCCAGAGAAGTTCGAATATATATTCGACAAGTGCAACCTTCTTAGCAGACTTTCCCCTAATGGTATGCAGTCCTTTTGCCGGTGCGGCCCTGTTACAACACGGGAGATGTCGGGTAGCCTATTCGGAGCTTCACTTCAGTCTGATGATCCCGTTGATGATACGGCCGGTCTGGTGGTTCATCTGTGGGTACAGTGGGCTGTACGTGTGCCAACCTGTCAAAGCGAGTCGGTATGCCAGGGGTAACTACGATGGTGCATTCCGGGTGAGGAGTCCAACGGAGGCGTGAAGTCTAATTATATACACATGCATGTTTTATTCCAAAGAAGACAACAACACGCGAAATGATTACTACTTATATTATTTCAATCTCCCTTATTATCGACATAAAAAAAGCTCAAGTCTCTACAATAGCTCATAGGGACGGGTAGCCTCTTAACTATCAGACGAGCCGCGCCAATATTGATAATGACACATATTTTGGTTATGCCAATACAGCCTCTTGCTCATTAAAATGTCGCGAACTACAATGTGGAAAAGCTTTGCCTACAAATGCGTGCAGAAACATTTAACAATGTATCGAATTACCGTCGGTGCCAGAGCTGCAAAACGGGCGAGTTCAGAGTAAACCATGTAGGCTACAACTGTAGAAATCTGCCAGTTTCCAGTGACTAACTCAGGAGCTGACTAAATGGTATTGATGGAAGGGACTGAGCCGAAATAACAAGCTATTAAAAACGTGAAATTTGAACTAAACAGTCTCATCCAGAATGGATATTAAACGCCAATTCCACTCTCTTCCTCCCGGTCCATTCTCGTGAGCTCATCTCATAATTCCGGTGTTTTATGACGCTGATCCTCGTTGACTTCTACGAGACATCCTCGTTTCGGCCCCGTTGTCGCTTCAGAAATAAATGACTACCCATACTGCAATGCTCTATCCTGGGCCCACAGTATGTCTTTGCACCGGGGGCTGTTTTACATTATATGCATATATTTTCCCCATGGGGTTTAATTCTCCCTCTCTGATAAATGCAGTGGAGGCAGATGCAATCTCTGCCTAAAGGAGGATTACAGCGAGTCAGCAGCGCGCATGCGCATTGGCATGTTGGGCAGAGAACGCGAAGGGCTGCATTCAAGAGATCGAAACGGATAAAAACTATACAAATACTGTAGCCTATTTGTATTGTTCTAAATAAATTGCAGTAAGCTAGGCTACTCTTGACTGGCAGTCTGCCGCAGGCACACTGCCTGCCCTGAAGGACATCGAATCCCGAGCTGAAAAGGTGAAAATCTGTAGTTCTGCCCCTGAACAAGGCAGTTCACCCACTGTTCCTAGGCTGTCATTGTAAATAATTATTTGTTCATAACTGACTGGCCTAGTTAAATAAAGGAAAACTAAAAAAATAAAGCACCTGATGTCACAGGAAGGCCAAATGATCATCAAGGACATCAACCGCCATGGCATGTTCACTCCGCTATCATCCAGAAGACGAGGTCAGTACAGGTGCATCAAAGCTGGGACAGGAAGACTGAAAAACAGCTTCTATCACAAGGCCGTCAGACTGTTAAATAGGCATCACTAACTGGCTTCTGCCCTGAACTTAGTCACTGTCACTAGCCGGCTTCCACCCGGTTACTCAACCCTTAACATAAGAGGCTGCCGCCCTATGTACATGGAATCACTGGTCACTTGAATAATGTTTACACACAGTTTTACTCATGTCATATGTATATACTATGTGTTATTCAAATATTGCTGTATATTCTATGTATTCTACAGATATACTAAATATTAGATCCACATACTTTCCATAAAGTCTATGCATCACATACCAGTCCAAAGATTGGACACACCTACTCATTCAAGGGTTTTGCTACATTTGGACTATTTTCTACATTGTACAATAATAGTGAAGACAAACTATGAATTAACACATATGGAATCGTGTATAAGAAAAAAAAACACAACTGATTGGCTCAAACGCATTAAGAAGGAAAGAAATTCCACTAATGAACTTTTAACAAGGCACACCTGTTAATTTAAATGCATTCCAGGTGACTACCTCATGAAGCTGGTTGGGAGAATGCAAAGAGTGTGCAAGGCTGTCAAGGCAAAGGGTGGCTACTTTGAAGAATCTAAAATATTTTGATTTGTTCAACACTTTTTGTTGGTTACTACATAATTCCATATGTGTTATTTCATTTGTGTTGATGTCTTCACTATTATTCTACAATGTAGAAAATAGTACAAATAAATAAAAACCCTTGAACGAGTAGGTGTGTACAAACTTTTGACTGGCACTGTACATATACATATAATTTTCTTCTTCATAGTTTCAAATCAAATCTTATTGGTCGCATACACATATTTAGCAGATGTTATTGCGGGTGTAGTGAAATGCTTATCTATCAATATCTATCAATTCACAGCAATACTCAGTAATCTAAAAGTAAAATAATGGAATTAAGCAATATATAATATTTGGACGAGCAATGTTGGAGTCTGGGGTATAAATAAGTAAATAAATATATTATATATACATATATATATATATACACTCTGGACTCCGACATTGCTCATCCTAATATTATATTTTTGGTTTAATAGAACAGGGAGTGGTGACTCGGCTTGCCCATAATTGTCTGATGCTTACAGTAATTATCTCTCTCTGTCTGTGTGGGCCTCTGTGGAAGACCTCTTCCTGTTGCCACGTATTGAAAGAAGAACTCAAACTGGTCCGACTTGTGAAATAAAAAGCCCTACTGTATGAAAATGTAAAACATGATACTGACATTTGTGTCGATCAAAAGCTATAGCTTACACAACACACTTCCCCAATGGCAGAAAGATAAACTCTGAGAACACATTGCATTGGTATTAGTAAGCCTACAAGTCTGTTGCACCATTACATTTTGACACTTAACAGATGACATGTAGCCAACAATCGAATACCCTTCGGTTTATCTACAGCATAGCTGAGCAGGCTTACTGATTAGGAAAAAGAAGAAAAAAAATCTCCCCCCCCAACCGCACCCAGCATGATCTTTCTCCATCCCCCCACCGCACCCAGCATGATCTTTCTCCATCTCCCCCCACCGCACCCAGCATGATCTTTCTCTATCACCCCCCACACCCCGCATGATTTTTCTTGATTTTTCTCCATCCCCCACCGAGCATGATTTTTCTCCATCTCCCCCCCACCGAGCATGATTTTTCTCCATCTCCCCCACCGAGCATGATTTTTCCCATCTCCCCCCACCCAGCATGATCTTTCTCCATCTCCCCCACCCAGCATGATCTTTCTCCACCTCCCCCACCCAGCATGATCTTTCTCCACCTCCCCCACCCCACCGCACCCAGCATGATCTTTATCCCCCCACTGCACCCAGCATTTTTCTCCATACTCCCCCCACCGCACCCAGCATGATCTTTCTCCATCCTCCCCCATCGCACCCAGCATGATCTTTCTCCATCCTCCCCCTACCGCACCCAGCATGATCTTTCTCCATCTCCCCCCACCGCACCCAGCATGATCTTTCTCCATCCTCCCCCATCGCACCCAGCATGATCTTTCTCCATCCCCCACCGCACCCAGCATGATCTTTCTCCATCCCCGCCTCCCCCGCACTCAGCATGATCTTTCTCCATCTCCCCCCACCCAGCATGATCTTTCTCCATCTCCCCACCCCACCGCACCCAGCATGATCTTTCTCCATCTTTCTCCACCACCGCCCAGCATGATCTTTCTCCATCTCCCCCCACCGCACCCAGCATGATCTTTCTCCATCCCCCCACCCAGCATGATCTTTCTCCACCTCCCCCAGCATGATCTTTATCCATCCCCCCATCCCCAGCATGATCTTTCTCCATACTCCCCCCACCGCACCCAGCATGATCTTTCTCCATCCTCCCCCCATCGCACCCAGCATGATCTTTCTCCATCCTCCCCCTACCGCACCCAGCATGATCTTTCTCCATCCCCCCACCGCACCCAGCATGATCTTTCTCCATCCCCGCCTCCCCCACCGCACTCAGCATGATCTTTCTCCATCTCCCCCCACCCAGCATGATCTTTCTCCATCTCCCCCACCCCACCGCACCCAGCATGATCTTTCTCCATCTCCCCCTCACCGCACCCAGCATGATCTTTCTCCACCCCCCAGCATGATCTTTCTCCCCCCCCACCTCGCCCAGCATGATCTTTCTCCATCTCCCCCCTCCGCACCCAGCATGATCCCAGCATGATCTTTCTCCACCTCCCCCCCCCACCGCACCCAGCCTTTATCCAGCACCCAGCATGATCTTTCTCCATCTCCCCCACCGCACCCAGCATGATCTTTCTCCATCCTCCCCCATCCACCCAGCATGATCTTTCTCCATCCTCCCCCTACCGCACCCAGCATGATCTTTCTCCATCCCCCACCGCACCCAGCATGATCTTTCTCCATCCCCGCCTCCCCCCACCGCACCAGCATGATCTTTCTCCATCTCCCCCCCGCACCCAGCATGATCTTTCTCCATCTCCCCCACCCCACCGCACCCAGCATGATCTTTCTCCATCTCCCCCCCACCGCACCCAGCATGATCTTTCTCCATCTCCCCCCTCACCGCACCCAGCATGATCTTTCTCCCCCCCCACCGCACCCAGCATGATCCCCCATCCCCCCCACCTCCCCAGCATGATCTTTCTCCATCTCCCCCCCCGCACCCAGCATGATCTTTCTCCACCTCCCCATCTCCCCCACCCCACCCAGCATGATGATCTTTCTCCATCCCCCCCCCCAGCCACACCCAGCATGATCTTTCTCCATCCCCCTCCCCCACCGCATGATCTTTCTCCACCCCCCCACCCCCACACACACACAGTACTGTAACCCTTTGTTACAAGGCACCTGTTCCTGTAGACACCTGTCTGTGAGGCAGACCAGCTGGGTCTCAGACAGAGACAGAGCAAGAGACAGACAGAGAGAGAGTGACAGAGAGAGTGTGCATTTGAGAGAGTCAGTGCCAGCAAGAGATTAAGTTCATTCAGTAGTCACAAACGAAAGCACAATCTGTCTCCACCCAGTGAGGCAAATGGCATAAATATGATTCACATTTAGGTTGCCAGCATGGAAAGTTGTCCTGACTGGAGAAAGATCATGCTGGGTGCGGTGGGGGGATGGAGAAAGATCATGTATCTCCCCTCCATGTCCCCCCACCGATCATGCATCCCCCCCACCGCACCCAGCATGATCTTTCTCCATCTCCCCGCCCCCACCGCACCCAGCATTATCTTTCTCCATCTCCCCCCACCGCACCCAGCATGATCTTTCTCCATCTCCCCCCCCACCGCACCCAGCATGATCCTTCTCCACCCCCCCACCGCACCCAGCATGATCTTTCTCCCCCCCCCCCCACCGCACCCAGCATGATCTTTCTCCACCCCCCCACACACACACACACACACAGTACTGTAAACCCTTTGTTACAATGCACCTGTTCCTGTAGACACCTGTCTGTGAGGCAGACCAGCTGGGTCTCAGACAGAGACAGAGCAAGAGACAGACAGAGAGTGACAGAGAGAGTGTGCATTTGAGAGAGTCAGTGCCAACAAGAGATTAAGTTCATTCAGTAGTCACAAACGAAAGCACAATCTGTCTCCACCCAGTGAGGCAAATGGCATAAATATGATTTACATTTAGGTTGCCAGCATGGAAAGTTGTCCTGACTGTGAAGTATAACACAAGCTTTGACATAAGAGTGGTTTTAATCCTCATCTCCCAAGCACACAACCAGAAAGCTGCATTCAGTAGACAACGTATTATGGCTACGACAGTGCAGTCTTTAAACAGAAGTTTTAAAGTGCAAGACGCATACATATTGGGAAAGCATTACAGTCATTTATTTGACAACGTTTCTTCCATAGGCCATGTCACATTTTATTTCCATTTAGCGTTTAGGAATGTAGTACAGGCTAGTCTACTCTACTCCTCTCTATGGCATGCTTGACTAGCCATACAGGGCAGACAGACAGACAGTCGAACCATATCCTATGTTGCTCACAGCCATGAGGGGTTAGCTAGAGAGCAATGGCTAGTTGACCTGTCATCATGTTCCTACCGCGGCCAAATAAAACAACTCGCAACAAAGTTCCACAAGAAAGCAGCACGAGTTTGTCAGTTTGCCTACAATGTAGCAGCAAGAAATCCCATACTGGGATGACGAGGGACAGCGGGAGACAAGGAAGCCGGGGGACAATTGTAAACAAAGACAACCGTATACCGCGAATATATATGGACATAATCGATATTGTCACAGGCTTTCTGTTTCTGATTCTCCGTCGAAAGGATTCTTACCTCAAGACACGTAGCTGGTGATTTGAGGTTGACGACAAGCTGGTCCTTTCTTGATTTTCGAACGTGTTAACTTTTCTGTATGCGCCAAATGAGAAGTTATCTCAGAAATGGCACTTTGGCGAGCATCAGCTGCCGAAGTCAGTACACTGTTCAATATTACCTTCTCACTCCAGTGCATCCTTGAGCTATTTGTTTTACTAGCTCTCATTTATCATTCATTGAGTTAGGTTAGGTGCTGAATACAGTCACCATGTAGCCTACGTTACATCAAACACCCCAGGAAGGGAATCTCCAAGGGGCCAAAGCAAGTTAAGTATGCGTATAATTCATTCGGGAATATGACCATAAGAACTACGTTTCCCACGGTGCACTGTAAATCTATTGTAATTGTTTTAATCAATCATCAGTTGAAATTGACCTTTTATAAAAAAAAATAGCACTGTTTATTTTCTGAAGTTGTTTATTAAAGACAAATAAATCAATTTATATATCAAAAATATGGGTTTCTATTATTGTATTACATTATGCATACTTATATGCTAGATAAAACACTGCCTTATCTCAGCTCACTGGTCACCATAGCAGCACCTACTCATAGCACGGGCTCCAGCAGGTATATCTCACTGGTCACCCCCAAAGCCAATTCCTCCTTTTGGTGGTCTTTCCTTCCAGTTCTCTGCTGCCAATGACTGGAAGGAACTGCAAAAATCTCTGAAGCTGGAGACTCATATCTCCCTCACTAACTTTAAGCACCAGCTGTCAGAGCAGCTCACAGATCACTGGACCTGTACATAGCCCATCTGTAAACAGCCCATCAATCTACCTACCTCATCCCCATACAGTATGTATGTATTTATTTTGCTCATTTGCACCCCAGTATCTCTATTTGCACATTCATCTTCTGCACGTCTACTATTCCAGTGTTTAATTGCTATATTGTAATTACCCTCGCCACCATGGCCTATTTATTGCCTTATCTCACCTCATTTGCACTCACAGCACTCATAGACTTTTTGCTTTCTTTTGTTCTACTGTATTATTGATTGTATGTTTGTTTTACTCCATGTGTAACTCTGTGTTTTTGTATGTGTTGAATTGCTATGCTTTATCTTGGCCAGGTCACAGTTGCAAATGAGAACTTGTTCTCAACTAGCCTACCTGGTTATATAAAGGTGAAAAAATAAAAACATTTAAAAAAAAATATTATTGTTTTACAATTAATTTTATTTGATTCTATATGACTATACAGGTAGCCTACATCGAATTATTAATTAAGCAACAACCGTTTACACAACCTATCAATAGGCACACGAAACATTTAAAAAAAAACTCACATAAACACATGTTTTACGAATACCAGTGAAATGTAGAATGTATATCTATTTCTATTCCATTTATTTTATGTTATATGAATATCCCAGCGTCGCTGAAACAAAGCCAAAATGAACTGTCCCGCCTAACCTTATTATTTTGCAGACATCTGCTGTCATCTAGCGGCACGACGCAAACGTGCACCTTTCGAAAAAAACAACTGATCTGGGTAAAAGACATTAGATTTAAGAAATACGCTTTTCCCAACTCAGTAAATGCATATAGATAATAATAGAACAACTTTTTTTCCCCCAGAAGGGACTTCAGTTCTGGCATTCGGATTAGGGAGCCAAACATGTAACTGCAGGATGAACATGTAGCCTCTACAAGAAAAACATCAACAGAGCATAACATTTAATTATGAATTTCTACCGTCATATTTTTCAAATCAAATCAAATTGTATTTGTCACATACACGTGTTTAGCAGATGTTATTGCACGAAATGCGTGTGTTTCTAGCTCCAACAGTGCAGTAATATCTAACAAGTAATATCTAACAATACACACAATCTAAAGAAAAGGAATGGAATTAAGAATATATGAGTATTTGGATGAACAATGTCAGAGAGGCACAGACTACGATACAATCGAATAGGATAGAATACAGTATATACACATGAGATGAGTAATGCAAAATATGCAAACATTGGGGTATGCTTGGGGTAGATTTAATGTTCGTGGGTGTAGTTTATACTTTATTATAGGCCTACATAGTGCCACATTTTTCATATTATGTATTTGTTTTTACAATATATTAGAGGACATCTAACATAAACAGTTTATATACATCAATAATGCAAGGGTTTTCTAAGATATCAACATTTGCCAAAATCTGGGAAAAGGTTAATAACATCATATACCAAAGAAATGCCTTGCATAAACTACCTGCACAAAGCTTTTGCATTGACGTGTCACTCGGTGTGTTTGAACCATGCAGGGTTCATATAAGTGTATATATGTTCGTCAGTGTTATGACTTTAACATGTATCATGACAAAGATTGAGCAGGGGGCTATAATATGAATTCTACATTAATTAAGCATTTTGAAATATGAATAATCTAAACGTACATCTCTTGTCCCTCTCTCAATACTAGAAATGGCACCGTGGGCGAGGCAATTAAAACGTTTAAATAAGGGTTTGAGATCATGTGCACATGGTGACCCTGAGCGGTGGGAATTAAACCCGTTCAGGGGTGAAACGTGGGCTCAAGAATAGCGGGAAATACTGTGCTGAGAAAGTTAGACGGTTGATTTTCAGATGTCGGTTAGGTTAAATGTACTTTTTTGGGACTAATATGACAGCTATTCTACAGTGGCTATTTATTTAATTTGCACAGTCTTCGGAATAACATAATCTTTCGGCTTCTGTAAAATCGGCTACATAAACGAACATGCTAAACCGGTCTGGAGTTAGCTACTTGGATTGGAAGACCTCTTTGTGAAGAAAGTATGTGATGGCATCGGATTTGGACGTTCTTTATTGCGCTTGTCACGTTGAAAGACTTGTTCCGCCTTTGTTTGACAATCCAGAGCTGTAGCTGTGCTTTGCTTTTCATACATTTAAAATGTAGCCATTGCTCCAATGTTTTTTTTTTAGACCAAACAACAAAACAGAGCAATAATTTATTTCGGATTTTAGTGTGTGTATCGACTTCAAAGGCCAGCAGCTCTATGTGCACACTGTTGTCATGACAATGCTACGGCAAAAAGGCGCATGGCAAATTGGTGAGGCGTTCCTGCGTGGGACTTCTATTAAACTATTCTACTACAGACAGTTTACAAGTCCATTATCACTAAATAATTCTAATTACGTTGGCTATGCAGTCTAGAATGGCATGGTTCATGAAGCCAAATATTTTAAATACGAATGTTATATTGGGTTTACGTGGGACTGGGTACAGCGTGTGATCCCGCTAGTCAGGAAAGGGATGCTTTTAGGCTGACATTATCTTCTTGTTAATAGCCGGCGCACGTGGAAGTGACAGCCTCTACAATAAATCCAGGAAAGAGTTTAGGCTAGCTGCTTGGAGGAAAACGGAAATCCAGGGGTCTGTTTGTGAGTGTGTGTTTGTTTGTGTGTGTGTCTCTGAATTTTAAATGAAATCAAATTGTATTCGTCGCATACACATATTTAGCCGATGTTAATTGCTGGTGTAGCGAAATGCTTATGTTCCTAGTTCCAACAGTGCAGCAATATCTAACAACACAAACAAATCTAAAAGTAAAAGTATAGAAATATTAGGGTGATTAGTGTCCGAGTCTGGAGTATCAAAAAATGTATATAAGTACCAGTCAAAAGTTTGGATACACCTACTCATTCTAGAGTTTTCTTTGTTTTTACTATTTTCTACATTGTAGAATGATAGTGAAGACATCAAAACTATGAAATAACACATGGAATCATGTAGTAACCAATCAAAATATATTTAAAATTATTCCAAGTAGCCACCCTTTGCCTTGATGACAGCTTTGCGCACACCTGGCATTCTCTCAACCAGCTTCACCTGGAATGTTTTTCCAACAGTCTTGAAGGAACACTTTTTTTGGTTACTACATGACTTCATATGTGTTATTTCATAGTTTTGAGTACTTCACTGTTATTCTACAATGTAGAAAGTAATAACAAATAAAGAATAACCCTGGAATGAGTAGGTGTGTCCAAACTTTTGACTGGTATTGTACACACACACACACACACACACACACAGTGCATTCGGGAAATTATTCAGACCCCTGGACTTTTTCTAAATGTTACATTACAGCCTTATTCTAAAATTGATTAAATATGTTTTTTCTTCATCAATCTAGATACCCATAATGACAAAGCAAAAACAGGTTTTTAGAAATGTTTGCAAATACATTACAAATAAAAACTGAAATTTCACATTTACAAAAGTTCAGACCCTTTCCTCAGTACTTTGTTGAAGCACCTTTGGCAGCAATTACAGCCTCGAGTCTTCTTGGGTATGACGCTACAAGCTTGTATTTGGAGAGTTTCTCCCATTCTTCTCTGCAGATTTTCTCATGCTCTGTCAGGTTGGCTGGGGAGCATTGCTGCACAGCTGGGTTCAAGTCCGGTCTCTAGCTGGGCCACTCAAGGAAATTCAGAGACTCCTGCGTTGTCTTGGCTGTGTGAGATGTTCAAGTCCGGCTGTGATGTTCAAGTCCGGCTGTGAGAGAGAGACATGCAAATAACTGTGCAGCGATGCTCCCCATCCGACCGACAAAGCTTCAGAGGATCAGCAGAGAAGAATAGGAGAAACTCCCCAAATACAGGTGTACAAGCCTTTAGTGTCATATCCAAGAAGACTCAAGGCTGCAATCGCTCCAAAAGGTCTTTCAACAAAGTTATGAGTAAATGGTCTGAATACTTATGTAAATGTGATTTTTCAGTTTTCTTGTTGTAATAATTAGTAAAACAAAATGTTGCTTTGTCATTATGGGTTATTGTGTGTAGATTGATGAAGGGAAAAACTATTTAATATATTTTAGAAAGAAGCTATACTGTAACAAAATCTGAAAAAAGTAAAAGGGTCTCAATAAGTTTTGAATGCAGCAGCCTCTAAAGTGCAGTTTATGAGTAACCGGGTGGTAGCCAGCTAGTAACAGTGACTAAGTTCAGTGCAGGGTACTGGGTGGAGGCCGGCTAGTGATGACTAACAGTCTGATGGCCTTGTGATAGAAGCTGTTTTTCAGTCTCTCGCTCAGCTTTGATGCACCTGTACTGACCTCACCTTCTGGATAAGAGCGGGGTGAACAGGCCGTGGCTCGGGTGGCTGAGGTCCTTGATGATCTTCTTGGCCTTCATGTGACACCGGATGCTGTAGATTTCCTGAAGGGCAGTCAACTGTCTCCCAGTGATGCGTTAGGCTGACCGTAGAACCCTCTGAAGTGCCTACCAGGCGTGATACAGCCTGACAGGATGATCTTAATGGTGCATCTGTGAAGTGTCTTAGGGGCCAAGCCCAATTTCTTCACCGTCTTGAGGTGGAAGAGGCACTGTTGTGCCTTCTTCGCAACACTGTCTGTGTGGGTGGACCATGTTTGTATGTCATTGTGGCAGTGTGCTGAGATTACAGGGCTATGGACTACCCCGAGGGGATGCCAGTTCACAAGGGTGTTTCCTTTGTCCTTCATAAAATGATTTCATCATTGTTACGGATTAGACCTGTATCCAATCTGACTGCAACAGTTATAAACAGGAATATGAATCTCCTGTTCTGCTTAGCTGATTCTGATAGTTGTATTAATTTACAACCCTCCGGTGGATACATTTTTACAATGCTTTCCTCAATGCAATAATAACTATCTCATTGCCTATGGACATTTTAAAGGGTACTTACAATGCTAAACGTCAACTTCCTGTCCGAAAGACTATAAAACACTTGAACACCCCAGGTTTGTGTGTACATGCTGTTCCCTTGCTTCTCTGTCAGGGCATGCAATGACACCTTTCTCCAGCTATACAATCCCATATAGGGCCCAGATACATTTACATTACATTTACATTTAAGTCATTTAGCCGACGCTCTTATCCAGAGCGACTTACAAATTGGTGCATTCACCTTATGACATCCAGTGGAACAGCCACTTTACAATAGTGCATCTAAATCTTTTAAGCGGGGGGGTGAGAAGGATTACTTTATCCTATCCTAGGTATTCCTTAAAGAGGTGGGGTTTCAGGTGTCTCCAGAAGGTGGTGATTGACTCCGCTGTCCTGGCGTCGTGAGGGAGTTTGTTCCACCATTGGGGGCCAGAGCAGCGAACAGTTTTGACTGGGCTGAGCGGGAACTGTACTTCCTCAGTGGTAGGGAGGCGAGCAGGCCAGAGGTGGATGAACGCAGTGCCCTTGTTTGGGTGTAGGGCCTGATCAGAGCCTGGAGGTACTGAGGTGCCGTTCCCCTCACAGCTCCGTAGGCAAGCACCATGGTCTTGTAGCGGATGCGAGCTTCAACTGGAAGCCAGTGGAGAGAGCGGGGTGACGTGAGAGAACTTGGGAAGGTTGAACACCAGACGGGCTGCGGCGTTCTGGATGAGTTGTAGGGGTTTAATGGCACAGGCAGGGAGCCCAGCCAACAGCGAGTTGCAGTAATCCAGACGGGAGATGACAACCATCAGATCCTCCTCTCCACCCTCTCCGAGTAAGTCATTAGCCTCGGGGTTATGGTGGAAAATTACAAGATTATGTTATAATACGGTTGTTTTATGCAACAGAATAGAGGATTCTTATAACTATTGTGTGTGTGTTCTACTGAGGATGGGCCTCTGGGAGATAACACTGACAAAGGAGATGTACGATGTCTTTTGGGTGATAAAACCTAAAGAGCATTCTAGAGCATGAGTTAATGTTTCTGTTCTATACCGTACCAGGGAGACATGGCTCCAGTATGGAGTTAGAGGGCCAGACACTGGTCTCTACACAATGAAAACTGTTGACACAGCAGATACGGTCTGCTATGTATTAATGGTATCTTTCATACAAATCTTAACCTTGTGACCCATTCTATATATCTGCTGTTCGTCATGTAGGTTGAAAGGGGTGTATCTTGGCTATAAAATACCTTTGTACTTTTGTCTCGGGCTATCAACAAATCATCTGAGCGTGAATCGTCGACCAGCTATGACCAGCCATCATTATCGTAGAGCACTCAATCGATTCACTTTAAATGTGTGCGTTGTATTGACTTGCTCCCTTATTAATAAGTGATTAAAGATTTAGTTTAAGTATAACTCTGACTTGTGTGATAAGTTTGTCTCTCCTCATTTGATAGTAAAGAAATTAACCACCACAGGGTTCACATACTTTTCCCATTTTATGCACCCTATGTTTGTCTATTGTTGTGACTTCGATGAAAATCAGGTCAAATGTATGCTGAAATCCAGGTAATTCCATGGGGTTCACATACTTTTTCTTGTCACTGTATTTGAATGGGGTGGGGGTGTGTGTATTTTTGTCAATAACAGCTGGTGCGCGATATCTAATATTCAAGAAGTCTCGAGGTATTGCTCGCCGGAGTACCTTATGATAAACTGTAGACCACACTATCTACCTAGAGAGTTCTCATCTATATTTTTCGTAGCCGTCTATGAAAATGCTCATCCAGAAGCGGCGCTTCTAGTGGCCGAGTACTGTAATGCAGGTAAACTTCAATCAGTTTTAATAAAAATTTACCAGCATGTCACATGTGCAACCAGAGGAAAAAAACTCTAGATCACCTTTACTCCACAAACAGAGATGCCTACAAAGCTCTCCCCCACCCTCCATTTGGCAAATCTGACCATAATTATATCCTCCTGATTCCTGCTTACAAGTACAGTACAAACTAAAGCAGGAAGTACCAGTGACTCGTTCAATACGAAAGTGGTCCAAAGACGCGGATGCTACGCTACAGGACTGTTTTGCTAGCACAGACTGGAATATGTTCCGGGATTCATCCAATGGCATTGAGGAGTATACCACTTCAGTCATAAGCTTCAGCAATAAGTGCATCGACGACGTCGTCCCCACAGTGACTGTATGTACATATCCCAACCAGAAGCCATGGATTACAGGCAACATCGAGCTAACAATTGACAGTGTGATAACGCTCTCGGTAGCCGATGTGAGCAAGACCTTTAAACAGGTCAACATTCACAAAGCCGCGGGGCCAGACAGATTACCAGGACGTGTACTCCAAGCATACACGGACCAACTGGCTAGTGTCTTCACTGACATTTTCAAGCTCTTCCTGACGAGTCTGTAATACCTACATGTTTCAAGCAGACCACCATAGTCCCTGTGCCCAAGGAAGCGAAGGTAACCTGCCTAAATGATTACTGCCCCGAAGTACTCACATCAGTAGCCATGAAGTGCTTTGAAAGGCTGGTCATGGCTCACATCAACAGCATCCTCCCGTATACCAGGAACGGCAGGTAGTCTAGTGGGTAGAGCGTTGGACTTGGAAAGGTTTCAAGATTGAATCCCCGAGCTGACAAAGTAAAAATCTGTCGTTCTGCCCCTGAACAAGGCAGTTAACCCACTGTTCCCAGGCCGCCATTGAAAATAAGAATTTGTTCTTAAAACCTCTTAAATCTACACTTCATTAAAACACACATGCAGGGTACTGTTGTGAATCCAGCCAACAAGTCAGATTTTTAAAATGCTTTTCGGCGAAAGCATGAGAAGCTATTATCTGATAGCATGCAACACCCCTAAAGACCCGCAGGGGACGTAAACAAAATAATTAGCATAGTCGGCGCTACACAAAATGCAGAAATAAAATATAAAACATTCATTACCTTTGACCATCTTCTTTGTTGGCACTCCTAGATGTCCCATAAACATCACTATTGGGTCTTTTTTCCGATTAAATCGGTCCATATATAGCCTAGATATCGATCTATGAAGACTGTGTGATCAAGGAAAAAAACAGCGTTTTATAACGCAACGTCATTTTTGAAAATAAAAAAAGTTGACTATAAACTTTCACAAAACACTTCGAAATACTTTTGTAATGCAACTTTAGGTATTAGTAAACGTTAATAATCGATCAAATTGATCACGAGGCGATGTATATTCTATAGCTGTACGTCTTGAAATAATGTCCGGATAAATCTCATCCAAAATATCCGGTCGGAGACCGGAAGAAATGGGCTGTCTCTTGTATGTTTGACCAAGAAACAAATCCTAGGCAAATGACAAGACTGTTGACATCGTGTGGAAGCTGTAGGTATTGCAACCACGGCTCCAGGTAATGTGGTTTCTATTCAACAATACATTCAAGTGGCGCATTGATATTTTTTCCAGTTTTCAGTGATCAGATTTTCCTGCGCTTTTCGATGAAACGCATGTTCTGTTATAGTCACAGCCATGATTTAACCAGTTTTAGAAACGTCTGAGTGTTTTCTATCCACACATACTAATCATATGCATATACTATATTCCTGGCATGAGTAGCAGGGCGCTGAAATGTTGCGCGATTTTTAACAGAATGTTCGAAAAAGTAATGGGTAGACTTAACAGGTCTGACTTGCATTGTTAAATAAAGGTAAAATAAAAATACCCTAGACCGACTCCAATTTGCATACAGATCCACAGATGTCTCAATCACACTCCACATGGCTCTTTCCCACCTGGACAAAAGGAACACCTATGTGAGAATGCTGTTCATTCACCATTGACCGCTCAGCGTTCAACACCATAGTGCCCACAAAGCACTTCACTAAGCTAAGTCCCTGGGACTAAACACCTCCCTTTACAACTGGATTCTGGACTTCCTGACAGGCCGCCCCCAGGTGGTAAGGGTAGGCAACAACACATCTGCCACGCTGATCCTCAACACTGGGGCCCCTCAGCGGCCGAATAGGCCCCCATTAACATCGACGAGGCTGTAGTGGAGCGGGTCGTACACTGCAGTTCACCTTGTGTCCACATAACCAACAAACGATCATGGTCCAAACACACTAAAGAGCACACAACAACCCCCCCCAGGAGACTGAAAAGATTTGGCATGAGTCTCCAGATTCACATAAAGTTCTACAGCTGCACCCTCGAGAGCATCCTGACCAGTTGCATCACCGCCTGGTATGGCAACTGCTCGGCGCTACAGAGGGTAGTGCGTACGGCCCAGTACATCAAGCTTCCTGCCATCCAGGACCTGTATAATAGGTGGTGTCAGAGGAAAGCCCATACAATTGTCAGAGACTCCAGTCGCCCAAGTCATAGACTGTTTTCTCTGCTACCGCACAGCAAGCGGTACCGGAGCGCCAAGGACCAAAAGGCTTCTTAACAGCTTCTACCCCCAAGCCATAAGACTGCTGAACAATTAATCAAATTCCTATTTACATTTTGTACACTGCTGCTACTCGCTGTTTATTACCTATGCATAGTCATAGATATAGTCACAGTCATAGATCATAACTCTTCTTGAACTGCACTGTAGCTTAAGGGTTTGTAAGTAAGCATTTAATGGAAAGATCTACACTTATTGTATTCGGTGCCTGTGACAAAGTTTGATTTGATTTCATATAGTTGTTTCTGTGTTAAGTACTATCAGTCAAAGAGGATGTCTCAAGTTCAAACGAAACCAGGAGTGCTGATCTAGGATCAGCTTTACAGGCCCTGGTTCTATTGCTGCCGTATGATGATTATCCCTAGGCACTGATCTAAGGTCAGATGTACATCCACCCTGTATGGTTATTTGGGGAAGGAAAGCTGATCTTAGATCTGTGACTAAGGGAAACGTCTTCCCCCTTGTATGACCTCACATCTTTGGCAGATATGTTTTGTAAACAGATGCTGTGTGTCTCCTGGTTTCTCTTGTCTCTCTGATGGTTTTCTTGGGACTAATCTTGTTAGGGACAAATAGTTTTACAGGCAAACGTGTCCATGCGTTTTAATAGCTAGTCACACTTTATTTTAAACAGTGTTGTTGAGTTTGCTGGTTGACTTTCACATGCCAAACGTGCATACACGTACGCGCACACACACACGAACACACACATACACACACTGTCATCCACATTGGAGTAATCACTCTGTTCTGTACACTGAAGTTCAGCAGTTCACTGCTATTCAGCAAAAGCAGAGTGATGCTGCGGAGGATTGATAAGCTAGCTGTCTGTAGAAAGGAAGCCTCTTAAAAGCCTGCCGATAGATCTGTAAAGCCTTCTGTGCCTTTGTGGAGTATCCTGAGTGGCCCCTGGTGCTGGATCCAGACTAGGCTGATAGATACTGTATCCCCAAGGCCTTATTGCTTTCGAAGCATCTTTAACATGAGCAGCATGCTGACAATCTTATGCTTCAGTTTTGACTTAACTCCCCCTAATAAAACTCCACACAACTTCTGTGCTACTGTATGTCCTTTTATTCTGCAAACAACTTCCACACGTTCAATGCCCACCCAACCCAAACCATCTTAAATGTCTTTTATGATTCCTTCACAACCCACAAAAAACCTTAATTCAATCGCCACATGATCGATCACACACAAACTCCGACACATAGATCATTCTCAACCTCTAAACAACCTCCGTAAAACCACAAATCCACACAACCTCTGCTTGACCCTAAACGACCTACTATAACCAGGGTTCCTATTATGACAACTGTCAGAATAACTGTTTCTAGCTGTACACACTGTGTAGTTCCATTCATAAATATGTGTTCCCTCTAGTGCAGAATTTCTCAAACTCGGGGTCGCGGCCACATGTGGGGTCACCTGATTTGCAAATGGGGTCGCGAGAGAAAATCTGAAATATATATATACATTTTTTTACTTTGTTCACGTAACCTCCGGTAGCCACTATATTTTGGTTTGTGGTTTCTTCCTCCAAGTCCCTAGAGGCACCAAAACGTAACATTTAAGAACATTTTGAAGATTATTTGTGGGACAAGGTGCAAGAAAACTAAAAGCTGATTTATCTAACTCAGTAGAGACTAAAGGAATTTCCAGAGTTAATCATCCCTGGGACCAGGTGTAGTAACTCTGTTGTCTAAAGTTTAGTTAAGATGATGATCTTCTACAGTAAGCATGACACATACTGATTATATGATTATTGTAGAGTGTAAAATGTGGTTTCTGCTATCTTCCAACTAGACACCCGCAGCGTTCTAGTGATACATGGCAACCCTAGGATCCTATGATCTGACCACTGCAATATGTCTGTCTACTCTAGGGTCTTCAACTGGACCTGTCACCGGGTCTGCAGTGTCCGGTCATCATCATATTGCATACCATACCCAGTTCTGTTACAAATGTTTTATAAAATTCAGGTGCAGTCAGGAAAAGCCCTGTCCAATCCAGGCCTCAGGATGCAACAGTTGAAGGGGATATCTCACGTGACCATGCAGGTGGATGCAGGGAGCGGTTTGAAAGACATCTGAGGCAACAGACACAATACTTTGGGGAAAAGTGAGTTCAATAAATTTGCAATGCGAGAGCTGACTGGTAGAGGTTAGTTGACATTAAACTTGGATCCGGCAACCAAATATTTAGACTTGAACCTCAAGGACTAGGCTGATACTGGGCTGTTACGTATCTATACACAGACAGCCTCCGAGACAAAGTAGTTCCAGTGTTCTCTCTCTCCATGTTTCCGCCCCTACTGTTTCTCCTTTGACCTCTAATGTGTAGCAACATCTCAGCTTTGCCTGTGCTCCCCTTGCTCTCTTTCACCCATGTTGTCTGAGTGTGTAGTTAGCTCCTCTCATTGGAGTCTCTCTCAGTCCGTTAGAATGCAAGTTTGTTGGAGTGATGAAGGGCCACCTCACTGACACAGTCACACACTTGAACTTTACCCTCTGATAGAGTGAGACAAGTCTCTTTTAGGGTACAGGATAGTGAGAGAATGTGGTGTTGGTAGTTTTAGAATTGGTAGTAAAAACGTTTTTAAAAACTTGTTATCGAGGGGTAGATGTTTGTTAATGACAAATTACGTAATGAGTGGGTTTGTGAGTGTAGGACAGTTAGTGTATTAGTGTTTTTTAGTAGTGTGAGAAGTGGTGGTCTGGGTTTGTGAGTGTAGGACAGGTTGTGTATTTGTGTATTTTAGCAGTGTGAGAAGCGGTGGTCTGGGTTTGTGCTGTTGTTGGGTATGTAGTATGAGATGGAGTGGTCTGTGTTTGTGCTGTTGTTGGGTATGTAGTATGAGATGGAGTGGTCTGTGTTTGTGCTGTTGTTGTGTATGTAGTATGAGATGTAGTGGTCTGGGTTTCTACTGTTATTGGGTATGTAGTATGAGAAGCAGTGGTCTGTGTTTGTGCTGTTGTTGGGTATGTAGTATGAGATGGAGTTGTCTGTGTTTGTGCTGTTGTTTTGTATGTAGTATGAGATGTAGTGGTCTGGGTTTCTACTGTTGTTGGGTATGTAGTATTAGAGGCAGTGGTCTGTGTTTGTGCTGTTGTTGGGTATGTAGTATTAGAGGCAGTGGTCTGTGTTTGTGCTGTTGTTGGGTATGTAGTATGAGATGTAGTGGTCTGTGCTTGTGCTGTTGTTGTGTATGTAGTATGAGAGGCGGTGGTCTGTGTTTGTCTTTTGTCTCCCCATTTTGCTTTACTACCTGATACAATAAATTATGCTTGCCAATCACTTACCCCAGGTAACAGTACACCATGCACTGCAATCACCTGGCCCCTAGGTTCAGGAGGTCTGGTGCGTGGAGGAGGCACCGGATGGACCGGGCTGTGGGGGATCACTGGAGCTCTGTTGCAGCCTTGGCACCATTCCTCCAGGCTGGATGACTACTTTAGCCCAGACCCTCCAAAGTGCAGGCACAGGTTGAACCGGGCTGTCGGTGAGCACTGGAGATCTGGTGCATACCACTCGCACCTTTCCCTTAGGCTCAATACCCACATTCGCCCGGCACGGGCGGAGCGCAGGCATAGGGCGCACTGCACCCTCCCAGCGCCCCAGAGACACAGCACGCCCTGCCTAGATGTCCACTCTCACATGGCACTTGCAGGGGGCTGGCCTATAGCGCTCCGGGCTAGGAGCGCGAACTGGCAACAACGTGTGCTTGACCGCATAACATGGTGTCGACCAGTACAATGCTTCTTCCGGTAAGCACAGGGAGTTGGCTCAGATCTATTGCCTGACTCCGCCAATCCCCCAGTATGTCCCCCCCCCCAAAAAAATGGGGGCTGCCTCTCGTGCCTGTTGCGCTGCCTTACCTCATATCGCTGCCACTCAGTTTTTGCTGCCTCCAGTTGTTTAACTTGGGTCAAGCGTTTCGGGTAGCCTTCCACAAGCTTCCCACAACAAGTGGGTCAATTTTGGCTCATTCCTCCTGACAGAGCTAATGTAACTGAGTCAGGTATGTAGGCCTTGCTCGCACATGCTTTTCCAGTTCTGCCCACAAATCTTCTATAAGATTGAGGTCAGGGCTTTGTTATGGTCACTCCAATACCTTGACTTTGTTGTCCTTAAGCCATTTTGCCACAACTTTGGAAGTATGCTTGGGGTCATTGTCCAATGGGAAGACCCATTTGCGACCAAGCTGTAACTTCCTGACTGATGTTTTGAGATGTTGCTTCAATATATCCACATAATTGTCCTTTCTCATGATGCCATCTATTTTGTGAAGTGCACCAGTCCCTCCTACAGCCCGACAACATGATGCTGCCACCCCTGTGCTTAGCGGTTGGGATGGTGTTCTTCGGCTTGCAAGCCTCCCCCTTTTCCCTCCAAACATAACTATGGCCATTATGGCCAAACAGTTCTATTTGTGTTTCATCAGACCAGAGGACATTTCTCCAAAAAGTACAATCTTTGTCCCCATGTGCAGTTGCAAACCGTAGTCTGGCTTTTTTATGGCGGTTTTGGAGCAGAGGCATCTTCCTTGCTGAGCGGCCTTTCAGGTTATGTCGATATAGGACTCGTTTTACTGTGGATATAGATACTTTTGTACCTGTTTCCTCCAGCATCTTCACAAGGTCCTTTGCTGTTGTTCTGGGATTGATTTGCACTTTTTGCACCAAAGTACGTTCATCTCTAGGAGACAGAATGCGTCTCCTTTCTGAGCAGTATGGCGGCTTCGTGGTCCCATGGTGTTCATACTTGCATTATATTGTTTGTACAGATGAATGTGGTACCTTCAGGCATTTGGAAATTGCTCCCAAGGATGAACCATACTTGTGGAGGTCACAATTTATTTTCTGAGGTCTTGGCTGATTACTTTTGATTTTCCCATGATGTCAAGCAAAGAGGCACTGAGTTTGAAGGTAGGCCTTGAAATACATCCACAGGTACACCTCCAATTGACTCATATGATGTCAATTAGCCTATCAGAATCTTCTAAAGCCATGACATAATTTTCAGGAATTTTCCAAGCTGTTTATCTTCTTATGGGCAGATGGGTCGCGTCCCACCTGGCCATGAGCCGGTGAAATTGCAGAGCTCGAAATTCAAATGACAGAAATATAAATATTTAACATTCTTGAAAAAAGTATTATACATCAAATTAAAGCTTAATCCAGCCGCTGTGTCAGATTTAAAAAAGGCTTTACGGCGAAAGCACACCATGTGATTATCTTAGGACAGCACCCCGGGTACAAAACCATGAATAACATTTTTCAACCAGGCAGGTTGCAACATGAAAGTCAGAAATAGACATATAATAAATGCCTCCCCTTGGCACTCCAAAAGGTTCCAGTTACATCACATATGGTCCTTTTGTTCGATGAAGTCCTTCTTTATATCCATAAAAACTCAGTTTAGCTGGCACGCTTCAGTCAATAATCCACCGGTTTCCCTCCTTCAAAATGCATACAAAATGAATCCCAAACGTTAGCAATAGCGTTATAATAAATGTCTTACCTTTGAAGATCTTCTTCTTAACTTAACTTAAGGGGGCTGAATAATTTTGCACGCCCAATTTTTCAGTTTTTGATTTGTTAAAAAAGTTTGAAATATCCAATAAATGTCGTTCCACTTCATGATTGTGTCCCACTTGTTGTTGATTCTTCACAAAAATATACAGTTGTATATCTTTATGTTTGAAGCCTGAAATGTGGCAAAAGGTCGCAAAGTTCAAGGGGGCCGAATACTTTCGCAAGGCACTGTATAGGGGGCGGAGGTTGGGGTGTCTCGTGAGAATTAGTCGGTGACTGTGTAAACCTCTTCCACCATCCGTTCTATTGGCCAATGTGCAATCACTGGAGAATAAACTGGATGATCTACGAAAAACTGTAATATCTTATGTTTTACCTGAGTTGTGGCTGAACGACGATACAGATAATATAGAGCTGGCTGGGTTTTCCGTGCATCGGCAGGACAGAGCAGCTACGTCTGGTAAGACGAGGGGTGGGGTGTGTGTCTATTGGTCAATAACAACTGGTGCGCATGTCAAATATGAACCTTTTCACACATACCAACAGGTGGGTATGAGCGCTCTACAGTGGTCCCTGCAGCGTATGCTCAAACTGGTGTGATTAGAACTCTTATTTAGAACGTCCAGATTCGATTGATGCAGCAGGCAGAATTTGAGCTGGCCACACTGTTTTTTTTTCACAGAAACATTTTACACAAACACAGTCCTTACAAAGTTATGTCCTGAATGTGACCATTTTATTTTTGGATGCAATGTTCAGACATTCAGAGAAGTAGCACAGCAAAACGTATTTTTCATCCAAACCGGAAAATGTAGGCTACATTTGTCCTAGCGCTAACTGAGAAAAGATTGATTATTCAGTTCCTTTCATTCCTTCACCATTCTTTCACCTCATTATAACATCTTTGGTCTGACAGAGTTGGAAAAAAACAGCAGGTCCAGGACAAGGTAGCACGTCTGGTGAAAAGGTCAGGGTTCCATATTCCATCTGCTGCAGGCAGAACAGTTGAAACTGGAGCAGCAGTACAACCACTTGAATTAGAGACAGCAAGGTGTCAATCCCCTTCCGGAGAGAGAGAGAGAATTAGAGGGAGCATACTTAAATTCACACAGGACACCGGATATGACAGGAGAAATACTCCAGATATAACAGACCGACCCTATCCCCCAACACAAACTATTGCAGCATAAATACTGAGGGCTGAGACAGGAAGGTTTGGGAGACACTCTGGTCCCGTCCGATGATACCCCAGACAGGGCCCATCAAAGATGGGACCATCAAAGAGGCAAAGCATCAATTCAGGACTAAGGGAAGCACAGCCGCAAGTTGCCCAGTGACACGAGCCTATCAGACGAGCTAAACTACTTCTATGCTCACCTCGAGGCAAATAACACTGAAACATGCACGAGAGCAGCTGTTCTGGAAGACTGTGTTATCACGCTCTCCGCAGCCGATGTGAGTAAGACCTTTAAACAGGTCAACATTCACAAGTCCGCAGGGCCAGACGGATTACCAGGACATGTGCTGTTAATTTACTGCTGCTCTTTAATATTTTTGTTATTTTATTTCAGATTATTCTTTTTATTTATTATAATTTTTTAAAACTGCATTGTTGGTTAGGGGCTCGTAAGTAAGAATTTCAGTGTACACCTGTTGAATTCAGCGCATGTGACTAATAACATTTGATTTGATTTGGATCCTGGACTACCTGACGGGCCATCCCCAGGAGGTACGGTAGGCAACAACACATCTGCTATGCTTGCCCCTCCTGTACTCCCTGTTCTCCCACGATTGCGTGGCCAAGACTCCAACACCATCATTAACTTTGCTGACAACACAACGGTGGTAGGCCTGATCACCGACAATGATGTGACAGCCTATATAGAGGAGGTCAGAGACCTGACAGTGTGGTGCCAGAACGACAACCTCTCCCTCAATGTGAGCAAGACAAAGGAGCTGATCGTAGACTACAGGAAAAGGAGGGCCGAACTGGCCCACATTTACATCAACGGGGCTGTAGTGGAGCAGGTTGAGAGTTTCAAGTTCCTAGGTGTCCACATCACCAACAAACTATCATGGTCCAAACACACCAAGACAGTTGTGAAGATGGCACGACAACACCTTTTCCCCCTCAAAAGGTTCTACAGCTGCACCATCGAAAGCATCCTGACCAGTTGCATCACCGCCTGGTATGGCAACTGCTCGGCTTCCGACTGCAAGGCACTACAGAGGGTAGTTCGAACAGCCCGGTACATCCCTGCCATCCAGGACCTCTATACCAGGCGGTGTCAGAGGAAGGACCTAAAAATTGCCAAAGACGCCAGCCACCCTAGTCATAGACTGTTCTCCCTGCTACCGCATGGCAAGCGGTACCGGAGCGCCAAGACTAGGTCCAAGAGGCTTCTATAAACAGCTCTACCCCCAAGCCATAAGACTCCTGGACACCTAATCAAATGGCTATTCAGACTATTTGCACCCCCCCTTTTACACCGCTGCTACTCTCTGTTGTTATCATCTATGCATAGTCACTTCAATAACTCTTCCCACATGTACATATTACATCAACTAACCGGTGCCCCCGTACATTGACTTTGTACCTGTACCCCCTGTAAATAGTCTCACAATTGTTAGTTTACTGCTGCTCTTTAAATACTTGTTACTTTTATTTCTAATACTTATCCGTAATTATTTTTGTGTTTTTATTTTTATTTATTTTGAAATCTACATAGTTTTTTCAGTTTTTGGTTTTAATGTTAGTATTTTTTACAATTATTATAATTTTTTTAAACTGCATTGTTGGTTAGGGGCTTGTAAGTAAGCATTTCATTGTAAGCTGTTATATTCGGTGCATGTGACTAATACAATTTGATTTGATTAGATTTGCTTCTACAAGGTTGCAGTGACACATCCATAACCTGAGAGGAAACCCAATTGCATACCAGACAGAATACTGTAGACATCAAGAAAGCCAGTTGATAATTGACAAGGTTTTCAAACACTTTTGAAGGCTAAAGCTAGCTAGCTAACCTCCTCTACTCCTGATAAGCTGGACAATAGAACATTTGAAAATTCACCCAAGGCTAAAAAACTGCCAAAGAACATTGGCTGAGCTGGAACAGTAGCGCGAGGCCATAGTCAATTCATTGAAATTAACCTTCAGTGCGCCTCTTCTTACTGGAGTGAAGCTTAGACTTCCATTTTCCATAAATGGCACCAAAAAATGTCTCCCTTATTTTTTTACCACAACAATTCGTTTTTTGTACGAAACAAAAAAATAACTTTTGTAGAAAGTAAACATCTGCACCTCGATTGTGTCAAGTGTGCAACTTCTGACTGTTTCTGGTCTAGCAGTCAATGACAGCAGTGTACCTTATATACAGTGCATTTTGAAATTATTCAGACCCTTTGACTTTTTCCACATTTTGTTACGTTACAGCTATATTGATTAAATAGATGTTTTTCCTCATCAATCTACACCCAATACCCCATAATGACAAAGCAACTTACTTAAAAAATGTTTTTTTAAAAATCAACATAAATACATTTACATAAGTATTCAGAACATTTACTTAGTTCTTTGTTGAAGCACCTTTGGCAGCGATTTCAGCCCATGATTACGTTCATATGAAACATGTCTAGAACATTCATATCTTAAATTCTTAGAACATGGTAACCATGACAGGTGTGGCATATCAAGGAGCTGATCATGATCAGGTCAGCATGATCAGGTCACCATGATCAGGTGCACCTTGTGCTGGGGACAATAAAATGGCACTCTAAAGTATGCGGTTCTGTCACACAACACAAGTTTTGAGGGAGCGTGCAATTGGCATGCTGACTGCAGGAATGTCCACCAGAGTTGTTGCCAGAGAATTTAATGTTAATTTCTCTACCATTAGCCGCCTCCAATGTAATTTTAGAGAATTTGACAGTACGACAGCAGACCATGTGTAACCACGCAAGCCCAGGACCTCCACATCATGCTTCTTCACCTGTAGGATCATCTGAGACCAGCCACCCGGACAGCTGATGAAACTGTGGGTTCACACAACCAAACAATTGTTGCACAAACGGTTAGACACCGTCTCAGTTAAGCTCATCTGCGTGATCGTTGGTCTCACCAGGAGTTGTAACTGACTTCTGTGGGCAAATGCTCACCTTCGATGGAGAAGTGTGCACTTCATGGATGAATCCCGGTTTCAACTGTACTGGGCAGATGGCAGACGTGTGGGCGAGTGGTTTGCTGATGTCAACATTGTAAACAGAGTGCCCCATGGTGGCAGTTGGGTTATGGTATGGCAGGCATAAGCTATGGACATCAAACACAATAGCATTTTACCTATGGGAATTTGAATGCACAGAGATATCGTGACAAGATCCTGATGCCCATTGTCGTGCCATTCACAGCCCCATTTCACAACGATCTGTACACAATTCCTGGAAGCTGAAAATGTCCCAGTTCTTCCATGGCCTGCATACTCACCAGACATGTTACCTATTGAGCAAGTTTGGGATGAACTGGATCAATGTGTACGATAGCATTTTCCAGTTCCCACCAATATCCAGCAACTTCACACAGCCATTTATTAAGAGGAGTGGGACAACATTCCACAGGCCACAATCAACAACCTGATCAACTCTATGCGATGGACATGTGTCGCTCTCCATGAGGCAAATGGTGGTCACACCAGATACTGACTGGTTTTCTGATCTGTGAGCAAGAAATGCATACCTGTATTCCCAGTAATGTGAAATCCATAGATTAGGGCCTAATTAATTCATATCAACTGACTGATTTTCTTATATGAACTGTAAAATCTTAGAAATTGTTGCATGTTGTGTTTATATTCCAACACCATGAGGTTGGAATAATACTGTGCAATTGTGAACATGATGATAATGCCCTTTTAGTGTAGGAGCTGTTTGAAAAGACCACCTCAAATGTCAGCTTGTTTTGGTGGGATGGAGTTTTGGCCTCTCTGGTGACATCACCTGGCTGGTGACATTTAGGCATGCCTGGTGATATCACCAATTAGATAATATACCAATAAGACAGAGAGTTCCAAACCTCTCTGCCAATAACAGCTAGTTTTCCGTTTTCCCCTCCCCACTCAAACCACTCCTAGATAGTCCTAGCAAAATTCTTGCTTGAGAAATTGCTCTTCCTTAGAAGTTATTTTTTCATTTTTTTTATTTATTTAACCTTGATTTAACTAGGCAAGCTACTGTTGATTCCTTTGGACCATTTTGATTGAAAAGAATCACAGTAAGGTACTTCATTTTTACCCAGAAATGATTTGATAAGCAGATTTTAAAAACTGCTGCATTGGGCTGTAAATTGTTACCAAGAAATAAAGAAAAAATGAAATTGAGATAAAAATGTCTGCATTGGACATTTATAAGCACGTAGCAATTGGGGTAAATGGGGAGTTCATGTGGTGTTGGAGTTATCGGAAATACTAGATTACGAGATTAGGAGGTTTCACTTGAACGACCCTCCATGTTGTAGTTTCAAGTCGGAAAGTCAGAGATCATTTTGTTACCAGAGCTGCCGAGTTGTGACATCATCTCTGACCTTTACCTTTTCAACCTAAAAATGACAACAAATCCGTTTTTGACATTTACAAACTGATAATGTTGATAATGTTAATAATGTAGCTACTTTGACCATATTGTCAATGTTAAGCAAGGTAGCTAACTTTATTATGTGAATGTGAATTTACCAAAAGTACCTTACTCTGGGCACAACGACAGATTTTTCACCTTGTTGGCTTCAGGATTGAAATCTGCTACCTTTCAGTTACTGGCCCTCAGTCTAACCTCGAGGCTGCCTGCCGCCCATATAGTGTCTACTAATCTAAGTGACTATAAGAGTATCTGCTGAAAGACCATATTATTGTACTGTTATATTACCGATTAACTGTTATTGATTTGTCACACCACCAGATATTTGCAGAGGAAGCTGCAGAGGCCTCTATTGGCCAAGTCCCGTACACTACCCAGCAACCCCCAGTCGCCTACAGTGGCCAGGGTCCACCACTCAGACCTGATTGGTGGGAGTCGTCTTCGTAGGAAGTCTTTGGCCTGCACCAGCCACCAGCCCAAGGCCTGCACTCGGCCCCCGGCAGGTTAGAAAACACATTACTGAGAAAGGGCACAAGGACATGTCTTGTTTTCTCTGTCCCTCTGTTTCTCTCTTTCTCTCTCCCACACACTTGCCAGATACAAACAACCACAAGATAAACCTGCTTCTCACAATGCTTGTGCTCCTGGGGGCTCTTTTCAATGTCCATAAGTAGCCTACCATGTAACCTTGACCCCAGGCATAATTGTGCATAGGTGGAAGTGTCTGGTGAATGCGATACCTACTTTGAGGGCATAAGTATTGAGATGGTAGCTAATCGTTTTTTTGTAAGTGTCTTTGTATAAAAATACACAGCGACTTCAAAACATTTCGGCACTTAAAGCATTCTGCTCATGGCACAGCAGGCTTGAAATTCATTCAAATGTAGCCCTTTGTCGAGATGACCTGCTGTTTCCCAGGTCTCTCCCACATTCCCGCCAGTGACGCACACCATGAGCTGGTATACATGCGAACGGCGGTGCTGAATACTGATAGAAAACTGCTGCTGCTGTGTATGTTTGGTAGCCTGTTAGACGGTTGTCCATCAATTCAGAGGGGAGCCAGAGCTTAACAAGCTTTCGGATTCCTGTCAGATATGCAGTGAGGCACGCCTTCCCATCTCTTCCGCCGCGCCTTTGATATCGGATTCACTTGATACAAAGTGCACCCTCTGCCTAGACAGGGAACATGTCTGACTGTCGTGGATATATTCTACTTTTAGATCAAATGCGTGTTTCCTTCACCTAAGCCAGTATCTCTAGACTGGATAGATGATACGATGGATGACGACACATGGAATGTCACGCCCTGGCCTTAGTATCTTGTGTTTTCTTTATTATTTTGGTCAGGCCAGGGTGTGACATGGGTATTTATGTGATGTGTTTTGTCTAGGTTTTTTTTTTGTAGGTTATGGGATTGTGGTTTAGTGAAGTAGTCTAGGAAAGTCTATGGTTGCCTGGAGTGGTTCTCACTCAGAGGCAGGTGTTTATCGTTGTCTCTGATTGGGAACCATATTTAGGCAGCCATATTCTTTGAGTGTTTCGTGGGTGATTGTTCCTGTCTCTGTGTTTGTTGCACCAGATAGGGCTGTTTCGGTTGTTCACGGTTTTTGTATATTGTTCATGTTATCATCTTTATTAAAGATGTATAAAGATAATCACGCTGCATTTTGGTCCTCCTCTCTTTCGACAGAAAACTGTAACATGGAAGTTCAAAGGGCAAGCACTGTGGACATAGGCTACCTTTTGTATGTATGGACATGAAGCTATTTCATGGTTTGTCAAGTCTTATCTGCTGTTGCATACTTTGCAAAAGTTTGACCTACACTCTTAGAAAAAAAGGTTCCTTATAGAACCAAAATGGGTTCTATTGCTTGCTTCATATATGGAACCCCTAAAAGTTATATATAGAACCATTTTATAGGGTTCTTTGATAAGAACCCTAGAGGTTCTTCTTCACTGACCCAAAATGATTCCATATAGAAACCTGCATGGTGCCATTTATGAATTGTGGCTACTACTATTAAATTATATTTGCTAATAATATAATTGAATAAACAATGAAATAACAGACAAAAGAATACCAGCATAGTTTTTTAAATGTATGGTCATTATATGCAAAAATAGTTTAGAAATGTGCACTAGTGGCTCAGGGAGGCATCGCTTTGTTTGAACAATGCCCCACGTCAAGGCTGAATTCTTTACAATACAATATTCCATTAGTTACAGCGAACAACAATATGTGTGTCTTCTGCTCCCTTCTCAACCCGCCCCCCAAACAGCAGACCTCACACATACAGTTCACATTCTCAACCCGCCCCCCAATCAGCAGACCTCACACATACAGTTCACATTCTCAACCCGCCCCCCAAACAGCAGACCTCACACATACAGTTCACATTCTCAACCCGCCCCCCAAACAGCAGACCTCACACATACAGTTCACATTCTCAACCCCCCCAAACAGCCCCCAAACAGCAGACCTCACACATACTAATCAACCCGCCCCCAAACAGCAGACCTCACATTCTCAACCCGCCCCAACCCGTCCCCAAACAGCAGACCTCACACATACAGTTCACATTCTCAACCCGCCCCCCAAACAGCAGACCTCACACATACAGTTCACATTCTCAACCCGCCCCCCAAACAGCAGACCTCACACATACAGTTCACATTCTCAACCCGTCCCCCAAACAGCAGACCTCACACATACAGTTCAGGTTCAAGCTGCAGTGCAGCTCCCCTGGATGAGTGTTGTGGGGTTAATTAAGGGAATTGGTCAAGAGTCCAAATGTAGGGGAATTCTTTGAGAATGTGAACCAAGCAGCCATTCAGTTGTCAGATCATTTACACCCATTTTTTCGTTCTGGGTTTCGACCCAGCCACCTTATGACCAGAGATCCAACTCCTTAGCCGCTGGGAAGCCTATCGCCAGTACAGTATGGGTTGTTGCCTAACTGGTTCCAGAGAATAAGATAGAAGGAGCAAAAACATGAGTTAATCTTTAGAAATAAGCACAAGTTAATCTGCCAAAATGAAGACAAAATACTATTCAGACATACGGTGTAATTATTATGATATAGAAGACCTACTTACAGTGGGGCAAAAAAGTATTTAGTCAGCCACCAATTGTGCAAGATCTCCCACTTAAAAAGATGAGAGAGGCCTGTAATTTTCATCATAGGTACACTTCAACTATGACACGCAAAATGAGAAAAAAAATCCAGAAAATCACATTGTAGGATTTTTAATGAATTTATTTGCAAATTATGGTGGAAAATAAGTATTTGGTCACCTACAAACAAGCAAGATTTCTGGCTCTCACAGACCTGTAACTTCTTATTTAAGAGGCTCTTCTGTCCTCCACTCGTTACCTGTATTAATGGCACCTGTTTGAACTTGTTATCAGTATAAAAGACACCTGTCCACATCCTCGAACAGTCACACTCCAAACTCTACTACGGCCAAGACCAAAGAGCTGTAAAAGGACACCAGAAACAAAATTGTAGACTGAATCTGCAATAGGTAAGCAGCTTGGTTTGAAGAAATCAACTGTGGGAGCAATTATTAGGAAATGGAAGACATACAAGACCACTGATAATCTCCCTCGATCTGGGGCTCCACGCAAGATCTCACCCCGTGGGGTCAAAATGATCACAAGAGCTGTGAGGAAAAATCCCAGAACCACACGGGGGGACCTAGTGAATGACCTGCAGAGAGCTGGGACCAAAGTAACAAAGCCTACCATCAGTAACACACTACGCTGCCAGGGACACAAATCCTGCAGTGCCAGACGTGTCCCCCTGCTTAAGCCAGTACATGTCCAGGCCCGTCTGAAGTTTGCTAGAGAGCATTTGGATGACCTAGAAGAAGATTGGGAGAATGTCATATGGTCAGATGAAACCAAAATATAACTATTTGGTAAAAACTCAACTCGTCGTGTTTGGAGGACAAATAATCAACTCTGCTTACCTTTAATACAGTGAAAAATAGTGCTTATTGGTAGGCTACTTGCAAGTTCAACCACCATCCACTTGCATGTTCATGCTGGAATGAGTTGGTTTTTGAATCGGAATGGCAGTTACATTTTGAATTGACCAAAAGGTTCTATGTAGACACCTTGTTTTATCGAAGAGTGTATGTTTTTATTAAAACACATGATTTCCTCTTGCTTCTAGCTAGCATTTTGTTTTCAACAGCACTGGTTTAATATGAACCTTGTTTGCCACTCAGACCTCAGCAAAAATGTGGCAAAATATGAAATCGATCTGCCATAGAGAGCTACGGGTGTCAGGGGTCAGCTAGCAATTTTTATCATCTGTCATTCTGGTTGTGCATAATAGGAGCGTGCTGCCTCAGTGCTCATAGAAATAGGCTATGTGGCCTGCGCGCCAAGCTTTAGAGTCAGTACACTGAGTACGAGAAAATGACTTCCACTTATGAACGGCAATGAAATATAATCATCAAGTCTGATTAAGACAAAATGTAGCAATTGATGTGGAATTGCCTTTTACACTGTAGAAGCATTTTATTGGTTGTAATTGCCAATTGGTTAATTATATGGTCCAGGTACTTACTGTATATGTACTGTACCTGTTTGAGCTCCTGTTAGACACATTTGGTTTCTCAAGGGGAGGTGGTGCAGTCTTGCCCTCTACCTGTGTCCATTTAGACAGGCCAGGTTAAGCCTGGTATAGGGCTGTTGCCCATGTACATTTTGTAAAGCTACTTGGATATTTTGTATGATATGGCACTTTCACCATTGGTTCGCCCAAGCCCTGTAAATAAATCTGAGCACATCCACCTGCACATCAACCTGCCTTGGCTTCTGCTGATTTCATGCCCTTATGACTGTTACAAGGTCACTATTAAGAGCCACAGAACTGACTCGCTCCTTCCCCAACTCTTTGCCTTTGCCTTCCCCCTGTGTGACTGTGAAGGAAATAAAAACTCTGAAAAATAATGGAGAGGCAAAGGCATGTAGAGTAGAAATTTTTTTTTAAAGGTTCCCAATTAGATGACAAATAGGCACAAGTCAGTGAATTTCAGATTCAAGCAGGAACAGTTGTTGCAAACCTTTCCCTCTCTCTCCCTTTATCTCTTTTTCTTCTCTCTCTCCCTCTCCGAAAAAGATGGATGCTAATTGCAAGCAGCAACAGTTGTCCCAATCCATCTCGCTCTCTCTCTCTCATTCTCTCCCCCTCTTTTTCTTTCTATCTGTCATTGTGGTGCTGGTGAATCTCTAATATGGTCACACATTGGGCAGGAGGTTAGGTTTTATAATATTATTAGTAGGGCAATGCTTTATAGAATGTTATTAGCACCAGGGCCAATTTTATAGAATGTTATTAGCCACCTCATTTTGTGGGCAGTGAGCACATAGCCTGTCTTCTCTTGAGAGCCATGTCTGCCTGTCTCCTCATGAGAGCCATGTCTCGCCTAATATGGCGAGTAGGCGCCATATTACTCTGTGCCGAATGGCGAAGAGGAGAAGACTGAGGGACACATGAGGTAGGCAAAGTCTGAAACATTCTTTCTTCTTCACTCTTTTGAGTACCGAGCTACGGTTGCTTGGTTGGATAGTCACGCTGTAGCGCGTGACTGTTCTGGAATTCCTCCAGATGGTACCTAAGGGTGGTATTCTGCTGCATTGCAGAGTCCACTTGAGCACTTAGAGTACTGATTTTAGACACGTGAGTGTCGCACTTGCTCAGTTCGAACTCATACTCATCTGTCATGGTTTGCAGATAGAGGTCTTGAGTAGGGAGCGAGAGATTCAGTGATGAGGTTTCCTTCTCTTGCGAAGAATATTTCCATCTTCATCACCTGAGGTCATTAGGTCATCGACTTCAATGAGTTCTGCTGATTTGTCATCCAACTTCGTCATTGTGCATGCATGTCATCAAATTGCGCGCTCCCCAGAACACAAGTCTCAAAGTCAACAGTGAAGAGGCGACTCTGGGATGATGGCATTCTAGGCAGAGTAGCATAGAAAAAGACATATCTCAGACTGGCCAATAAAAAGAAAAGATGGTCAAAAGAACAGACACTGGACAGAGCAAGTCTGCCTAGAAGGCCAGCATCCCGGAGTTGCCTCTTCACTGTTGACCTTGAGACTTGCAGGGTACTATTTAATGAAGCTGCCAGTTGAGGACTTGTGAGGCGTCTGTTTATCAAACTAGACACTAATGTTTGTTTTAATTTGAATTGTTAACCAGTTAAGCTAGTTGAGAACAAGTTCTCATTTACAACTGCGACCTGGCCAAGATAAAGGAAAGCAGTGCAACACAAACAATAACAGAGTTACACATGGAATAAAAAAAACATACAGTCAATAGAAAAAGTCTATATACAGTATGTGCAAATGAGGTAAGATAAGGGAGGTAAAGCAATAATTAGGCCATGGTGGTGAAATAATTATAATTTAGCAATTAAACCCTGGATTGATAGATGTGCAGAAGATGAATGTGCAAGTAGAGATAATGGGGTGCAAAGGAGAAAAAAAAACAGTATGGGGATGAGGTAATTGGATGGGCTATTTACAGATGGGCTATGTACAGGTGCATTGATCTGTGAGCTGCTCTGACAGCTGGTGCTTAAAGTTAGTGAGGGAGATTTGAGTCTCCAGCTTCAGCCATTTTTGCAATTTGTTCCAGTCATTGGCAACAGGGAACTGGAAGGAAAGGCGACCAAAGGAGGAACTGGCTTTGGGGCTGACCAGTGAAATATACCTGCTGGAGCGCGTGCTACGGGAGGGTGCTGCTATGGTGACCAGTGAGCTGAGATAAGGTGAGGCTTTACCTAGCAAAGACATGTCCTCTTGCTCAGCAATGTACTTGTCCTCTTGCTCAGTTGTGCACCGGCGCCTCACACTCGTCTTTCTATTCTGGTTAGAGCCAGTTTGCGCTGTTCTGTGAAGGGTGCAGTGCACAGCGTTGTACTAGATCTTCAGTTTCTTGGCAATTTCTCACATGGAATAGCCTTCATTTCTCAGAACAAGAATAGACTGATGAATTTCAGAAGAAGGTTATTTGTTTCTGGCCATTTTGAGCCTGTAATCGAACCCACAAATGCTGATGCTCCAGATACTCAACTAGTCAAACGAAGACCAGTTGTGTTGCTTCTTTAAACAGAACAACCGTTTTCAGCTGTGCTAACATAATTGCAAACTGGTTTTCTACTTATCAATTAGCATTTTAATATGATAAACTAAGATTAGCTAACACAACATGCCATTGGAACACAGGAGTGATGGTTGCTGATAATGGGCCTCTGTATGCCAACAGTTGAAGTCAGAAGTTCACATACACCTTAGCCAAATACATTTAAACTCAGTTTTTCACAATTCCTGACATTTAATCCTAATACAATTTCCCTGGCTTAGGTCAGTTAGCATCACCACTTTATTTTAAGAAAATGAAATGTCAGTACAGAGAATTATTTATTTCAGCTTTTATTTCCTTCATCACATTCCCAGTGGGTCAGAAGTTTACATACACTCAATTAGTATTTGGTAGCATTGCCTTTAAATAGTTTAACTTGGTCAAACGTTTTGGGTACCCTTCCACAAGCTTCCCACAATAAGTTGGGTGAATTTTGGCCCATTCGTCCTGACAGAGCTGGTGTAACTGAGTCAGGTTTGTAGGCCTCCTTGCTTGCACATGCTTTTTCAGTTCTGCCCACACATGTTCTATAGGATGGAGGTCAGGGCTTTGTGATGGTCACTACCTTGACCCTGCTGTCCTTAAGCCATTTTGCCACAACTTTGGAAGTTTGCTTGGGGTCTTTGTCCATTTGGAAGACCCTTTTGCGACCAAGCTGTAACTTCCTGACTGATGTCTTGAGCTGTTTCTTCAATATATCCACATACTTTTCCTACCTCTTGATGCCATCTATTTTGTGAAGTGCACCAGTCCCTCCTGCAGCAAAGCACCCCCACAACATGATGCTGCCACCCCCGTGCTTCATGGTTGGGATGGTGTTCTTTGGCTTGCAAGCCTCCCCCTTTTTCATCATTCTCTTTGCTTATTTGAGCTGTTCTTGCCATAATATGGACTTGGTCTTTTTCCAAAAATGCCTATCTTCTGTATAGCCATCATACCTTGTCAAAACACAACTGATTGGCTCAAACACATTTAGAAGGAAAGAAATCCACAAATTAACTTTTAAAAAGGCACACCTGTTAACCTCTCTGGGATATTGGTGTGGTTGCGTCACACCTGGCCAAAAGCCAGAGAAAATGCAGAGCGCCAAATTCAAATAAATTACTATAAAAATCAAAGTCACACATACAAGATAGCAAATTAAAGCTACATTTGGTGTGAATCCAGCCAACATGTCAGATTTCAAAAAGGCTTTTCGGCGAAAGCAAACAATGCTATTATCTGATGATAGCACCTCCATAAACAAAGAGAGAGAAGCATATTTCAACCCTGCAGGCACGACACAAAACGCAGAAATAAAAATATAATTCATGCCTTAACTTTGACAAGCTTCTTTTGTTGGCACTCCAATATGTCCCATAAACATCACAAATGGTCCTTTTGTTCGAATAATTCCGTCAATATATATCCAAAATATCCATTATTTTGGCGCGTTTGATCCAGAAAAACACCGCTTTCAACTTTCGCAACGTGACTACAAAATATCTCAATAGTTACTTGTAAAATTCTTTCAGGACATACACTAGTAACAACCAATTGACCTCAAGTCTACAACACAACCTTTACCAGACAATGATGCTAACGGGGACAGTTTGACTGTCTGAATCACTTATTGTAAGGTCTATTCTTTATTCTATCTAGTTCATGGCAATCTGTTCCACTTATGCACTGCATCGTTCAGCTCACACTATATTTCCATAATAAGAACAACGGTTGTTATTTTAAGATAGGCAAAGAGAGGGTGACTGAGGTTTCTACATGTTATATCAATGCTTGTGAGTTTTTGTTTTCTCATTGAAAGTAATTTATTTTCTCTGTCATTCACGTCCTTGTCTCTTGCTCTTCATTTTCCATAAAATCCAGGCATGCAGCCTGTTCAGACAAACGAAACCTGTCATTTTGGTTTCAGATACAGACTGAGCAGTAATAACTTCTGTTGTGTTTGTTGTTCTGTTAACATTTTGCAGCTCTTTCTCTTTGTGAGTTCTTCAAAACAACAACAACAACATCAACAACAGCTCACAGCATTCATTATACTGCAGTCAATCATTTAATGTACACTTTGCACATCCCAGGCAGTCATGTTTTCACAATGTCAAGCAAAGTGACATATTAATGAGGAGAAATTATTTGAATGGTGGCCATTTTGCTTCGTGCAGTAGGTTCCTGTGTCTGTCTGTCTGTCTGTCTGTCTGTCTGTCTGTCTGTCTGTCTATACTGCAGTCCATTAGTATGTGCAGCAGCTGTATATAAAATGTGTTTATTTTTTCTCTAATTTCATCAATTAGGGCTGACAAAAGCATAGCGATTGGTTGATTGAACAATCTTCAAACAACCGCTTACTGCACATGTTATATCATACTTATAACAGCAACATTAAGGCACCGTAGGTTTTCTGATGAGATTTCATATGACCCAAGCCATCTCATCTCAACCCAAGCCATCTCATCCCTGTCCATAAGAACACTTTCCAACACCTTGACATTAGTCAGGTGCATATATCGTTGTTGTTTTGCCTCATCTCTCTCTCTCATCCTCTCATCCTCTCTCTCGGTCGCTGTCCCACCCATCTATCTCTAGCTGTCTCCCCCCCTCGCTCTCTTTGCTCTCTTTCTCACACTCTCCCTCTCCCTTTGAGGCCTTCCTAAACTGTCTAATCTCTCTCCCTTTCTCCTCCACTCCTCCTCCCCCTTTGAAGTGTCATTGTTGGAGCGTAACTCAGCCAAGGTGTTAGCGCTGTTGAATTTGAAGATGTTTCCTCTTTATTAATGGCCAAATGCCCCTCTTGGCTTTGTTTCATATTACTTTTGTTCTCGTTTCTGAGGAACCAGGTATCATGTCAGGTTACAGTGCTCTCTTGATGATATGAGGTAAAGGAGAATTGAGGGAGAGGGAGAGGGAGAGGGAGAGAGATGGAAAGAGAGGGGGAATGGAGAGAGGGAGAGGGAGAGAGAGTTGGAGATGGAAAGAGAGGGGGAGTGGAGAGAGAGAGTTGCAGATTGGAAAGAGAGGGGGAGTGGAGAGAGAGAGAGTTGGAGATGGAAAGAGGGGGAGTGGAGAGAGAGAGTTGCAGATGGAAAGAGAGGGTGAGTGGAGAGAGAGCTGGAGATGGAAAGAGAGGGGGAGTGGAGAGATGAAAGAGAGAGGGAGGGAGAAAGAGATGGGCCAGACAAGCATGTTTTTTCAGAGCTGGCAGCAATCAGAGGTGGAGCAGTAAATTAGAGTTGTGTATGTTTGGGCAGCACATGAGACAGGCAACTGCAGCAGATTTGACTCCAGCGCTAGATTGATTTGAGTTGCCATGGCACCACAGCATGGCGCTGTGCCATAGTGGTTGTGTGTGTGTGTGCAATAGAAGAATAGTAAACAAACAAACATTTGACCAACTGGGGACATTTTGTTAGTCCCCACAAGGTTAAATGCTATTTCTAGGGGGTCTGTCTGGATCAGGGTCTCGCAGTGGTGCCCTTCGTCCAGTGAGCTGATTGATATTCATGGTGCGTATGTCAAAGTGTCCCTGCTAGGCTGTGGATTGGTTAAATAAGACTGTTCCCTCTCTCCTCTGGAGGATCACCCTGTCTCTCTCTACCCGTCCTCTCAGCCACACAGGTGACACGGGGCCATGCTCACAAATAACAACACAGAACACCAAACAACACAGGGATAACATTGAAAGAACGTTTCTAGATACGTTACAGGATAGCCTCAATGTTTCAAGAATGTTTCCAGCAGAATTATTGTGGACCAGAGCTCTGATGTGGACCATGTTAATAATTCAATGAAACAGCTCCTCAAAGACCATGCTAATTGTTTAATTCTAAACTCAGCAAAAAAATCCCCAAAACTTCACCGATCTTCATTGAAAAGGGTTTAAACACTGTTTCCCATGCTTGTTCAATGAACCATAAACAATTAATGAACACGCCCCTGTGGAACGGTCGTTAAGACACTAACAGCTTACAGACGGTAGATAATTAAGGTCACAGTTATGAAAACTTAGGACACTAAAGAGGCCTTTCTACTGACTCTGAAAAACACCAAAAGAAAGATAAACAGGGTCCCTGCTCATCTGCATGAACATGCCTTAGGCATGCTGCTAGGAGGCATGAGGACTGCAGATATGGCCAGGGCAATAAATTGCAATGTCCATACTGTGAGATGCCTAAGACAGCGCTACATGGAGACAGGATGGACAGCTGATCGTCCTCGCAGTGGCAGACCACACGTAACAACACCTGCACAGGATCGGTACATCCACCATTGCTGGACCATACAGGACTGGGAAAAAATGCTCTTCACTGATGAGTCGCAGTTTTCGCGCTTATCGTTGAAGGAATGAGCGTTACTCCGAGGTCTGTACTCTGGAGAGGGATCGATTTGGAGGTGGAGGGTCCGTCATGGTCTGGGGCGGTGACTCCCTCATGTGGTACCCTCCCTCATGTGGTACCCTTCCTGCAGGCTCATCCTGACATGACCCTCCAGCATGACAATACCACCAGCCATACAGCTCGTTCTGTGTGTGATTTCCTGCAAGACAGGAATGTCAGTGTTCTGCCATGGCCAGTGAAGAGCCCGGATCTCAATCCCATTGAGCACGTCAGGGACCTGTTGGATCGGAGGGATGAGGGCTAGGGCCATTCCCCCCAGAACTGTCTGGGAACTTGCAGGTGCCTTGGTGGAAGACTGGGGTAACATCTCACAGCAATAACTGGCAAATCTGGTGCAGACCGTGAGGAGGAGATGCACTGCAGTACTTAATGCAGCTGGTGGCCACACCAGATACTGACTGTTACTGTTACTTTGGATTTTGTTCTTCATGCATCAGTACAAATCTGATGATAGTGGATTTGTAAATATGCTCAAAGTAACAGACATAGAGGAGGACGGTATTATCCATGCTTATTTGATTTGTTTGTTTTATTTTGGGTATGAATAAGACTAAGCATGTATTTGGATTTACAGGATAACACCATGGTCTGTTCTTTTACTTTCCATACTTACGTATATTTTTGCAATTAGATTTACTTTGGATACTTAAGTAAGTTTAAAATCAAATACTTTTAGACTTTTACTCAAGTAGTATTTTACTGGGTGACTTTCAATTTTCTTGAGTCTTTCTATTAAGGTTGCTTTACTTTTACTCAAGTATGACAATTGGGTACTTTTTCCACCACTGAAGTCAAGGTCCTACATAATATACATTCTGCCATTTCTTTGAAGCACTTCTTCTGCCCTCCTTCCCGTCTCCTCAATCAGTTACAACATTGGCCACATGATGGAGGTATCGCTCCCCACAAAGCCCTGTAGGCCCTGCTGAGCCCTGTCAGCCTTCTGAGCCCTGTAGGCCTTGCTCAGCTGAGACTGTGTGACTGTGTGTGTGTGTGTCAGCCTCTATTGGATTATGTCTGGGTTACAGTAGCGTTTACCACAATGGTCTGAACCCCCTTTAGGTCTTGACTGTGACTCACTCCCTAGGTGACTCCGTAGGTGACGGCAGGTAGCCTAGTGGTTAGAGTGCTGTGCCAGTAACCGAAAGGTTGCTGGATTGAATCCCCAAGGCAAAAATCTGCCGTTCTGCCCCTGAACAAGGCGGTTAACCCACTGTTCCCTGGTAGGCCGTAAATGTAAATAACAATTTGTTCTTAACTGACTTGCCTCGTTAAATACAAACTAACACTTAGATGTAGGACCGGACACGAAACAAACACAAAATTGCCCTTGCTATCACAGTTACATGATTATTATGTTTTTTTTTTATACATAGACAGAAGACAATGTAACATTTCACAGGCATTAATAATTGTTACATTCATTAAAATGTCTGCTCTACCTTTGAGTCACACATTCTACCTCCTTCTCTTTTAGTTTCACCCTCCTTCTCCCATCCCTCTCTCCGGCTCTTTAGCTTATGCCGAGGGGCAGTGGGACTATATTAATGTGTGTGAAAGGAGTTTGCACAAAGCGGTCTTAAGATGGCCCAATACAGCCCTCACCCTAGACCTGACAACTGCAGCCAGAAAGCAAGAAAAGAAATTGACAAATACGTGTGTGCACATTCCGTCAAACTCGCACGCACACACACACACACACACACACACACACACACACACACACACACACACACACACACACACACACACACACACACAGGGGACTAAGAAAGAATGACATGGGAATGTTTTCTGTAGCCACTTTGGTTGCTGATGGTAACCCATTGAAACAGTGTTCATTAAGTATGTAAATGCTGGGTACCCCCCACCCTCTTGTTCTCCTTTTCAGCTCTTGTCTTCTTTCGGATGGGGGCAGGGTCAGAGTTTTTTTTTTCTTCATCTGGAGGATCATTGAGATTGGATCAGAATAATAACTAACGAGAGTTGTTAAATAACTTTCCTAGCCTCACCTCGCCTCCCTTCTTTCATCTCTCAGATCCAAATCAAAGTCGTCGGATGTTGTCTTAGATGAATTTACTTCTTTGGCTTATCTTCCTTTTGGAAGAAACTAAGAGTCAACATTCGTTGTATCAGTGGTTTGCTGTAAACATGATCGTGTGTGGTATCATTCTCTTCTCCTCTCCTTTCCTTTCCCAGACTGGTTGATAGTGGTCAGTGGCAGAGCGCAGATTCGTGGTGCCCCACCACAAAGTCTGAGCAAGGGTCCCTCCCCACCAACCCCACAAAATACAGTTTTTTTTTACCTTTATTTAACTATTTTAACTAGTACCAGTCAAAAGTTTGGAAACATCTACTCATTCAAGGTTTTTTCTTTATTTTTTACATTTTTCTGCAGGTATAATAACAGGTAGAATAATAGTGAAGACATCAAAACTATGAAATAACACATGGAACCATGTTGTAACCAAAAAAGTGTTAAACAAATCAAAATTCAGTATATCTTCAAAGTATCAACCCTTTGCCTTGTTGACAGCTTTGCACACTCTTGGCATTCTCTCAACCAGCTTCACGAGGAATGCTTTTCCAACCGTCTTGAAGGACTTCCCACATATTCTGAGCACTTGTTGCTGCTTTTCCTTCACTCTGGTGTTCAACTCATCCCAAACCATCTCAATTGGGTTGAGGTTGGGTGATTGTGGAGAACAGGTCATCTAATGTAGCACTCGACCACTCTCCTTGGTCAAATAGCCCGTACACAGCCTGGAGGTGTGTTGGGTCATTGTCCTGTTGAAAAAGAAATTATAGTCCCACTAAACACAAACCAGATGGGATGGCGTATTGCTGCAGAATGCTGTGGTAGCCATGCTGGTTAAGTGTGCCTTGAATTGTAAATAAATCACAGACAGGGTCACCAGCAAAGCACCCCCACACTTCCTCCTCCATGCTTCACTGTGGGAACCACACATGCGGTGATGATCAGTTCACCTACTCTGCGTCTCATAGACACGACTCAACAGACCGAAGGACAAATTACTGGTCTAATGTCCATTGTTTGTGTTTCTTGGCCAAAGCAAGTCTTCTTATTAGTGGTGTCCTTTAGTAGTGGTGTCTTTGCAGCAATTCGACCATCAAGGCCTGATTCACGCAGTATCCTCTGAACAGTTGATGTTGCGATGTGTCTGTTACTTGAACTCTGTGAAGCATTTATTTGGGCTGCAATTTCACAGGCTGGTAACTCCAATGAGCTTATCCTCTGCTGCAGAGGTAACTCTGGGTCTTCCTTTACTGTGGCGGTCCTCATGAGAGCCAGTTTCATCATAGCGCTTGATGGTTTTTGCGACTGCGCTTGAAGAAACTTTCAAAGTTCTTGAGATTTTCCGCAATGTGTAACGGTTTTCTTGTGTCGAAAGGAGAGGCGGACCAAAACGCAGCGTGGTTATTATTCATGGTTCTTTAATAAAGAAACTACACATGAATAGACTAACAAAACCAATAAATGTGAAAAACCAAAACAGCCCTATCTGGTGCAAACTCAGAGACAGGAACAATCACCCACCAAACACTCAAAGAATATGGCTGCCTAAATATGGTTCCCAATCAGAGACAACGATAAACACCTGCCTCTGATTGAGAACCACTTCAGGCAACCATAGACTTTTCTAGATAGCCCCACTATACCACAATCCCAATACCTACAAAAAAAACAAGACACAACACACCACATAATTAACCCATGTCACACCCTGGCCTGACCAAAATAATAAAGAAAACACAAAATACCAAGACCAAGGCGTGACACAATAACTGAAAGCAATGATGGTCTGTCATTTCTCTTTGCTTATTTGAGCTGTTCTTGCCATAATATGGACTTGTTTTTTAATACCAAATAGTATAGCACCCCTACCATGTCACAACACAAATGACTGGCTCAAACACTTTAAGAATGATAGAAATTCCACAGATTAACTTTTAGGCACACCTCTTAATTGAAATGCAAAAACGCTTAAGCCATTTTGCCACAACTTTGGAAGAATGCTTCGGGTCATTGTCCATTTGGAATACCCATATGCAACCAAGCTTTAACTTCCTGACTGATGTCTTATGCTGTTGCTTCAATATATCCACATACTTTTCCTTTCTCACAATGGCATCTATTTTGTGAAGTGTACCAGTCTCTCCTGCAGAAAATTACCCCCCCAACATGATGCTGCCACCCCCGTGCTTCACGTTTGGGATGGTGTTCTTCGGCTTGCAAGCCTCCCCCTTTTTCCTCCAAACATAACGATGGTCATTAAGGCCAATCAGTTCTATTTTGGTTTCATCAGACCAGAGGACATTTCTCCAAAAACTATGATCCATGTGCAGTTGTAAACCGTAGTCTGGCTTTTTTATGGCAGTTTTGGAGCAGTGGCATCTTCCTTGCTGAGCTGCCTTTCAGGTTATGTCGATATAGGACTCGTTTTACTGTGGATATAGTTACATTTGTACCTGTTTCCTCCAGCATCTTCAGAAGGTCCTTTGCTGTTGTTCTGGGATTGATTTGCACTGTTCTCACCAAAGTACGTTCATCTCTAGGAGACAGAACGCGTCTCTTTCCTGAGCGGTATGACAGCTGCATGGTCCCATGGTGTTTATACTTGCATACTCTTGTTTGTACAGATAAACGTGGTACCTTCAGGCATTTGGAAATTGCTCCCAAGGATGAACCAGGCTTGTGGAGGTCTACAATTTTTTTCTGAGGTCTTTGCTGATTTCTTTAGATTTTCCCATGATGTCAAGCAAAGAGGCACAGAGTTTGAAGGTATGCCTTGAAATACATCCACAGGTACACCTCCAATTGACTCAAATGATGTCAATTAGCCTATCAGAAGCTTCTAAAGCCATGACAATTTTCGGGAATTTTCCAAGCTGTTTACTAAAGGCACATTCAACCTAGTGTGTGTAAACTTCTAACCCACTGGGATTGTGATACAGTGAATTATAATTGAAATAATCTGTCTGTAAACAATTGTTGGAAAAATGACTTGTGTCATGCACAAAGTAGATGTCCTAACAGACTTACCAAAACTATACTTTGTTTACAAGAGTGTTTGAAAAACGGGTTTTAATGACTCCAACCTACGTGTATGTAAACTTCCGACTTCATCTGTACATACAAAAACAATAAACAACATAACTTTTACATACATACATTTTCACAAACATTAATGACATCACACTCTCTCAGACCCACATGTTCCCACCCTATCCACACCCAATGCGTCTCTCATACTTTTTAGACTCTACCCAATAGGACTTCAAATTGCGCCATGTTATTTCTGTCTGTAGCAAGATTTTTCTTCAATATTCCAATAATAAAGCATTTGATTCTTCCTTTATCTTAACATTGGAGGGTCATTTGGCTTCCAGTATATAAGTAATATCTTCAATATAAGTAACAGAAATAATATTAAATATGTGTTTTGATTTACCAAAGTATCAGTTATCACACCATGTAAAGGAACAGCCTCCCAAATGTGAATTTTTGGATTCATAAAATGCACTGCATTTAACTTTAGAAAGTATTCACACACCCCTGGACTTTTTTAAACATTTTGTTGTGTTACAACCTGATTACCCCATAATGCCAAAGTGGAATTAGTTTATTTTATTCTTCAAATTGTATTAAATATGAAATACTGAAACGTCTTGAGTCAATAAGTAGTCAACCCCTACAATTAATTTCAGAAGTAAACAAATGCTTAACAAGTAACATATTACGTTGCATAGACTCACTGCAATAATAGCGTTTTACCAGATTTCTGAATCATCTCTGTAACCCCTCCATACAATTATCTGTAAGGTCTCTCAGTCGAGCACTGAATTTCAAACACAAATTCAACCACAAAGACCAGGGAGCTTTTCTGTGTCGTCTGCAAACTTGATGATTGAGTTGGAGACGTGCGTGGGCACACAGTTATGGGTGAACAGGGAGTACAGGAGGGGGCTGAGCACACACCCGTCTCGGGCCCCTGTGTTGAGGATCAGAGTAGAGAAAGTGTTGTTGCCTACCTTCACCAACTGGGGTTGGCCTGTCAGGAAGTCCAGCACCCAGTTGCACAGGGCGGTGTTCAGACCCAGGGCCCCGAGCTTAGTGATGAGCTTGGAGGGTGTTGAAGGCTGACCTGTAGTTGATGAACAGCATTCTTACATAGACTATTCCTCCTGTCCAGATGGGAGAGCGCAGTGTGCAGTGTGATGGCGATTGCGTCATCCGTGGATCTGTTGGGGCGTTATGCAAATTGTGGCGGGTCTAGGGCAGAGGTCTCCAACCATTTCGGAGTCAAGATCACTTTCGCAGTCAAAAAGCAAGCAGAGATTTTTGTTTTTACATGACTTACATTATTTTACATGAACTTAATAAAAACTGTTCTGTACCAATGAAGTTTGTGTGGTAGGCCTAATACATTTCCATTGCATATTGGATATATATCTGGCCTGCAATATTGTTCTTCTCAGACCATATTATATTTCAAAACTCGGGCTTTGGTAACAAAATAGATCCGTTGGTGTAGCACTTGCGAGGCAATGTTGAGCATACATTTTACTGGCCTGATGGTTACCTACATCTGATGGTCATAGTGCTGAATTGAATTCCGAACAAAGACGAGGTCAAATCATGACCAGTGACCTTAAGGTTGGAAAGTTGGAGTTCTAGAAAGATGCCAGAGTTTCCGACTTTGTATTCCGAGTTAGATGGCCGTTCAAAACTATTTTTCCCTGTCGGACCTCACTTTTTTCAGAGTCCCCAGTTGTCTTTAATATGCTGAAGTTGGAAGTCTGAGATTTCCGAGTTCCCAGTTGTTTTGAACACAGCATTAGTCTCAGCAGCGGGAGGGAGAGAGCAGCACAGGGTCCTTCTCTCACAGTCCCTGCTCTCCCCTTCCTTTCCTCTATTGAGACTAACCAGAGAGAGGGGACACAGTCTTCCACCTGATGGCGAAACTCGAGTCACACCGCATCCACATCTGCCTCATGCACAAATTGATGTTGTTCCTATGACCAGAGAAAGTGAAATAATCCTTGATATTAAAATAGACACGACAAGCTGCTAATAATAATACAAATGCAGGGCTATTGATACACTTGGCTACTCATTCATTGCAGCTGCAGCACGCGTGGAAGTGGAGAGAAGCCGTTTTATGTAATAGTGTTGAATAAAGCAGTGTTTACAGTGCTGAATAAAAGCTTAAATATGAACTCAGTCAAAAAGCAGCAGCTGTTTGCTGTATTCTTTGACAGTCTTTCTCTGGTCATGGTTTTATAAAAGTTATAAAATCTCACATAGGCCAGTATATAACTTTGCTATGGCTGGGGCCGTAGAAGCACTCGATTTAGCGACATATCTCCCGGTCTGCCGAGTAGGCGGAGTTTGTCTTTTCAGACAAATTAAATGGTTCAAAATGGGAACAACTTGCCTACCCGGTGCACAGGGCTTCTGAACCAAGTGCACCTACCGCCAACAGTGCAACACAAATAAAAAAAAGGGAGCGCCAGCCTTTATTGTTGGCTTTTCTACAGAAATGTTGGGTGATCGACTAGGAATGCCTTGAAGATCGACTACTCGATTGCGATCAACCGGTTGGTGACCATTGGTCTAGGGTGTCGGGTAAGGTGGAGGTGATTATGATCCTTAACTAGCCTTTCAAAGCACTTCATGATGACATAATTGAGTGCTGCGAGGCTAAAGCCATTTAGTTCAGTTACCTTCGCTTTCTTGGGTGCAGGAACAATGGTGGACATCTTGAAGCAAGTGGGGACAATGACTGGGATAGGAAGAGCTGGTCTGCAATGCTCTGAGGATGTGGATAGGGATGCAGTCTGGGCCTTCAGCCTTGTGAGGGTTAACACGGTTAAATGTATAACTAACATTGCCCATGGAAAACACGAGCTCACAGTCCTCGTGAGCAGCAGTGGCCTGAGTCAGGGGGCACTGTGTATTCCTCGAAGAGGGTGTTTAGCTTGTCACAGAGCATGACGATGGTGTCAGTGATGTGCCTGGTTTTCCCTTTATAATCCGTTGAACTGAATTGCCGTCACTTTGTCTCTGTACTGATGTTTTGCTTGTTTGATTGCCTTACGGAGGGCATAGCTGGACTGTTTGTCCATGTTACCAGTCACCTTGCCGTGGTTAAATGTGGTTGTTTATGCCTTCAGTATAGAGCAAATGTTGCAATCTATCCATGGTTTTTGGTTTGCATAAGTTCTAATTCTCACAGTGGGAACAACATCCTCTATGCACTTCTTGATGAACTCATCGAGTCAGTGTGTACGTAGATGTTATTCTCAGAGGCAACCCGGAACTTATCAAAGTATGCATGATCAATACATTCTTGAAGCATATATTCCGATTGGTCAGACCAACGTTGAACAGTCCTTACCATGGGTACTTCCTGTTTAAGATTCTGCCTATAGGAAGGGAGGCGCATAATGGAGATGTGATCTGATTTACAGAAGAGAGAGCGGGGAGGGCCTTGTAGCCATCCCATGAGGGGGTGTAGCAATGGTCAAGAATTCTTGATGGGCGAGTAGCGCAAACAATGTGTTAATAAAACTTTGGTAGCATTTTCCTCATATTTGCTTTATTATACTCCTCAGCTACATTAACCTCTCTGGGATATGTGGGACGCTAGCGTCCAAAAGCCAGAGAAAATGCAGAGCGCCAAATTCAAATCAATTACTATAAACTTGAACGTGCCGTCCTTGGCCAGCTCTCCCGCTATCTCTCTCAGAATGACCTTCTTGATCCAAATCAGTCAGGTTTCAAGACTAGTCATTCAACTGAGACTGCTCTTCTCTGTATCACGGAGGCGCTCCGCACTGCTAAAGCTAACTCTCTCTCATCTGCTCTCATCCTTCTAGACCTATCGGCTGCCTTCGATACTGTGAACCATCAGATCCTCCTCTCCACCCTCTCCGAGTTGGGCATCTCTGGCGCGGCCCACGCTTGATTGGTCACCTGACAGGTCGCTCCTACCAGTTGGCGAAATCTGTCTCCTCACCACGCACTCTCACCACTGGTGTCCCCCAGGGCTCTGTTCTAGGCCCTCTCCTATTCTCGCTATACACCAAGTCACTTGGCTCTGTCATAACCTCACATGGTCTCTCCTATCATTGCTATGCAGACGACACACAATTAATCTTCCCTTTCCCCTTCTGATGACCAGGTGGCGAATCGCATCTCTGCATGTCTGGCAGACATATCAGTGTGGATGACGGATCACCACCTCAAGCTGAACCTCGGCAAGACGGAGCTGCTCTTCCTCCCGGGAAGGACTGCCCGCTCCATGATCTCGCCATCACGGTTGACAACTCCATTGTGTCCTCCTCCCAGAGCGCTAAGAACCTTGGCGTGATCCTGGACAACACCCTGTCGTTCTCAACTAACATCAAGGCGGTGGCCCGTTCCTGTAGGTTCATGCTCTACAACATCCGAGAGTACGGCCTCACACAGGAAGCGGCGCAGGTCCTAATCCAGGCACTTGTCATCTCCCGTCTGGATTACAATGCTGTTGGCTGGGCTCCCTGCCTGTGCCATTAAACCCCTAAAATCCAGAACGCCGCAGCCCGTCTGGTGTTCAACCTTCCCAAGTTCTCTCAGTCACCCCGCTCCTCCGCTCTCTCCACTGGCTTCCAGTTGAAGCTCGCATCCGCTACAAGACCATGGTGCTTGCCTACGGAGCTGTGAGGGGAACGGCACCTCAGTACCTCCAGGCTCTGATCAGGCCCTACACCCAAACAAGGGCACTGCGTTCATCCACCTCTGGCCTGCTCGCCTCCCTACCACTGAGGAAGTACAGTTCCCGCTCAGCCCAGTCAAAACTGTTCGCTGCTCTGGCTCCCCAATGGTGGAACACACACCCTCACGACGCCAGGACAGCGGAGTCAATCACCACCTTCCGGAGACACCTGAAACCCCACCTCTTTAAGGAATACCTAGGATAGGATAAAGTAATCCTTCTCAAAAAGATTTAGATGCACTATTGTAAAGTGGCTGTTCCACTGGATGTCATAAGGTGAATGCACCAATTTGTAAGTCGCTCTGGATAAGAGCGTCTGCTAAATGACTTAAATGTAAATGTAAATGTATAAAAATCTATCTTTTGTGACATCACACATGTAAGATAGCAAATTAAAGCTACACATGTTGTGAATCCAGCCAACATGACAGATTTCAAAAAGGCTTTTCGGCGAAAGCAAACAATGCTATTATCTGAGGATAGCACCATAGTAAACAAAGAGAGAGAAGCATATTTTAACCCTGCAGGCCCGACACAAAACACAGAAATAAAAATATAAATCATGCCTTGCCTTTGACGAGCTTCTTCTGTTGGCACTCCAATATGTCCCATAAAACATCACAAATGGTCCTTTTGTTCGATTAATTCCATCAATATATATCCAAAATGTCCATTTATTTTGGCGCGTTTGATCCAGAAAAACATCGGTTCCAACTTGCGAAACGTGACTACAAAATATCTCAAAAGTTACCTGTAAACTTTGGCAAAACATTTCAAACTACTTTTGTAATACAACTTTAGGTATTTTTTAACGTAAATAATCGATCAAATTGAAGACGGGATAATCTGTGTTCAATACAGGAAGAAAACAAAGTGACGCTACCTTTCTGGTCACGCTTCTCTAACAAACGTACACTTGAAGTGACCCTCGTTTTGAACAGGGCTACTTCTTCATGACACAACGGAATAACCTCAACCAATTTCTAAAGACTGGTGACATCCAGTGGAAGCGGTAGGAACTGCAAGAAGGTCCCTAATAAATCTGGATTCCCAATGAAAATCCAGAGAGTGACCTGCTACATAAGTTCTGTTATACTCACAGACATGATTCAAACAGTTTTAGAAACTTCAGAGTGTTTCCTATACAAATCTACAAATAATATGCATATCTTATCTTCTGGCGATAAGTAGCAGGCAGTTGAATTTGGGCATGCATTTTATCCGGACGTGAAAACACTACCCCCTGTCTACAAGAAGTTAATGGTGCCCCAGGATATGGATATAAATCCACTGTAGTTCCTTGAGAGCAATTGCTGTGTCAGCTTGAGGGGGAATATACACGGCCATTATGATGACCAAAGTTAATTGTTTTGGGAGGTAATGCGGTATGCATTTGATAGTGAGGTATTCCAGATTGTTAAAACAAAAGGACATGAGTTGCTGTATGTTACCACAATCACGCCATGAGTAGTTGATCATGAGGGAGAAATTTCTTCCTGTCTGCGCATTGTACGGAGAACCCTGTTGGCTGTGTGGACGGGGACAGTATATCCGGAGAGAGCCATGATTCTGTGGAATAGAATCTATATTTGGTTAACTATTTAACTAACTACTTAGCAGTCTTAGGACTTGGGAGGTCCTGTTGGTTCCAGACTTGGTGCAGGAAACTGCTTGCTCTGTGGTAGCAGAAAGAACAGTCTATGTCTTGGGTGGCTGGAGTCATTGACACATTTTTGGGCCTTCTTCTGACATAGTGGTCCTGGATGGCAGGGAGCTCAGCCCCAGTGATGTACTGGCCCAAACGTAAGTTGCCATACCAAGCGGTGATGAAGCCAGTCAAGATGCTCTCAATGGTGACTGTATAACTTTTTGAGAATCTTTTCAGCCTCCTGATGGGGAAGAGGCATTGTCGTGCCCTCTTTAAAACTGCGCTGGTGTGTTTGGAGCATGATACATCCTTAGTGATGTGGACACAAAGGAACTTGAAGCTCCCAACCCACTCCACTGCAGCCTCGTTGATGTGAATGGGATCATGCTTGGCCCTATGTTTCCTGATGCATAGAAAAACCAGCTAGAATATTATCCATGTCATTTTTCAGCCACGTTTCAGTGAAAGATTGAATATTACAGTTCTTCAGGTCCCGTTGACAGGATAGTCTCGGACGGATCTCATCCAGTTTGTTCTCCAGTGATTGTACATTTGCCTATAGAGCAGAAGGGTGGGGGCGGTTTATTTACTCGCTGCAGTAGTTTCATCAGGGTTCCCACACTTCGGCATCTTTATCACCTTCTCTTTCAAGTGTCAGGGATTCGGGCCTGTTCCGGGGTGAGCAGTATGTCCTGTGCCAACGAGTCATTGACGTAGAAATCTTCATCTAAGTCAAGGTTAGTGATTGCTTTTCCAGAGGTTAGTCGAGGTTAGTGATTGCTTTTCCAGAGGTTAGTCGAGGTTAGTGGTTGCTTTTCCAGAGGTTAGTCAAGGTTAGTGATTGCTTTTTCAGAGGTTAGTCAAGGTTAGTGATTGCTTTTCCAGAGGTTAGTCAAGGTTAGTGATTGCTTTTCCAGAGATTAGTCAAGGTTAGTGATTGCTTTTCCAGGGGTTAGTCAAGGTTAGTGATTGCTTTTCCAGAGGTTAGTCAAGGTTAGTGATTGCTTCTGTCCAGAAGCTCTTTTCGGTCATAGAAGACAATGGCTTAACATTATGCACAAAAAAAGTTAATATCAATGCAAAAAATCACTAAATAGCTGAATTGGTCAGGAGCCCGTAAAACGTCCGCTATACATTCCAACGCCATTCTGCAACATTCCTGCTCTCTCTTGCCAACCCATTCTAAGCCATCCCTCTCGCTTTCTCTCTCTCTCTCTCTCTCCCTCTCTCTCTCTCCCTTTCTCATTTTCTTTATATTTCTCTCCTTTATTTGGATAAGTTCCCACCATGTTTTTAAGGTAACTCTGTACAAAACCAACACTACTGATTCCCTCCCCCAATCCCTTAAGCCCCCCAACTCCGCCCTCCTCCACAACAACCTCTCCTTCACTTCCCCCTTTCCTCCCCTCTTATTTCTCCCCTATAGCATAGTTATTATATAGATCTATTTTAATGCCCTCTGACTCTGAGTGGACCAGGACTGGGACTGGGAGACCAATAAGAATAGAGAGGACAATGAATGGAGAAATACATGCAAATCCTCGATGAGAACCTGCTTCAGAGTGCAAACAACCTTAAACTGGGGTGAATATTTACGTTCCAACTGGACAAGCATACAGCCAAAGCAACACTGGAATGGCTTCAGAACAAGAATGTTGAAGTCCAGCCAAAGCCCAGAATTGAATCCCACAGAAAACCACCGCTCCCAATTTAATTTAACAGAGCTTGAGAAAATCCCCAAATCCAGATGTGCAAAACTGATACAGACATACCCAAGACGACTCAAAGCTGTAATCGCCGCCAAAGGTGCATCTACAAATTATTGACTCTGTGTGAATACTTATATAAATGAGATATTTCTCTATTTCATTTTCAATAAATGTATAAACATTTCTTAAAACATGTTTTCACTTTGTCATTATGGGGTATTGTGTGTAGATGGGTTAGAAAAACACATATTGAATCAATTTTGAATTCAGGCTGTAACACAACAAAATGTGACCCACCACCTTGATTTGTTCTTATGTAGCATCATTTGACTCATCATTTGACTCAGAGCTTGAAATGTGTATATCATACAATGCAGTTGAGGATCAATGGGAAAGTAATTCTGCTTTGAAAGTTGATAAACTTGTAACCTCACTTCTGAGAAATGACGCTTGATTGTTTTGGTACACCAACTGGAGAGTTCTTCTTTGTCTACACCTTTGTCTCAGCATCGTTCACACCCTCTTAAGCCTTAGCCCCACCCATCTATTTATTTTATTTATCGCTTTAAGGTGAGTGAGGCCATATGCTAAACAGCATGAGTGGTGTAGTAAACAACCAAATATTTCAAGACTTAACTTCTTATGGGCAGGTGGGACGGTAGCGTCCCAAACTTCAAACAACAGTATTATAAATATTTAACTTTCATAAAATCACAAGTGTAATACATAAATATAAGGCTTAACTTCTTGTTAATCCAGCCGCGGTGTCAGATTTCAAAAAGGCTTTACGGTGAAAGGAAACCATGTGATTATCTGAGGACAGCGCCCCGCATACAAACACATGAAAACATATTTCGAACAGGCAGGTGCGACACGAAAGTCAGAAATAGTGATATAAAAAATGCCTTACCTTTGACGATCTTCTTCTGTTGGCACTCCAAAAGGTCCCAGTTACATCACAAATGGTCCTTTTGTTCGATAATGTCCTTCATTATATCCATAAAAACTCACTTACTAATAAACTTTTCCAAACAAGTCAAATAACGTTTATAATCAAACCTTAAGTACCCTAATATGCAAATAAACGATACAATTTAAGACGGAGAATCGTTATTGTCTTTACCGGATAAAAATACCAAAGAACGCTCTCTCTTCCACACGCTTGAAAACACTACAGCCAAAATGGGAGCCACCCAGAAAAACTACAATTTCTGGCTAATTGTTCCAAAAACCAGCCTGAAACTCTTTCTAAAGACTATTGACATCTAGTGGAAGCCCTAGGAACTGCAATCTGGGAGGACTTGGCCTTGTAATTAAAGTGATAGCGATTGAAAATAGAGGTAGGCTGAAAAATATAATTTTTTTGGGATGGTTTGTCCTCGGGGTTTCGCCTTCCATATCAGTTCTGTTATACTCACAGACATAATTTTAACAGTTTTAGAAACTTCAGAGTGTTCTCTATATATGTACAGGTCGTTTACTTTGGACGCGCTTTTCATCCGGACGTCAAGATACTGCCCCCTACCCAAGAGAGGTTAAAGTGGTAAACGTAGTAGGCTCCAATAAGGAAAAACTCCAGCTAAAAATACTATTTATCTAGTCCTTGGCCTATATCCTAATCTGAATTTAGTGCAGGTCATGTTGTTCTTGACATTAAACTCTCTGGTAAACACACACTATGTCAAATAAAATCTAAGTTGATTTGCCACATGCATAGGATACAGAAGGTTGAAATGGTACAGTAAAATGGGTATTTGCATATTTGCGTAGTAGTAATATCAAAAACAGAGTGTCCAGATACAAATGTTTTATAATTACTAGATGACGCTCACCCAGACACACTAAATTGATGGGTCATATGAAGGAAATGCTATAACCACCCCCCAGCAACATCTAGCTAAGTGGATGGCTCACTATTGTCTAGACATGTACACATGTTCATGAAATACAATAGATGGCCATAATCATCCCCAGACACACCTGGCTAACTTGAAAGGTCATGTAATCATCTGTCAAAGTGGAGTCTTTTGTTTAGACATGTAGCAAGCTAGCTAAACAATGAACCGCAATAATCCCACTCATACTACTACCACATATACAAACTGATTGTCATAATTGTAGAAGGAATCTGCAGGTAGCTAAAGCAAACCAACTAGGTTCAATGTTAGCTCGCTAGCAATGCAAAGGGTTTATGATTCTAATAATATTATTACACAGATCATACACGTAACGTTAGTTAGCGAGCCAGCAAGCTTTTAGCTAGCTATCAAAAAGTAAGCAATAACTTGCAATGGAAACTACTTTCTGACTAAATTAGAAAATTAACTCTTACCCATATACGGCAGGCTAGAGCCATTACACTCAGTTCTGTTTGTAGCTACATCTTGTTTGGCCAGCGTTGTATCAAGTCACTCTGGTTCACACTGACCATGGCGTTTAAAGAAAGTAGTCCATCAGAACTTTTTCCAACTGATCTGTTGATAGTACCTGCTAAATTCAGGGTATCAATGTTGTTGAGAAAAGTATCAAAACTTTTGTAGATCTCGATGGCTAATGTTATATATTTCTTAGCACTGTAGAAAGGACTATAAACACATACTGAATAGCTCACATTATAGCAGACCCATCCATTGTCTCAGCCAATCATGGCTAGCAGGAAGGTTCCTGACTTTTTCCGTGGCAAAACCAAATTGGCTCGTAATTTAACAATTGTATTCATATTTACAGATGGAATACAAATGTGTTATTAAGGCACATGTAAGTTCATATATTCCATATGGCTTTTCTGACAAAAAAACACATTTTGATGCACAAAAAAAAAGACATTCAAAATGCCTCTCCTGTTTAGTAGCGAGGTGGGACATAATCCTAGCTTCCTGAAATGGGTCACAAATGTGGATTGAAGAGGTATGAATACTTTCTGATGGCTGTATTTTGTATTGTCCTGTGCCATATACAGTGCCTTCAGAAAGTATTCACACCCCTTTACTTCTTCCACATGTTGTTGTGTTACAGCCTGAATTTAAAATGGATTTAAAATGTACAATGTATTTACTGATGTAAACACAATACCTCACGACAAATTAATATTTAAAGCTGAAATGTTTTGAGTCAATAAGTATTCAATTATGGCAAGCCTAAATAAGTTCAGGAGTACAGATGTGCTTAACAAATCACATAATAAGTCGCATGGACTAATTATGTGTGCAATAAGAGTGGTTACCATGATTTTTGAATGACTAACCCATCTCCGTACCGCACACATACAATTATCTGTTAGGTCCCTCAATCAGGTAGTGAATTTCAAGCACGGATTCAACCACAAAGATAATGGTATTTTCAACCCCTCCAAAGAAGGGCACCGATTGGTAGAAAACATTTTTTTTTTAAAGAGCCGCTGAATATCTCTTTGAGCATGATGAAGTTATCGATTAGGCTTCGGGTGGTGTATAAATGCACCCAGTCACTACAAAGATACAGGTGTTCTTCCTAACTCAGTTGCTGGAGAGGAAAGAAACTGCTCGGGGATTTCACCATTAGGCCAATGATGATTTTAGAACAGTTACAGAGTTTAATGTTTGTAGTATAAGAGAACTGAGGATGGATCAACAACATTGCAGTTACTCCACAATACTAACTTAAATGACAGAGTGAAAAGAATGAAGCCTGTACAGAATAAAAATATTCCAAAACATCTACATGTTTGGGGAAAATCCAACACAACTCTTCACTGAGTACCACTCTTCACTTTTGGTGCTGGTAGCTGTATCATGTTATGGGTATGCTTGTTATTGGCAAAGACTAGGGAGTTTTTTAAAGATAAAAATAAATGGAATATAGCTAAGCCGGGGAGGCAGGGTAGCCTAGTGTTTAAGAGCGTTGGACTTGGTTGCAAGGTTGCAAGTTCAAACCCCCGAGCTGACAAGGTACACATCTGTGGGTTAGCTGAACGGGCAGCTAGGCCATCATTGACAATAAGACTTGCCAATAACTGACTTGCCTAGTTAAATAAATAAAAATAAGCACAGGCAAAATCCTAGAGAAAAACCTGGTTCAGCCTGCCAACAGAAACTAGGAGAAAAATTAACCTTTCAGTACAATAACTTAAAACACAAGGCCAAATATACACTGGAGTTGCTGACCAAGACGTCACTGAATTTTCCTGATTGACCTAATTACAGCTTTGACTTAAATCGTCTTGAAAATCTTTGGCAAAACATGAAAATGTCTGTCTTGCAATGATCAACAACCAACTTAATTAACAGATCTTGAAGAATTTTTCAAAGAATATTGCGTAAATATTATACAATCCAGGTGTGTAAAGAGCTTAGAGACCCAAAAATACTCACAGCTTTAATCACTGTCAAATGTATTTCTTACATGTATTGACTCAGTGGGGTGAATACTTATACTTATCCAATCAAGATATATTAGTGTTTTATTTTTTCATTAACCTCTCTGGGCTAGGGGGCAGTATCCTGAATTTCGTCTCTCTGACGTGCCCAAAGTAAACTGCCTGTTATTTAGGCCCAGAAGCTAGGATATGCATATAAATGGTATAATTTGATAGAAAACACTCTGAAGTTTCAAAAACTCTAAAAAGTAATGTCTGTGAGCATAACATAACTGATATGGCAGGCAAAAACCCGAGCAAACATTTTTTTTTAGCTCCCAGGCCATTCCTATGTTGGGCTATTGAATTTCCAACCAAAAAGAACCCAGATTGCAGTACACATTCCACTGGATGTAAACAGTCTTTGGGCTAGGTGTCCCACTACGACAACACCCGGATTATGCTTCCTTATTTACCTAGCTAGCTAGATATCTACATATCTAAACAATATACTCCACTATGCAAGTAACCATTTCGGGTGCATTCGTAAATTCAGTCTGGCCATCTACTCCGATTTCAGAGCACTCTCCTCTGAGTGTGCTAGAGAGTGCAGAATAACTGCTGAATTTACTCACGCTGTTGTCAGTAAACGTGAACAAAAAAGCGTCATTAAATTGTTGCCAGCAGCATGGTTAAGCTCTAAACATGAAAACAGCCTAACCAGCCCCGCCAGGGAGAGTAAAATGGTCAGAGTGGGACGTTCTCTCATTATGTGTCTGGAAGTAGCTAGCAAGTTAGCCAGTTAGCTTGGGTGCTTGACTGCCGTTGTGAAGTCAGAACGTTCGAAACAATCCTACTCATCAGCCAGAGTGTCAAGTGTGCGTGCTGAACGTGAACTGACAATCTGACAGCACAGTTGCAGTCACCAACGCTCTGGATAACATAACAGCCTAACCAGCTCTGCTAGTGCGAGTAATGTTCAGTGAGCTGTTCATTCAACCCTTAAACAGATGGATGGGGCTAAAGCTTATGAGGGTGTGAACGGTGCTGAATGGGTGTAGACAAAGAAGGGCTCTCCAATAGTAGTACCAAAACTTTCAAAGCAGAATTACTTTCCCATTGTTCCTCAACTGTAGTGTATGATATACAATTGTGTAGCTCTGAGTAGCTACTTTTATCAAATGCAAAAAACACAATTTAAAATGTTGCTTCATGAGCCGGTCAGTCACACATTACTCTAGCCTTCATTTCAGTGGCTAGTTAGCTGGTTGTCTCTATGGCTAGCTAGTGACAGTGACAGCTGAGGTTGACGCTTGTGAGTGCAGGCCAAATTTACCACAACACACAACTTTTCTTGCCTGACAGACTAACTAGCAAGCTAGCTATAGCAAGCAGCTTGGGCCGTTTCCATATGAATTACATCTGTAGAAACAAGACAAAACAGCGAAGTAGTTAGCTGACTATGTAGAGCTAAACACGCTAACCATTTCCATGAGACAGAGAGCAATCATTCAAGCTCCACAGCTGATGTGCTGGCCTGTACCAACATGCTATCTTAACTAGATCTGGTCATATTCCCCAGGACAAGTTTCACAGCATCAAACATTAACACCTCAAACATACAGTGCATTCTGAAAGTTTTCAGACCCCTTGCCCTTTTCCACATTTTGTTACGTTACAGCCTAATTCTAAAATTGATTGAATTATTTTTTCCTCTCATCAATCTACACACAATATCCAATAATGACAAAGCGAAAACAGGTTTTTCAAAATATTTGCAAATGTATTTAAAATAAATAAGAGAAATACCTTATTTACATAAGTATTCCGAGCCTTTATTATGCGACTGAAAATTGAGCTCAGGTGCATCCTGTTTCCATTGATCATCCTTGAGATGGTGGAGTCCACCTGTGGTAAATTCAATTAATTGGACATGATTTGGAAAGGCACACACCTGTCTAAGGTCCCACAGTTGACAGTGCATGTCAGAGCAAAAACTAAGCCATGAGGTCGAAGGAAGGTCACCAAAATATCGACAGCATTGAAGGTCCCCAAGAACACAGTGGCTTCCATCATTCTTTAATTGAAAAAGTTTGGAACCCCCAAAACTCTTCCTAGTGCTGGCCACCTGGTCAACCTAAACAATCAGGGGAGAAAGGCCTTGGTCAGGCTAGGTGACCAAGAACCCGATGGTCACTCTCCAGAGCTCAGTAAAATGTTCATAACAGCCAGCTTGGAGTTTGCCAAAATGGCACCAAAAGGACTCTGACCATTCTCTAGTCTGATAAAACCAATGTTGAACTGAATGCCAAATGCCACGTCTGGAGGAAACCTGGAACCATCTCTACGGTGAATTATGGTGGTGGAAGCGTCATGCTGAGGGGACGTTTTTATAGCAGCAGGGACTGGGAGACTAGTCAGGATCGAGGGAAAGATCAACGGAGCAAAGTACAGAGAGATCCTTCATGAAAACCTGCTCCAGAGCGCTCAGGACCTCAGACTGGTGTGAAGGTTCACCTTCCATCAGGACAACGACCATACTCACACAGCCAATACAACACAGGAGTGGCTTCAGGACAAGTCTCTGAATGTCCTTCAGTTGCCCAGCCAGGGCCCAGACTTGAAGCCGCTCAAACATTTCTGGAGAGACCTGAAAAGGTGAAGGTGCTTCAACAAAGTATTGAGGAAAGGTTTGGAATACTTATCTAACCGTGATATTTCATTTGTTTTATTTTTATAAATGTGCAAAATCATTTTTTAAAACTGTTTTTGCTTTGTGTGGAGATTGATAACGATTTTATCAAATTTAGGATAAGCCTGTAACCTAAGAAAATGTCAGAAAAGTTTGAATACTAAATAAACAAAAGGGCTCTGAATACTTTCCGAATGCACTGCATATCTGCTGTTTCCTTATTACACTCACTTCGACATCATCGATTTTCAAAGTACAAGGGCGTGTCCAAATCCGTATCCCAAAATAGATACTTTTTCACAGTGAAAAGTCGTGTCCTCTTCGGCGCCGTCATTTTGAGTAATGAAGTGGGGAAACATTTTGAAAAGTAAAATGACAGCATACCCTGTTTACAGTTTCTGGGTGGTTGATAACAGCCAGGCGAATATGACAACAGGTTGTTAGCAAGTTAATCTTGCTATATTGACAAAGATATTGTTAGATTAACAAGGCTGTTCGAGGCCGCTAGACACAGTTGAAGTTGGAAGTTTACATACTGTAACGGTTTTGACTTGAGGTTATTATTTATAGGGGTGCCAGGTAGGTTGTGCCTACCAGAGAAAACATTGGTTTTTCCTTTTAGTTTGGATGGGAATGAGTCCCATCTGGTCCGTCAAGTCTACACCAATACAAAGGACGTATGTAAAAGTCAGGATGGAAATAAACTTTTCATAAACCCTTAAAACATTGAAAAGAACTTCAAAAACAACTATATTCTGTTGCGTGGGTTGTATTAGCAACAACAATGATTACACACACACATAATAATATCACAATGAGTTCTGGTTCCTCCAGAAATGTCCTGTACCTCCGGCCTAAAAAGAGTCCAGCCCGGTAAAGGAGTTCAGTGAACTCAAGTGACTTTTGTCACACGATGTTTGTCCGTTCATTCAGTGTAGCGTAAACCCAGTACTAAACATACAATCAATATAACAATTACTTTACCACAGAACTTTAAAGTGGATCAACTCTTAATTAAGTCCTCAACTACAACTAACTACATAAATCACAGTATACATCACATCCAAACAAATGAAATACCGTATACAAAAAGGTGGTAGTCAGTCGGTCAGTCAGACAATCCAATCCGCCAATAGATCTCCAGCGGAGAAAGGCCACGAAGAACGGAGAGGTGTAGTCCAGGGACGCAAAGAGTGGATCCGATCCTGGGTAAACTCTCTTAAGCTACAAAACACACGTTTAACGGCAACAAAACAAACGGAATAGAGAAGCTTCGGAACTCAGGGTTGAACACATCCTCATGCACGTCTCCATCACAACCCCACTTTTGCGCAGCTGATGCTGGCTATTTAATTGGGAATTAAAGGGAAAGCGCCCTATTGGAAGGAGCTGCACTGAGACGGTTCAGAAAATTCAGGGCCGTCACACACCCCCTCCCCTGGAAGAAGCCGACCATTGCCCTGGAAGGCACATCTTGGTCGGGGAAACCGAGAAAGGTCTCCTCATCACTTTCCTCTACAAAAGTATTCATTACTTTTTGGAGCTCACGCTCCTCAGCTGAGGGGTCACAGGCCTTAAGGTGCGAGACTTCTGGGTCTGGGAATCCGAGAAAAGTCTCCTCACTTTCCTCTTCAAAGATATCCAGGACCTTGCGGCGCTCAATCGCCTCCAATTCCTCAGCCGAGGGGTAACAGGCCTTAAGGCGTGAGACATGAACAATGCGCATATCTTCACCTGTGTCCTCTTTCACCACTCGATAGTTCAAAGGGCCCATCTGCTCCACAATCCTATATGGTCCTTGCCATTTAGGAGCGAGCTTGGCCGAGAAGAATTGTTCAGCTTTCGAGTAAGGATGAGAGCGAAGCCACACCCGATCACGAAGCTGGAACTGCATGTCTCGTCTGTTCTTATCATAATTTCTCTTCTGGTTGAGTCGAGCCTGGATCATGTTCTTTGAGACAAGAGCTCTCAAGTCATGGAGATGGCCTACCTGGTCATAGCAAGCAGCGTCTGGTGTAAGCTGCTGGGGCTGTAGCACCATATCCAAGGGTCCTCTGAGAGGACGACTTAGGTTCAGCTCTGCAGGTGTGACTCCAGTGGACTCTTGCACAGCAGAATTCAGGGCAAATCGAAACTCGTGAAGGTGCTTGTCCCAGTGTTTGTGCTGGGTCCCTACATAGGAAGCAATCATTGTCTTCAAGGTTTGATTTACTCTCTCAGTGAGATTGGTCTGTGGGTGATAGGCCGTGGTCAACTTCTGCCTCAGGTTCCATCTTTGGCAGGTCTCCTCAAAGAGATCAGAGACAAATTGGGAACCTCGATCAGACAGGATGTAATCAGGCACTCCCCAGCGAGTCAGGATCTCTTTCGTAAGGATGTTAGAGACGGTCCTTGCTGTGGCCTGACGCAGGGAAAAGAGTTCCACCCACTTTGAATAGTAATCAACAAAAACAAGCATGTACACATTCTGATTGGAGCTTCTAGGAAATGGACCTATCAAATCCACTCCTAACATTTCCCAAGGTCGGGTAACCACCGTTTGCTGCAACTTGCCAGCAGGCTTTCTACCTTCTGGTTTGTACATTTGACAAACCTGACAATTTCGGATGTGTGACTTCACATCCATGCTCAGATGTGGCCAGTACAGTAACGCTTGCAACCGCTTGTAGGTTTTGAACCTGCCCAAATGACCAGCTAATGGGTCTTCATGGAAATGTTGAAGCAGTTGAAGGCGTAGAGTTTCCGGTATGTACATTTGGTAGAGTGTTCTGTGAGGTAGTTGTACAACTCGATAGACTTTATCTTCAATGATGGTCAGCTTTGTGGTAGGATTGACCATCTTTTCTCCATCTTCCAGGATAGTCTGGTACAAAGCCTGTACTTCTGGATCATCCTGTTGAGCTTTCCATATGGCCTCATCAGAGATGGGAAAGTCCGTTTTGGGCGAGTCTCGACTGCTTGACAGGACAGTAGCACATGTA